>NC_079506.1:49058562-49384065 GCF_030052815.1 Hevea brasiliensis | reverse complement strand
GCTAGGGACTTTGCAATTTAATTGCAAACCAAATCTATTTAATTAATCAATTAAACTCTTTAATTAATTAATTAAATCATATTTAAATAGGTGATAACTTGTGTATGTGTGTGACTTACTAGGCTCATCACTAATTGGCAATGAGACATGATATCAACTCTTAATATCATCAGAACTCTTTCTTACCATAAATGATTTCTCTAAATCATTTTATGAACCTCATAGACCATGGTTAACACCTAGCATAGCATGCCATGGCCACCCAATTAGTAATAAGATTTACCTTAAATGAACCTATAATCATATGTTACCATACACTAGAATCTCTCTGTTACAAAATCCCAAATCAATATGGAGTCATGGTTTATGTCAAACTCCATTTGCTATGAATATTATGTTCTCTTTTAATTACAGTTCTTGATTAAAAGATTTTTCTCATCAGAAACTCTTTTCTGAACAAATCTATCTGTCCTGGCCAGGAACTTGAAACATCAAGAACAATTAAATGAACATAGGATTTTATCTCTATTTACTTAGAGGAACAGATTCCTTCTTGATCAACACCTACCTCCATATATAACTAGCAGGAGCCAACACATGCCCATATACCCATACATAGTACAAGTATGAAAGCAGTATCAAACTCAAACTACATATATACAAGATAAATGTGCTATCTCAGTTCTAAAGATTATATGCAATTATATGATTTATGACAAAACATTGACAAGAGTAAACTCCATGTGCTTGTCATAAGTGTCACTGGTTCGGCCTACTTATCATTTATAAGTGCCTATCAAGTTTGTTATATGGCATGAGACTCACCATTCCATCTTATTTATATCTCATATAAATAACTTGGGAACAAACATGAATACAATCTTTCTGGATAAGTCATGTCCTTATTATGAAGTATCCTCGATTGTGAACCTATTTATGATACTTTGTGCTAGAAATATTGTCACTCATATTCTTAACAACTTAAGAATAATATTTCTAACAAAATATCAATGGACCTTTTCTATTATACATAAATATATTATGTAAACGGAAAAGTGGAAATGCCTTTTATTATTAAAAATATATACAAGATACATACTAAATGATATACTCTAGGGCATACTACTAACAATCTCCCACTAGCACTAGAGCCATTCATTACAATATCTTAGACCTATCTTCTCAAGATGTCGGTCTAATCGAGTCTGTGACATAGGCTTAGTGAATGGATCACTGGATTTTCACCGATGCTATTTTCTCGCATGGCTACATCGCCGCCCAACTATTTCTCCGATAATGTGGTAGCGCCTTTCTATGTGTTTGGATTTACGTGAGACCTTGGTTCCTTAGCTCAGTATGATCGCTCCATTATTGTCACAAAGGTAATGGAACTGGCGACTCAATGGAAGGAACTCATGTAAGTTCTCCACGAACTTCTTTATCCAAATGACTTCTTTTGCAAAGATTCGATGCAGAATACACTCACCTCGAGAGTGGAATCTGCGGTTGTGCTCGCTTGGAACTCTTCCAATCGATCGCACCTCCATTACAAATGAAGACATATCCAGAGGTAGACTTTCTATCATCGATATCCGATTGGAAATCGAATCGATATAACCATCCAATTGCAAGTCTCCACCTCCATAAATCAAGAAAAAATCCTTAGTTCTTCTCAAGTACTTAAGGATATTCTTGATACTATCGATGTTCCAAACCTGGATTGGATTGATACCTGCTAGTCAAACTAACAGCATATGCGACATCCGGCCTAGTACACAACGTTGCATACATTAAACTTCCAATAGCCGAAGCATATGGAATCCTGGCCATCTTATCTCTTTCTTCAGGTGTCTTTGGAGACATCTCTTTAGAAAGGTGGATACCATGTCTCACTGGTAACAATCCTCTCTTGGAATCAAGCATGTTAAACCTCTTTAACACCTTTTCCAAGTATAGACTTTGGGATAAACCAATTATATTTTCGCTCTATCTCTATAGATGCGAATCCCAAGAATATAGGTTGCCTCTCCTAAGTCTTTCATGGAGAATGTATTTGACAACCATACCTTTATAGTCGTCAACATACCTGTATCATTACCCATCAACAGTATGTCATCCACATATAAGACAAGGAAAGTGATAGCACTGTCACTAACCTTCTTATATACACATGGCTCATCCTCATTTTTGATAAAACCAAAAGATTTAATGGCTTCATCAAAACGGATGATCCAACTCCTCGAAGCTTGTTTCAACCCATAAATGGATCGCTTTAGCTTGCATACCTTGGAACCATCTTGGGATTCAAATCCCCTAGGTTGTTCCATGAAAATGTTTTCTTCAATGTATCCATTGAGAAAGGTCGCTCGACATCCATCCGCCAAATCTCATAATCATAGTATGCACTATTGCTAATAAAATCCTAATTGATTTAAGCATGGCAACAAAGTAGAAAGTCTCCTCATAGTCTAGTCCTTGCCTTTGGCGAAACCCTGTCGCTACTAGCCTTGCCTTATAGGTCTCTACCTTTCCATCAGAACCAATTTTCTTCTTGAAAACCCATTTGTTCCCTATAGGTACAATACCTTCAGGTGGGTCAACAAGATCCCAAACTTGATTCTTATACATGGAATCAATCTCGGATTTCATAGCATCAATCCATTTTGAAGATTCTATATCTGATATAGCTTCTTCATAGGTAAGTGGATCATCTCCATGATCTACTTCTTCATGAGTAGACAACTCTTGTTCTTCTTCATGAAGAAAACCATATCTCACCGTGGGTGAGATACCGGTTGTTCTACGAGGAACAATTTGTAGATGTTTCATCAATGGGTATAGGTTGACTAGATGGATCTATATCCATCTGATGCTGGTTGGTCGAATTCTCCAATTCTAACTCTATTTGCCTTCCTTTGCCTCCTTCTTGAACAAACTGTTGTTCAAGAAATGTGGCATCTCTACTTATCACAACCTTTTGTGAAGTAGGCAAATAAAAATAATATCCAAAACTATCTTTTGGATATCCAACAAATCGACCTCTTTCTGATCTGGTCTCCAATTTATCAGTGTTCAGCTTTTTGATATAAGCTGGACAACCCCAAATCTTAACATGCTTAAGACTTGGTTTTCTTCCATGCCAAATCTCATAAGGTGTGGAAGAAACTGATTTTGATGGAATCCTATTCAGAATATACAAAGCTGATTCTAATGCAAATCCCCAAAAGGAGATTGGCATATCAGTATAGCTCATCATACTACGTACCATATCCAATAAGGTACGATTTCTCCTTTCAGATACACCATTCACCGTATGCCTGGAGGAGTCAGCTGAGAAACAATGCCATGCTCTCTCAAGTATTCATCAAATTCAGTACTCAAATATTCACCTCCACGATCTGATCGAAGAGCTTTAATACTTTTTCCTGTTTGATTTTCTACTTCAGATTTAAATTCTTTGAACTTTTCAAAGGATTCATGTTTGTATTTCATCAAATACAAATACCCAAACCTTGATTTATCATCAGTAAAGGTAATAAAATAATGAAAGCCCCCTCTAGCCATTTCTTTAAATGGACCACATACATCACTATGTATTAGCTCCAAAATATTTTCAGCTCTTAGCCCTTGTCCAACAAAGGGTGATCTAGTCATTTTGCCTTGAAGGCAAGATTCACAAGTTAGAGTAGGCTCAGAGCCCAATGAGGATAAAATCCCCATTTTCTCTAATTTTGCAATCCTATCTTCTGCAACATGACATAACCTTAAGTGCCAAATATATTTTGAACTTGAGTTGGTTTTCACCATGGCATTGTATTCTTTTAGATCACTTGCATTCAATTTGTGTTTGTCATTATTATCCAAATAATAAAGACCATCATTCATATAACCTGAACCAACATATTTATTTCCAAAATAAATATTGCAAACATCATCTGTGAACTGAAATTCATAGCCATTTCTAGTCAAACTAGATATAGAAATGATGTTCTTAAAAGCATCAGGTACATATAAAATATTATCCAAACACAAAACATGTCCAAACATGTAAAAAGATTTAGATCCTATGGCTAAAGCTTCAACAGTTGAGCCATTGCCAATCCGGACTCTAATATCTTGAGAACGCAAGTCGCTATCGCTTGCTAGTTCCTGCATATCATTAGAAATGTGAGAACTGCACCAAGATCTAAAACCCAAGTCAGATGAACTATGAGTATCATCGAATCTAAATAACAAGATATGGACATACCTTCCGAAGGTGTATCCTTCTTGTCCTTCAGAGAAGCAAGATACTCGCGCGCCTTTCCAAAGGCCCATCCTTTGGCAAGGGAAACACTTTCCTTTGCCTCCATCGCCTTTAGTCTTCCTTTTCTGCTTAGCTATTTTCTTGAAGGACCAGAATCGAGGTTTCTTTTTCTTATTGCCCTTCTTCTTGTTGGACTTTCCAGTAAGAAGATGCAACCAAAGCTACCTCTTTTCCTTTATTTCTGGCATATTCTTTTGGGCAATAACCAAGATGTTGAGTAATTCAGCTAAGGTGCATTCTGTTTAGTCATATGGAAATTTGTCACAAAATTCCCAAAAGACTCGTGAAGGGATCAAGGATCAAATCCGTTTGTAGTTGGAAATCCATGTTGAAGTCAAGATGTTCCAACCGCTCAATCACCGAATCATCTTGTGGACATGATCCCCAACATTCTGTCCCTCGGACATCCTCATACGGAATAGCCGTCTAGATATCTCATACCTAGCATTCTGCTGTGCTCACCATACAACTCTTGTAGGTGAAGGAGGATTTCACTCGCACTCTGCATGATCTCATGTTGCTTCTGTAACTCATTACTCATAGAAGCAAGCATGTAACACTTGGCTCTCATATCATGCTCCTTCCACTTGTCCAAAGTTTCATGTTCCTCTTGAGTAGCCTCTGGAGGTAAGGAACCAGAAACATTTCAATTTAGAACATATCCTATATGTTCAAGGTTCAGGACAAGTTTCAAATTTCTTAGCCAATCGCATGATTAGGTCCTGTCAACTGTTGTGATCAAGTATGCTTGCAAGGATATTGGATGGTGGTGGTTGTTTTGTGCTCATTTTTATCGTAAAATTAACTGCAGAAAATAACCAGATTAATTAGTAAATGTATCATGTATTTAACTAAAATGATTATGGTCTTTTAATCAAATTGGTCCTCCCACTAACTTAGCGAATCCTACACTTCCAAAGTAGAAAACGGAAATCCTAGTTGGATGGATTTCTAGTGGGTGATTGAATTCTTATAATTCTATTGATCATCCTCGTACATCCATTATTGGAATTACAATAAACTATAAGTGAGCAACTCCTTGCCCATCACATCTCATGTGAGGTTCAATCCTTTACCTAGCCCCTAATGCTCAAAATCTCAGGTACATCCATTATTGACTTATCTTGCATTAGTTAAGTTGATCCCATTGAGCTAGTAATTATGCAAATAATTTTAATGTCCTCAGGTACATCCAATATTGGCCACCAAACCATTTACATATTTACAACATCTCATGCTTAACAATTATTCTTAAGAAAATCTCTTAAATTAATTGCATCTCATGCAACTATTTAAAATTTCTTAAAATAATTGCCCCAATGGAGGGCTTATGTTATAATTACTTTAATTATAGCATTTCCAACTTAATCATTTGTTTGGAAGATTTTATAGCCATCCTAATTACTATTAAGGTCTCACTTTGCACATTATCCATTTAGCATGCATATATCATATAATTGCATACATTCCCATACATCTCATGCATTCATGGATAAGCAGTAAATATGGTATGATCATGGACTTTCTAAGGGATTCAATTCTGAGCCACCAAGAATTGAATCTGGGCATTCCTAGGTGCATTTCATTCATTCACTTTACAAGAGTTGCTGAAGGAGTACATAATCAACACTTGATATTGAATTCCTCCCACTGGTCCCACCAATGCTCTTGACCTCCTTGAACTTCTTGCAATCCAATATTACATAGTAATCCTTGGCATACCAAGGCGAATTTACAAGAACTTAAATAAATGAAATTACAACCCAAAAAAATTACAAACTTAATAATACATGCCCAAAATAAATTAAAATAAATTAATTAATTTACAATCCCAAAGAAACATAAAAGAAATAAATCCAATCACATTGGTCTTTTATAGTCCATGATCATCCATCATGCATATCACTATTTAACAATTAAATAAAACATACATACTTAAATTAAATTGAATATCTCATATTCAACTTAAAAATCCAAATTTGAATATGATTCAAATAAATTTAAAAATTCATATTTGAATCTCATTCAAACAAATTTAAAAATTCAGATTTGAATCACATTCAAACATCTTCAAAAATTCAGATTTGAATCACATTTAAACATTTTTTAAAAAATCAGATTTGAATCACATTCAAATATTTTTTAAAAAATCAGATCTGAATTTTATTGAATCAATTTTAAAAAATTAGATTTAAATATGATTCAAACAACTTTAAAAATTCAGATTTGAATCACATTCAAACAACTTTTAAAATTCAGATTTGAATCACATTCAAACAATTTTTAAAATTCTGATTTGAATCATAATTTAATTGTGTGATTAAAACAACTAATTAAACACTTTAATTAGTCAAAGAATAGGCCTTAGATCATACAACAATTGCAGAATTAAAAGCCAAACCTTGAACCACCCAAGGAACCATTGTTGCCGCCACCAATGGTGGCTTCACCATGTGTGCCGCCACACCTCATGATCCAACCAGCAATGAATCTCTTGATCTCATGATCAAACACACAATTAAATTATATAATCAACAATCTAAATGGCAAATATAGTGGCTCTGATACCAATTGAAGGAACAGGCGTGAAAAACACAAGATTATACCATTGAATTCAAAAATTTTCACCTAGGGTCACATGCACCATGCAAGATTTATTTTTATCTATTTGATTTCAATGATAAACAACATATTAAAACTCTTTTAATATGTTTTTGGATCTGTATTTTCCATTTAAGATTTTAAAATTAATCAGATTAATTTTAGAACCCTAGATTAAATCAAGAACGATTACACTAACCTCTTGATGTGCCGCAGTGTCTGCGCTTTGAGATTCATCTTCGTGACACCGGATGTTAGTCCTCTAGCTTGTCCACACCAAGAACACCTATGGCAGCCCTTGAACAGCTTCTAAAGCCTTTTCTATTAATTAGAAATTCAAGTTCTGCCTTTTAAGAGATTAGAGATGTAAACAGGACACTAGAAACAATTTCTAGTGTTCTTAATTCAAGAGATTGATGGCTAATCTCTTTGAATTGATGAGAGATGAAGAGAAATAGCTGGAGAGGCTCAAAGTAGCGTGACAATTGAGAGGAGAGGCTGCTGGTTATGTTTTGTTTTCATAACCACACTTAAATAGCTAGGTTAACACATTAAACCCTAGCCACATGTCACCTTTTGATTAGCTCTAGGTTTAAGTGACCCAATCACATTGTGCCAAGTGTCAAACCTATATTTAATCTTGATTTTAATCATCTTACATGGTTAAAAAAAAACATTTGGCAAGCTTATGTGTTATGCCATGTGTCACCATCTCATGGTGCCACGTGCCACACTGTGAAATGACCAAAATGCCCCTGTGTCTTAATTTTGAGTTCTTAACCCAAAATAATTATTTTCTTCTTCTAATTAGTTTATATAAAATATAAATTAATTAATTAATCTCTATTAATTAATTTCTCATCAATTAAATTCATATTTAAACACTTTAAATATAAATTTAATTTATACTACACATCCAATAATCTAGATTTGGTTTCAAGTCATGCTAGGGACTTTGCAATTTAATTGCAAACCAAATCTATTTAATTAATCAATTAAACTCTTTAATTAATTAATTAAATCATATTTAAATAGGTGATAACTTGTGTATGTGTGTGACTTACTAGGCTCATCACTAATTGGCAATGAGACATGATATCAACTCTTAATATCATCAGAACTCTTTCTTACCATAAATGATTTCTCTAAATCATTTTATGAACCTCATAGACCATGGTTAACACCTAGCATAGCATGCCATGGCCACCCAATTAGTAATAAGATTTACCTTAAATGAACCTATAATCATATGTTACCATACACTAGAATCTCTCTGTTACAAAATCCCAACTCAAGCCGAGTCATGGTTTATGTCAATCTGCATTGGGTATGAATATTATGTTCTCTTTTAATTACATTTATTGATTAAAAGATTTTTCTCATCGTAAACTCTTTTCAACAAATCTATCTGTCTCCTGCCAGAACTTGAAACATCAAGAACAATTAAATGAACATAGGATTTTATCTCTATTTACTTAGAGGAACAGATTCCTTCTTGATCAACACCTACCTCCATATATAACTAGTGAGCCAACACATGCCCATATACCCATACATAGTACAAGTATGAAAGCAGTATCAAACTCAAACTACCTATATACAAGATAACTGTGCTATCTCAGGTCTAAAGATTATATGCACTGATATGATTTATGACAAAACATTGACAAGAGTAAACTCCATGTGCTTGTCATAAGTGTCACTGGTTCGGCCTACTTATCATTTATAAGTGCCTATCAAGTTTGTTATATGGCATGAGACTCACCATTCCATCTTATTTATATCTCATATAAATAACTTGGGAACAAACATGAATACAATCTTTCTGGATAAGTCATGTCCTTATTATGAAGTATCCTCGATTGTGAACCTATTTATGATACTTTGTGCTAGAAATATTGTCACTCATATTCTTAACAACTTAAGAATAATATTTCTAACAAAATATAAATGGACCTTTTCTATTACACATAAATATATTATGTAAACGGAAAAGTGGAAATGCCTTTTATTATTAAAAATATATACAAGATACATACTAAATGATATACTCTAGGGCATACTACTAACACTGACTGCATACGTGGTTGACGTTCTGTATCCCATGGTATGATGGCCTGAGGCACTGCGGTGTCCAGTGCCAACGACCCGTTATCCAGTTTAGTCAGCTTGTCATAGGTTACTTGGGCAGTGAAATTTATTGAGATAAGTTAAGAATATTAGCAATTTAAAATATTAAAAATTAAATAAAATAAATGAGTAAGATGACCTAAAATAAATTAGAATAGTTATTTATTAGAAAGAATCGAAATGAACTGGACCGATATTAAAATTTACTTATTATGAAATAATCTGAGACAACCTAGAAAGTATTGAGAAAATGCTAAAAGATTAGCAAAGAAAATTATAACATACATAAATATTGCAAATGTGACTTATATAATAATATAAGCATAAATTTATTATTTTCAGATCATTTTTCTTTGTACATTATTACTGTACATTGGCGAAATAAACACTTTCAAAGAAGACTAAATTAGGATAAAACATATTAAATTTTAGAAAATGCATGTGAAATATAAATAAATCTTAATTATTTGAATTATGTTTTATTTCTATCTTTATTTTTATATTATTTCCTTGTTATATTATTGCACCACTAAGCAGCAATGCTTAGCGCGATGGAATTGTTTCCTTCGCAAATCTTAACTAGAACCCAATGGACGTTTGACTGGGAATTTTGGGAGTTTTGATTTGCAGAGTGTCAAAGTTTGTCACCTCTTCAGCAATGCATGTAGATAGGGCCCATATAGATCATATTTTGTATTTTGTATAAAATGCTAGATATTGTATTATAATGTAGATTATGAACAGGTAATTAATAGGAATGCGATGTAAATTAATTAATTAGCTTTTTCATATGTAATTAATTTATATATTATGTAAATTATGAAATTTTGTAATTATTTTGTAAATTATGTAAATTAAGGAAATTTGAAAACTTCGCTTATGTAATTTGAGAATGTTTACATATGAATTGAGTATGAAATTGAAATATATGGATGAGATTTGAAATATGAGAAAATTATGAGAATGATTGATGAGACAATTATGATTAGCATGGATAAGATTTTATTTTGGAAATATTGTTGAATTTCAAACAGGTGAATATTGAAATACGCCAAACGATAATAAAATAGGGGAAATTCCGCTGGTTTCTCCATCGAAAAATAATTGATATTAAATTAAATGAATTCAAAATTATAAAAAAATAAAGTAAGATAAGTTAGGGTGCTCAACATAGGTGTATACGCCTTGCTCATTTACCTTGTAGTCGGGTGAGGGGTGTTACATTTATACTACAGTGTAGCCGAGCAAGGCGTGCTACAATCGGTGCCGGAGCACCCTAACTTATCTTACTTTATTTTTTTTATATAATTTTGAATTCATTTAATTTAATATCAATTATTTTTCGATGGAGAAACCAGCGAAGTTTCCCCTATTTTATTATCGTTTGGCGTATTTCAATATTCACCTGTTTGAAATTCAACAATATTTCCAAAATAAAATCTTATCCATGCTAATCATAATTATCTCATCAATCATTCTCATAATTTTCTCATATTTCAAATCTCATCCATACATTTCAATTTCATACTCAATTCATATGTAAACATTCTCAAATTACATAAGCAAAATTTTCAAATTTCCTTAATTTACATAATTTACAAAGTAATTACAAAATTTCATAATTTACATAATATATAAATTAATTACATATGAAAAAGCTAATTAATTAATTTACATTGCATTCCTATTAATTACCTGTTCATAATCTACATTATAATACAATATCTAGCATTTTATACAAAATACAAAATATGATCTATATGAGCCCTATCTACATGCATTGCTGAGAAGGTGACAAACTTTGACACTCTGCAGATCAAAACTCCCAAAATTCCCAGTCAAACGTCCATTGGGTTCTAGCTTCAGTACCTGCGCGAAGGAAACTATTCCATTGCGCTAAGCATTGCTGCTTAGTGGTGCAATAATATAACAAGGAAATAATATACAAATAAAGATAGAAATAAAACATAATTCAAATAATTAAGATTTATTTATACTTCACATGCGATTGCTAAAATTTAATATGTTTTATCCTAATTTAGTCTTCTTTGAAAGTGTTTATTTCGCTAATGTACAGTAATAATGTACAAAGAAAAATGATCTGAAAATAATAAATTTATGCTTATATTATTATATAAGTCACATTTGCAATATTTATGTATGTTATAATTTTCTTTGCTAATCTTTTAGCATTTTCTCAATACTTTCTAGGTTGTCTCAGATTATTTCATAATAAGTAAATTTTGATATCGGTCCAGTTCATTTCGATTCTTTCTAATAAATAACTATTCTAATTTATTTTAGGTCATCTTACTCATTTATTTTATTTAATTTCTAATATTTTAAATTGCTAATATTCTTAACTTATCTCAATAAATTTCACTGCCCAAGTAACCTATGACAAGCTGACTAAATTGGATAACGAGTCGTTGGCACTGGACACCACAGTGCCTCGGGCCGTCTTACCATGGGACACAGAACGTCAACCACATATGCAGTCAGTATGGCTAAAGAGCCATGATAACACATAATCGGGCATAAAAGCCATGAATGTTGGCATAATGCCATGAATGCGGGCATAAAGCCATGAATACGGGCACAAAGCCATGAATACAGGCATAAAGCCTTTTGCAGTACTGCTAAAACAATACCCTATTGGCATGCCAAACTATCCAATCTGACACACATGTCTAGGCAATACAAGGGCACATAATATCATTAAATATTAATATATTGTGTTTTATGACTTTATTATTTCATGATAAATTTCATAATTTATACATTCATCATAATATTCATACATTCCTTACATCATTCATATTGATCACAATTCACAACAATGGTGTTCATATACCATTATACTCAAAATATTTTTCCTTTCTCTTATAAAGAAAACTAATGTTCCATTCATATTTTCATGTGATTCATTTATTCATTACAATATTTATATGAATTCATAACTCATACAAGGTGTTATTATCTTATTTGTAATGGAAACATAAATCCTAATATAAACCTCATCCCATTTATACTCAACAATCCATCTAGGTTAATGTCATTTCATATTCAAGTGGTATTACTTATGTTTTATTAGACCTACTAGTAATGGAAATAAATCTTAACTATATACTCACATAACTTAAATGTTCATTAAGCCACTTAGGTGAATTGCTATTTCTATTCCAAGTAATCCATGAATGTTTCATGGATTCCAAATTTCATACCTTAATTTCCTCTACCAATTTAGTTATTGTACTTTGTGTCTTTGTATTACTATTCACATTACTATTCACTCAAATTGTTGACTTTTTAATACATAATAAATTTATTGAACCTAAGTTCTCCAAGATACCACATTTTGCATTCAAATTTGTTAGTATTGGTTGCCAATACCATTTCCAAGCTTAATGTTAATTGGGCAGAATTTTCAGTTTTCATGCCTTGTCTTTACTGTTCTATTGGTCAATTTTGCAGTGGGAATTTGGCAAACTGATCAACATGAAAGTTGTTCCTCATTTTGTCTAGTTGAATTTCCTTTTTTGAATCACTCCATTTGGAGTTTTGTAGCTCAAGTTATGGCCTAAAAACCATAACTGACCGGATTGGGCAGAACCCAAAATTCTGGGTAAAATTGTTTCTGCCAGATTTGGTAACTCAAGTTTGGTTGGCAATTTGACTAAGTTATGGTCATATTTTGGGTCAGGTTTCTTCATAAAAGTTGTTGGTCTATATCTCAACTTGTTGATGGTAAAATTTCAGGTCAATTGGACCTTGCTACATTGGGTTATGGCCAAATGACCAAATACTGTTCATTTAGTCATTTTGCCCAGGCAGATTGCAGGTCACCTGGATTAGGGCAAACATTTGGTCAAGTTGGTTTGGTTTTCTGGGCATGGTTTCTTCACCAAAGTTGTGCCATTATGTGTCTAGTTTCACCTCCAATTGGCCTCATACCAATTGGAATCACACAACCTCAGTTATAGGTCAAACAATACCCTGGACTCATAGGTCCAAATTTCCTGCATAAGAGAAGCACTCCCAATTTTCAATTTCACCCAACTTCCAAACTTCAATTCACATTTATAACACTTCTAATAGTCAATAATCATCCTCAACATCATCAAATTCAAGTCACAACACAAAATTCCATATTTGAGCAAACCCTAAATCAACTTGCATAAATTTTAAATTCCAAAAGAATTTCTAGCATTAACCTTTTTCCTTAGCTTCACTCAACTTCAATTCAACCTTCTAATCAATCAAAAACTTGAAGCTCCTTCTTGGTCCACCTTGGCTGAAGTTCCTCTTGCCCCAAACTCAATTTCTTTTGGTTTTTCTTGAGTGCTTTCTACTAATTAGGCTTTAGTTTAGGGTGGGCTATAATTTTTCCAAGAAAAAATTTGGTTGAGACTTAGGGTTTTAAGCTTTGGATTTTAGGTTTTAATGGAAAATTTTAGAGAAGAAGGGAAGAAAGCAAATGGAAGGGAAGAAGAAGGGAAAAAAATGCAGATTTTTATTCAATAATTAACCTATATAATAATTAAATATTTAATGGCAATATGGTAAATAAGTAGAATGGCAAATTTGAAATTATTTTGAAGTTTATAATCATTATAATTTGACTTTTCAATAATTATTTTTTAATTTTCATAATTTCAATTAATTAAATTAATTTAGCTTCATTAAATTAATAATCATCATTTTTTGTCAATATTGGACCCTCAAATTTAATTGACCAAATTTTGCTCTTACCAAGTTGTCGGTTTATCTTTCTTTCTTCTTTCTTTTACTCATTTTTAATTTAATTTTCATCAATATTTATTCCTATTTTATGTCATAATAATTATTTACTTAATTAGACAAGTTGGTTAAAAATCATCTCCGAAGACGAAATGACCAAAATGCCCTCCGTTTGGCTTAACAGACTAAAATTGTCTGTACCGATTGAAAAATTTTTCTAAACCTTTTCTTGGCATTCTAATGCCATAAAACCCTCAATGATTCTTCTCTGGAGCCTCAAAAATTATTTTATAATTTTTTCCCTAGGTCTAGGGCTCCTAGTTGCGAGAACCGCGACTTCCCACTAGGTTACCCATCGCTAGGGCACCGGCTCATTTAACTTTGTTGTATTTTATTTCTAAAATTTTTCCTAAATTTTTCTTATTAATATTTGAGTTAATTATGGTTCCTCACTTTAGTTTAAATGTTTTTTCGAACGTTCTAGCTGCCCAGACTGACACCGGTCACTGGAACAGAAGAATTACTACAGTGAGGGTGTTACAATTCCTCCCCTCTAATAAAAATTTCGTCCTCGAAATTTACCAGGTGTAGGTATCTGAGATAATTCCTTTACCTTTCTATTGCTCCCTCTGTCTACTTCTTTTATATATATGGTACTATTTAGTCTTTTTGAATATATCATTATATACTTAGGCATATCATAAAGGAAATACTTTACCTCAAATTCACATATGGGGCTTCTTGCTCCTCTCCGGCTTGGTTGATATTTGGAAGTGGTGTTACTATTATACTTGGTCCTTCCATGACCTCTGTCTGGGTCCGTGGTAAATTCCTCTTAGGACAATCTTTCAGACGATGGTCTATGGCCCCACATCTGTAACAGGCTCCAGTCAATCCCTTACATTCACCTTTATGCCACTTGTTACAATAGCCACATTTTCTTGCTAGTCTTGGCGCACTCACTACTAGTGTTTCTGATTGATCTCTTCTGGGTATAGGCCTGAGTCTGGATCTCCTACTTTGATCAAATGTTTGACTTAACTATTCTCTCGGCCTCTTATTACTAAACTGTCCAAATTTCCTCTTTTGCTGATCACCACTCCTCTTTTGCTGATCACCGCTCCTCTTTTATTCCTCTTCATGAACACAGCTAATATATTTCTTTCTGAACTCTATCAGAAAGAATTCCCAAGTTACGTTAGTTGGTGGCACTACCTTGGTTACAACATCCCACCACCGATATGCAGCTTCTTGTAACAATGAAACTGCACACTCCAAACTCTGTTCTGGTGTGCAATGGAGCTACTGCAGGACTCTTTTAGTCCTTTCTAACCAATACTCAGTTGCTGCAGAATCGTCTTCCTTTCTACCATTGAAATCTACAGCTCCATACTTCCTAATTTTTCCTATAGGTGATTTCTGCTGAGACAGTGGTGGAATAACCCCAGTCATCTGTCGAAAGAATCCATTCATCTGCTCAAACAAGGCCTGTTGGGGTTGTACAGGCACCTCTTGCACCAGTGGAACAAGATCTCCCCGATTTCCAATATCACTCCCAGTCAGGATACGGCTTACTACTTCCTCTTCTACTGTCCTTTGCGATTCTGAGTCCATACCTTAACCTAAAATAACCAAGAAAACAGATCTGCATTAGTGTCACCTCAACTCATATGAATGCAATGCATGTTATGCACACTATCTCATTCTATCTACCTATGCCTAGGAACGCTTAAAGCGTGCTCTGATACCAATAAATGTAATGGCTCGGCCCACTAATGATATTGTCCGCTCTAGGCCGAAGCCCTCACGGTTTTAAAACTCGTCACTAGGGGTTACGAACCACCAACTTATAGATCCAGCATCTCTCCCGTGTTTTGCCAATGTGGGATTTGCCTAGGGTGTTACACCATGGCCACCCAATTAGTAATAAGGTTTACCTTAAATGAACCCATAATCATATGTTACCATGCACTAGAATCTCTCTATTACAAAATCCCATCTCAAGCTGGAGTCATGGTTTATGTCAAACTCCATTTGCTATGAATGTTATGTTCTCTTTTAATTCCAGTTCTTGATTAAAAGGATTTACTCATCAGAAACTCTTTTCTGAATAAATCTATCTGTCCTGGCCAGGAACTTGAAACATCAATAACAATTAAATGAACATAGGATTTTATCTCTATTTACTTAGAGGAACAGATTCCATCTTGATCTACACCTACCTCCATATATAACTAGTAGGAGTCAACACATGCCTATATACCCATACATAGTAAAAGTACGAAAGCAGTATCAAACTCAAACTACCTATATACAAGATAACTGTGCTATCTCAGGTCTAAAGATTATATGCACTGATATGATTTATGATAAAACATTGACAAGAGTAAACTCCATGTACTTGTCATAAGTGTCACTGCTTTGACCTACTTATCATTTATAAGTGCCTATCATGTTTGTTATATGGCATGAGACTCACCATTCCATCTTATTTATATCTCATATAAATAACTTGGGAACAAACATGAATACAATCTTTCTGGATAAGTCATGTCCTTATTATGAAGTATCCTCGATTGTGAACCTATTTATGATACTTTGTGCTAGAAATATTGTCACTCATATTCTTAACAACTTAAGAATAATATTTCTAACAAAATATCAATGGACCTTTTCTATTACACATAAATATATTATGTAAACGGAAAAGTAGAAATGCCTTTTATTAATAAAAATATGTACAAGATACATACTAAATGATATGCTCTAGGGCATACTACTAACAGTTAGATCTAAGTTTTTTATGTTATGGCCCTTTCGGAAGATTCATTATTGTGGTGTGTACTGTGCATGATCATAGGGAGTTAGAATCACCCCAAAGATGGCCCTTTCGGATTAGTCTTGCATAGTTAGTGAGATAAAGAATTGTTTTGAATAGTAAAGAATTGTGATTTCAATTATGATTTATCTATAATTGTTTTTGTTGGAATTATCTTAAATGTTTGGTTGTGATTTCATAAATTGAATTTCGTGATCAAAGTCATTTCATACAAATGATTATGTTATTGGCAATGAATAATTTGATTTTTGGAATTTGATGAGTATCCTGATTTCCAAATTATTTGCTGTAATTTTGCTAAGGAATATTGAACTGTGTTTTACGTTATAGTTGTGCACCACTGAGTTCACCACTCAGCGATAGCTTTGTATGCTGTCACAGGTGAAAAGAGCATAGAGGAATTGAGTAAGCTTCTTTGAAGACGCATTCAGATCAGCTCCAGGAATATCATAGTTATACCCATGTACATAGGTTTTGATGTATGCATGTAATAATATGTATGTAAATTATTTGAGCAGTTATATAAAAACTCTTGTAATATATTTTGGTATGTAATTAAATGTAAATTATTGTAATGTAAATTTGAGATTCCACTTACTTATATAATTTGGTAATATTAATTTTTGAGTCTTGTAATCATTAAAATGTTTCTTTTATGATGAGGTTGGTTTGAAAATGAAATGATTTGATTATTGAGATTGAATTGTGACATGAAATGAAGTTTATTGCAGTTGTATTTGAGAAAACTGTAACATCCCCACTGTACATATTCTGTACGTTCTATTGCTCCAGTGGCCAAATAACAGTCCAGGCAAGTCAGGATGTCTGGAACAACACTTCGGTGACAGTGAAAAGACATATAATGATGAAATAAATAAAAAGAAAATACAAGAAAAATCAAAGAAAAATGAAAGAGAGAAAGTGAAGCTAAGTTAAACGAGCCGGCACCACAGCGATGGGTGACCGCACTGGGAAGGCCATTACCGACCCGAAGACTGCGGGGAACCCTCGGAATTTAATTTTGAGACATAAATAAAGGTTTATTGAAATGTAATTGACACTAGAAATATCAAAGAAAAATTAATAAATTAGTACAAAGAAAAACGAAAAATCGAGAAATAGACAAAAATCGGTGTTATCGAAAAATCGGGAATATAACCCGAAGTGGGGCATTTTGGTCATTTGACACCAAGAGCTGCCTTTTGACCTTAATGTCCATTAAAAATAAATGATATTACACTTTAGAAATGACATGAAAAATTAAAATAGGATACAATGTGTAAATAGTAAAACAATTGAGCTAAATGTGCAAATAATAGAACTTAGTATAATTAAACATTAAAACATGGTTTAGTGCTCCACTAACTCCTAATTTGGGATAGCTATACAAGTCATTTGTTGACAAAAACCATCATCTTCAACCTTGAGAAATAACCAGCCTAGAGAACTCCATTGAAGTCCACCATGGCCAAATGAGTTCCATCACCATGCACCATTGATTTAGCCATTATTTCCACTTGGTTCCTTCATTAAACCTTGCATACTCAGCTTGGGGAAGACATTGGCAGCAAAAAGAAAAAGTTTAGTGAGGTTTGAGCAAGCTACAAAAATAAGTAAGTGTCCAAAATCTCTCCCTTGCTTTAGTAAACCTTGTGTTTAGGTTGAGGTGAGTATTTTGGTAAAGAGAAATGAAGAAAACATTGAGAAATGAAATGGTCCATTTTCGGCAGCCATGATTATGTGTTGTATTTGAATTTTTCTTACCTCTAATGGATGGAAATTAAGGTTGATTAACTCAAATGGAAGATGTAGTAAGTTAAAATCTAAGTATGTGCATGTAGTGCTTGAATTAAGGGTGTGAAATGGAACCTTAATGCTTTGAGCAAACTGCCATGTTTGGTAGCCCATAATAGCATGAATTTGTGTGTGAATATGAAGTTTGTTAATGAAATATGATAGTGTTAAATTGTGGACAGCATGTGTAAGTGATATTGAAGTATGAGTATGTTGAAGTATATGTGTAATATTGACATTGAGATATGTTGAATTTTGGTGGAAGTGTATGTTGAACTTAATGATGAATTATGTGCATTGAGCACTTGAATGTTCTGCCCAAAAATTGTTGCTGGAATTGTGTACAATATATATATGGAAGTGTTATTGATTGAATATTGAAATAATGAGGAGAAGGAATATCAAATTGGAAGTGTATGTGCTTTGTGCAGGTTGTGTATTAAAAGCAGTACCAAAATTAGGCCATAAGTGCCAAACTGTGAACCCAATTGGTATGAGGCCAATGAGGGGTGAAACTAGACACCAAATAGGACAACTTTCATGTAGAAATGTTGCCAAGATTCTGCCTAGAAACTGACCTTAAAAATGACCAATTCCGGAATAGCAACCTTGCAACCCAGATTTTTGACCATATGAACAGTAATCATTAGGATGACCACAACTCACTCAAAACAGGTCCAATTCACCTGAAATTTTTACCATGGATAGATTAGACATAGAGCTACAATTCTTATGAAGACACCAAAGCCCAAAAATAGCCAAAACCAAGTCAAATAGCTTGCACAAGTTCGGATACCAAAACTGCTAGAACTAAAAGTGACCTAAAATTGACCAAATTTTGCGCTAAAGGTACAATTTGTCTAGCTTTAGTAAATTGACCATATCTTGGTCTATACAACTCAGAATGACCTGAAATTTTTCCCCGCATGCAATAAGACATAGAGCTACAATTTTGCTTCTTTGACCATAAGCTGAAAACCAAGAGAAATAGGATTTTAAGCTAGACCAATCTAGCACACCAAAAATTGAGAATTTGACATTTTACATACAATGATGCTTGAAGCATTTTGGCAATGAATGCCAACTTGTAAAAATGGTAAATTGCACTATATTGGTAGCATATTGAGATATAAATTTTGACATATTGATGCTAGAAATAACTTATCCATATTACCTAAAAAGGTCAACATATGCATTGACTTATGAATTATATAATAGTTAGTACACTCCGAAAATTGAAGAATTAAACAATTAATTTATAATGTGTCCTAGTTTGCCTAGTTAACTAGTATGGATAGGTTGGCATGCCAATAGGATTCTGACAACTTTTCTGTAAATGGCTTCATGCCATACTGTGTTTTTACGGCTTATTATGCAGCACTGTGACTTTAATAGCCTATGGCTATACATATTGTGTATTTATTCTTGGCTTATCACCAGATTGACTATATGGCTTCTTAGCCACACTATTTGCACACCGGGAGACACTTTGTGACTGATGGTGTGACGGCCCGAGGTACTAGATACCCAGTGCCAGTATATTCGTTTATCTAGTATGGTCAGTATATAGGCTACATGGGCAGTAATTCAAGTACTATTAAATTCAAATACCTAAATACAGTCTACTGACATACAACACCGCCAAAAATTCATAAACACTTTATTTACTTTATTTTAGTGTATATTTCTTTATATTTGGCACCACTAAGCAAAATTACTTAGCGCGTTGCTTTTGTAACACCTAGGTATCGGAGACACAGCTGGGGAGCCCAGCAGACCTACGACAGTGTGAGACATCAGATCTTCACAGGAGTCCAGAGTCATCTGCACTGCATTGCATACATGGTAGGACTTAGGATATCTTGTATTTTGTACTTTTGTTGTATTTTTGAAATTCGACCTTGTATTTTTTAATATTATGTAAGCCTTAAAGTTTGTAATATCTTGTACATATTAAATAACATGGAGATTTTCTGGATATATTTAAATTATTATGGACTGTATTATGGAACTGTTTAATGACTGTAAAAGTCTATTGACTTTACTAAGAAATAGAGACTATGAAATATTTGAGATTTTGATATTATCATATTAAACTGTTTTCAGCTGGTCTGGAAGGACAGTTTGTCCGAAATACAGATGGCACCTTGCCAAATTTTTATTACCAATCTTGAAACACTGATTTTATCAAAGTATGAAAATAGTATCAGCATGATATGAATATTATATAAAAGACTTCTTAAAATCAAATTGAGCTCAGGTAATGAAATAATCACAGACTAGATGTTCCGGCACGCCGTGTAGCATGCCTTTCTCGGCTATTCTGTAGATGGGTGAGGGATGTTACATTTAGTGGTATCAGAGCACGGTTTAGGCGTTTTTGAACCTAGATAGTTTGCATATCATGCATTGCATTGTAAGTGTTAAGATGACTCTAATGCAGATCTTTTGATTTGTTTTGTTATTTTGATCAGAATATGGAGTCCACATCGCAGAGAGCGGCATATGAGGAAGTGGAAAGTCATGCTCCTTCTATGACTGAACCAGGAGACAGGAGGGAACCTGCTCCACCAGTACCAAGTGCACCAGCCACATTTTAGCAAATGGCTGAGTTCTTTAGATAGATGGTAGGAGTTATGCCACCACCACCCCCTCCACATCAAAAATCTCACATAAAGAGACTCAGGAAGTTTGGAGCAGTGGATTTTCTGGGTAAAAGGGAAGATGATTCTGTCACAGCTGAAAACTGGTTGGACAGAACTGGAAGAGTCTTAAAACAACTTCATTGTACTCTAGAGCAGAATTTGGAAGCTGCTTATCACTACTACAAGATGATGCATACCAATGGTGGGATACAGTAACTAGTGAGGTGCCACCAAAACAGATAACTTGGGATTTATTTTTCATTGAGTTCAGAAAGAAGTATGTGGGCAGTGTATACCTGGAAGAGAAGAGAAGGGAGTTTATTACCCTATGCCAAAGACAGCTGACAGTGGCTAAATATGAAAGAGAATTTATCAGGCTGAGTCGCTATGGGCGGGAAATAGTCCCTAATGAGACAGAGAGATGCAAGAGATTTGAGGAAGGACTCAATGATAACATTAAAGTAACGATTATAGCCTTGGGGATTACAGAGTTTGCCAAGTTAGTGGAAGCTGCACTGAAGGTTGAAAAAGTTAGAATGAATGAGCAGAACAGAAGGGACAAACAGTAGAAAAGAGGTCAGGGTCAGACCGGTATATCTTTTGGCCCTAGTAAGAAATTCAGAGGTTCGCCTACTCAGAGTTTTAGTAGAGCACCAAGTCAGGGTAAGTCACAGAGGCCCAAATCTCAGTTTGCACCAAGGAAAGGCCAGTCCACCCCTTCAATGGCTAGCTCTCCAGGGACAGGGTACAGGGGACTAGCTCCAACAGTATCTGTTGCTTGCCCACATTGCCAAAAATGGCATAAGGGTGAATGTTGGAGGATGATAGGTGCTTGTTTACGGTGTGGATCTACAGACCACCTAGTCCGAGATTGTCCTCACAGAACTGCTAAATCCACTCTAATATCAACTGATAGGCCTGCCCCTCCAGCTCCAAGGGGTAGAAGGCCGGGTAAGGTTGAGGCGACGAGTACTTCACGTAGCACGTATCGAATGCATGGAGAGAGCGTATGCGTAAAACCAGCTAGAGCCTATGCTATAAGGGCACAGGAGGAACAGGATGCTCCAGATGTCATCAAGGGTACGTTCCTCCTCTACAATACTTTTGTGCATGCATTAGTGGATATTGGATTTACTCATTCATATATCTGTATCAAGCTGCCCATAGAAAAGGGAATACTAGTAGAGGAAAGTGACCAAGACATCCTGGTCACAAATCCGCTTGGCCACAGTATGGTAGTAAACAAGGTGTATAAGGGCTGTCCATTAAAGATTCAAGGGAAAGAGTTCTCAGCAGACTTAATCGAACTGCCTTTCCATGAGTTTGATGTGATTTTGGGAATGGACTGGTTATCCCATCATCAGGCAATAGTAGATTGTAAATTGAAGAGAATCTTTCAGAAAACTGCTAAAAACGGATAAATAATAGTAGTGGGAAAAGGATAGATTTCTTGTCTAATGTAATCTCAGCTACAGTTGTAAGGAGATGGTTGAGAAAAGGGTGTGAAGCTTATCTAGCACACGTGGTTGACACTAGGCAAGGTAAACTTGACTTGTCTGACATACCCACAGTAAGGGATTTCTCTGAGGTATTTCCTAAGGAATTGCCTAGTTTGGCACCAGAAAGGGAAGTTGAATTTGCCATTGAGATTATGCCGGGTACAGCTCCAATTTCAATTGCCCCATATAGGATGGCACTTGTTGAATTGAAAGAGTTAAAAATCTAGCTGGAAGAATTACTAGACAAGGGGTTCATATGCCCCAGTGTATCACCATGGGGAGCTCTGGTACTGTTTATAAAGAAGAAAGATGGGACACTGAGGTTATGTGTTGACTACCGGTAATTAAATAGAGTAACAATGAAGAACAAGTATCTGTTGCCTAGAATTGATGATCTGTTTGATCAGTTGAAGGGAGCCGGTGTGTTTTCTAAGATTGATCTCAGATCAGGGTATCATCAGCTAAGGGTTAAGGATGCAGATGTGCCTAAGACTGCATTTAGAACCCGGTATGGGCATTATGAATTCCTGGTGATGCCATTTGGGTTAACAAAAGCTTCAGCAGCATTCATGGACCTTATGAACTGTATCTTCCATCCATACTTAGATCGGTTGGTAGTGGTCTTCATTGATGACATCCTAGTGTATTCCAAGGATAAAGCAGAACATGATGAGCATTTGAGAATTGTTCTGCAGACTCTAAAAGAGAAGAAATTGTATGCTAAATTGTCCAAGTGTGAGTTCTGGTTGAATGAGATTGCATTCCTTGGACATGTAGTATCAGTTGAAGGGATTAGAGTGGATCCCAAGAAGATTAAAACAGTGATGGAATGGAAGCCTCCTAGAAATACAACTGAGATCAGAAGTTTCTTGGGGTTAGCTGGATATTATAGAAGATTTGTAAAGGGATTTTCCTTGATAGCTGCTCCAATGACCAAATAACTACACAAGAATATGAAATTTGACTGAAATGACAAGTGGCAAGCTAATTTTGAGAGGCTGAAGGTTATGTTGATAGAGGCACCAGTGTTAACACAGCCAATGTCTGGAAAAGACTTTGTAGTTTACAGTGATGCCTCACACAATGGGTTAGGGTGTGTACTCATGCAAGAAGGGAAAGTGGTCGCATATGCTTCTAGGCAGTTAAGGCCACATGAAAAGAATTACCTTACTCATGATTTAGAGTTATCAGCAATTATCTTCGCATTGAAGATATGGAGGCATTACTTGTATGGAGAAAAATGCTACATATACACAGACCATAAGAGTCTGAAATATCTGCCAACCCAGAAGGAACTTAATTTGAGATAGAGGCGATGGATTGAATTCCTGAAAGATTATGATTGTGTGATTGACTACCACTTTGGGAAGGCAAATGTAGTCACTGATGCTTTAAGAAGAAAATCTATTGTAGCATTAAGATCTCTGAATGCCCAACTGTCCTTAACTCATGATGGAGTTATTTTGGCTGAGTTGCAAGTGAAGCCGAATCTATTACAACAGATACAGGATGGGCAGAAGACAGATGAGAAATTAATGCCTGTTATGGGAAAATTCACTGAAGGGAAGGAAACTAAATATAAAGTGAAAGAAAATGGGTGCTTGTACTATAAAGAAATAGTGTGTGTTCCAGATGATAAAGAATTGAAAACCAGTATTCTGAGAGAAGCACATAACAGTGTGTATGCTATGCACCCAGGAAGCACAAAAATGTACCATGACCTGAAACTCCGATACTAGTGGCCAGGTATGAAGAAGGACATAGTTGACTATGTAACTAGATGCTTGACATGTCAGCAAGTTAAAGCAGAACATTAAGTTCCACCAAGTTTGTTACAGCCTATAAGCATACCTGAATGGAAATGGGACTGAGTCACTATGAACTTTGTCAGTGGTCTACCTCTCACTCAGAAGAAGCATGATGCAGTATGGGTGATTGTGGATAGGTTGACCAAATCAGCACATTTTCTGCCAGTCAGAACTGACTACTCACTGGAAAAGCTAGCAGAATTGTACATCAGTGAGATAGTTAGACTACATGGAATTCTGCTTTCAATTATATCTGATAGAGACCTGAGGTTTACATCTAGATTTTGGAAGAAATTACAAGAGTCCTTGGGCACACAACTCCATTTTAGTATGGCTTTTCATCCTCAGACGGATGGACACTCAGAAAGAATAATCCAGGTAAATTTTGAAACTCATTGAGTTATTGCAAATAATAAATTGAACTGATAATGATAATAATAACCAAACATATGTGATAGGTCCTCGAGGACATCTTGAGGAGTTGTGTTATTAAGTTTGAACCACTAGCATAATTTGCATATAATAATAGCTATCAAGCTAGCATACAAATGGCACCCTATGAAGCACTGTATGGGAGAAAATGCAGAACACCTATTTGTTGGACTGAGTTGGGTGAATATAAGCTAGTGGGGCCAGACCTGATAAAACAGATAGAGGAAAAGGTGAAACTGATAAAGGCCAGTTTGAAAGTTGCCTCAGACCGACAGAAATCTTATGCTGACTTGAGGAGAAAAGACATTGAGTATGAAGTTGGCGAGAAGGTATTTCTCAAAGTATCACCATGGAAGAAAGTGTTGAGATTCGGGAAAAAGGGAAAATTAAGCCCTAGGTTCATTGGCCCATATGAAGTTATTGAACGTGTGGGACCAGTAGCCTACCGATTAGCCTTACCACCTGAGCTGGACAAGATACATAATGTGTTCCATGTCTCGATGATCAGAAGATACAGATCAGATCCTTCACATGTCATCTCAACAAAAGAAATTGTGGTACAACCTGACCTGACATATGAAGAAGAACCAATTAAAATCTTGGCAAGAGAGTTAAAAGAGCTCAGAAACAAGACAATTCCACTAGTGAAAATCCTATGGAGACACCACAACATGGAAGAGGCAACATGGGAGAGCAAGGAGACAATGAGGCAACGGTTCCCTTAGCTCTTCACATTAGGTAAATTTCGAGGACGAAATTTTTATTTAGAGGGGAAGAGTTGTAACATCCCCATCAGACGTGTGCATGCGTTCTATTGCTCGATGGCAAATAACAGTCCAGGCAAGTCGGGATGTCTGGAACTACACTTCGATGATAGTGAACAGACATATAATGATGAAATAAATAAAAATAAAATACAAGAAAAATCAAAGAAAAATAAAAGAGAGAAAGTGAAGCTAAGTTAAACGATCCATCACCACAGCGATGGGTGACCGCACTGGGAAGGCCGTTACCGACCCCAGGACTACAGAGAACCCTCGGAATTTAATTTTGAGACATAAATAAAGGGTTATTGAAATGTAATTGACACTAGAAATATCAAAGAAAAATTAATAAATTAGTACAAAGAAAAACGAAAAATCGAGAAACAGACAAAAATCGGTGTTACCGAAAAATTGACAATATAACTCGAAGTGGGACATTTTGTTCATTTGACACCAAGAGCTGCCTTTTGACCTCAATGTCCATTAAAAATAAATGATATTACACTTTAGAAATGACATGAAAAATTAAAATAGGATACAATGTGTAAATAGTAAAAGAATTGAGCTAAATGTGCAAATAATGGAACTTAGTATAATTAAACATTAAAACATGGTTTAGTGCTCCACTAACTCCTAATTTGGGATAGCTATACAAGTCATTTGTTGACAGAAACTATCATCTTCAACCTTGAGAAATAACCAGCCTAGAGAACTCCATTGAAGTCCACCATGGCCAAATGAGTTCCATCACCATGCACCATTGATTTAGCCATTATTTCCACTTGGTTCCTTCATTAAACCATGCATACTCAGCTTGGGGAAGACATTGGCAGCAAAAAGAAGAAGTTTAGTGAGGTTTGAGCAAGCTACAAAAATAGGTAAGTGTCCAAAATATCTCCCTTGCTTTAGTAAACCTTGTGTTTAGGTTGAGGTGAGTATTTTGGTGAAGAGAAATGAAGAAAACATTGAGAAATGAAATGGTCCATTTTTGGCAGCCATGAATATGTGTTGTATTTGAATTTTTCTTACCTCTAATGGATGGAAATTAAGGTTGATTAACTCAAATGGAAGATGTAGTAAGTTAAAATCTAAGTATGTGCATGTAGTGCTTGAATTAAGGGTGTGAAATGGAACCTTAATGCTTTGAGCAAACTGCCATGTTTGGCAGCCCATAATAGCATGAATTTGTGTGTGAATATGAAGTTTGTTAATGAAATATGATAGTGTTAAATTGTGGGCAGCATGTGTAAGTGATATTAAAGTATGAGTTTGTTGAAGTGTATATGTAATATTGACATTGAGATATGTTGAATTTTGGTGGAAGTGAATGTTGAACTTAATGATGAATTGTGTGCATTAAGCACTTGAATGTTCTGCCCAAAAATTGTTGTTGGAATTGTGTACAATATATACATGGAAGTGTTATTGATTGAATATTGAAGTAATGAGGAGGAGAAGGAATATCAAGTTGGAAGTGTATGTGCTTTGTGCAGGTTGTGTATTGAAGCCAGTACCTAAATTAGGCCATAAGTGCCAAACTGTGAACCCAATTGGTAAGAGGCCAACGGATGATGAAACTAGACACCAAATAGGCCAACTTTCATGTAGAAATGTTGCTAAGATTCTGCCTAGAAAATGACCTTAAGAATGACCAAATCCGGAATAGCAACCTTGCAACCCAGATTTTTGACCATATGAACAATAATCATTAGGATGACCATAACTCACTCAAAACAGGTCCAATTGACCTAAAATTTTTACTTGGATAGCTTAGACATAGAGCTACAATTCTTATGAAGACACCTAGCCCAAAAATGGCCAGAACCAAGTCAAATAGCTTGCACAAGTTCGGGTACCAAAACTACCAGAACTAAAAGTGACCTAAAATTGACCAAATTTTGCGCTAAAGATGCAATCTATCCAGCTTTAGTAAATTGACCATATCTTGGTCTATACAACTCAGAATGACCTGAAATTTTGCCCCACGTGCAATAAGACATAGAGCTACAATTTTGCTTCTTTGACCAAAAGCTAAAAACCAAGAGAAATAGGACTTTAAGCTAGACAAATCTAGCACACCAAAAATTGAGAATTTGACATTTTACATACAATGATGCTTGAAGCATTTCGGCAATGAATGCCAACTTGTAAAAATGGTAAATTGCACTATATTGGCAGCATATTGAGATATAAATTGTGACATATTGATGCTAGAAACAACTTATCCATATTACCTAAAAAGGTCAACACATGCATTGACTTGTGAATTATATAATGGTTAGTAAACTCCAAAAATTGAAGAATTAAACAATTAATTTATAATGTGCCCTAGTTTGCCTAGTTGACTAGTATGGATAGGTTGGCATGCCAATAGGATTATGACAGCTGTTTTATAAATGGCTTCATGCCATACTGTGTTTTTATGGCTTATTATGCCGCACTGTGACATTAATAGCCTACGGCTATACATATTGTGTATTTATTCTTGGCTTATCGCCAGATTGACTATATGGCTTCTTAGCAACACTATTTGCACACCGGGAGATACTTTGTAACCGATGGTGTGATGGCCCCAGGTACTAGGTACCCAGTGCCAGTATATTCATTTATCCAGTATGGTCAGTATATAGGCTACAGTAGTAATACAACTACTATTAAATTCAAATACCTAAATCCAGTCTACTGACATACAGCACCACTAAAATTTCGTAAACACTTTATTTACTTTATTTTAGTGTATATTTCTTTATATTTGGCACCACTAAGCAAAATTGCTTAGCGCATTGCTTTTGTAATGCATAGGTATCGGAGACACAGCTGGGGAGCCCAGCAGACCTACGACCATGTGAGACATCAGATCTGCACAGGAGTCCAGAGTCATCTACACTGTATTGCATACATGGTAGGACTTAGGATATCTTGTATTTTATACTTTTGTTATATTTTTGAAATTCGGCCTTGTATTTTGTAATATTACGAAAGCCTTAAAGTTTGATATTATCATATTAAACTGTTTTCAACAGGTTTGGAAGAACAGTTTGTCCGAAATACAGATGGCACCTTGCCAAATTTTTATTACCAATCTTGAAACACTGATTTTATCAAAGTTTGAAAATAGTATTAGTATGATATGAATATTACATCAAAGACTTCTTAAAATCAAATTAAGCTCAGGTAATGAAACAATCACAGACTAGATGTTCTGGCACGCCGTATAGCATGCCTTGCTCGGCTATTCTATAGACGAGTGAGGGATGTTACAAAAACATATTAGGAGTGTTTTCCTTTTTAAGTTTGAAGAACTGTTTTCTCAAAATACAGCCGGCACTCTGTCGAAATTTTGAAAATTTTTTATAACACCAGATTTTAATCGATGATTTAAATTTCACGAAAATTGATTTAAAATCCCTTGTAGTATATTTAATGGGTTACAGGTAGGCGAAGTACGGTAATTCATTAGGTGTACTATGGGATCATGTTACATCTTACGGAGGAGCAGGGTGTGACATGTTTTGTGGTATCAGAGTAATGGTTTTAAAGTAAATTTCGAACTGTGAATTTGAAATCTTTTTATCGGTAACTACAACTGCTCAAATGTTTGATACATATAGTACATTTACATCATAAATATGAATTAATGGAGAGAAATGTCCTTGTGCTAGTCGTACAGGAAATAGAAAATCCTGTGAAAAAAAATGAAAGAGAAGAATGAGACAATAGAATAGCCTGTGATAGCAGAAGTACAAGTTGAGGCCCCAGCTCCTCAGAGTGTCGAAGGCCTGACTGTACCAGTTTTACCAGTATAAATTACTGCAAAAATGGCCCAGTAAATGGTCACTTTCTTTCAACAAATGGCTGATACTCTGTTAGCTCAAGCTCAAGCACAAACCCAACCCCCATAAGGGCAGTGTGAAATAGAGAAGAGGGAGAAACCTATGGGTCAGAGCTCGAATAGTAATTTGGGGAAGAGAAAAGAATTTGAGGAACCCCGAGCTCAGGGATATGACAGAAGCAGATCATCAGGACAGAGAACACCAAGATCTAGTCGTCGAACAACCAGAAGTTCCTATTCTGCCCGTTTCTGCCATGTTTGTTGTAAGCTATATAGAGGTATTTGTCGTAAGGCCACTGGAGCCTGCTACAATTGTGGAAAGGTTGGACACTTTGTTAGAGATTGTACTAGAGCACCTCGATCTGCTCTTTGAAGTTCACAGACAGTCAGTCAGAGTCGAGATAGAAATAGAGTTGGTACTCCTCACCACCATAACACAGTGAATAAACCTGAATATAGTAGCGCACCAATCAGAGCGTCCACTATGCGCCAAAGAGAAAGAACAGAAACTTTGGATGTAGCTGATGGTAAGTTCTTAATTTTTGAAAGAAACAATTAGTTATTATTTGATCCCAGCACTACTTAGTTGTGTGCTAGTGTTAGAACTATATGTTCTGTTGCTATTCCTTTACATGGGAATGAATTTTGATGTATTAGTGACTAGTCCTTTAGGATAAAAACTATAATAACAAGTATGATTGATATTAATTTTGGAAGAATTGTTAACTAAAAGTATTTTCCAACACACCATAAATTATAAAGTTAATTAGCGAGCCTGTAACGGCCCGGTCCACTAGTGATATTGTCCGCTCTGGGCCGAATCCCTCACGGTTTTAAAATGCGTCACTAGGAGTTACGAACCACCAACTTATAAACTCAGCATCTCTCCCGTGTTTTGCTGATGTGGGATTTTCCTAGGGTGTTATAATCCACCCCCCTTATGGGACTCAGCGTCCTCGCTGAGGTTTCCCCCACCATCGCTCAAGGTTGCACGCGGAGTGGCTCTGATATCACAAATGTAACGGCCCGGCCTACTAGAGATATTGTACACTCTGGGCTGAAGCCCTCACGGTTTTAAAATGCATCATTAGGGGTTATGAACCACCAACTTATAAATCCAGCATCTCTCCCATGTTTTGCCGATGTGGAATTTGCCTAGGGTGTTACAGAGCCTACTTAATGTAAGGCAAGAGGACCTAAAAGTAAGTGACAGTAATAGAATTGCTCTAGATGAGGGCAAAGATGTTACTGTTAGTAATTGTCAAGGGATATTGTAATCAAAATCGGTTTAGGATATTAGTGGATTCGAGAAAGATAAGATGTTAGAAAACCTAGTCCATGAGGTTATAACGTAGTGACTATGTAATGTTCTCGATGTTTGTGTTGTAAGCTGCAGATTACAGTACCGACACGGGATTATTGTGTAGAGCTACGTGCTTCCTCGTAGTTTAATAAAATAAGAATATTTGTAAGTAATCTATAAATTGATATAGTTACGCCCGAATAGAGTACTATTACAGGAAATAAATATGAAAATTTTAGTCAGAAATTTAAAACTTTAGAACTAGCCTATCGAAAGACTACACTTGTAAGGTAGCTGGAGTCAGTAACTCGGTTACAATAATGTGAACTACATGTACCACATTAATTGCTATAAGTTTAGAGATATCAGTATGACTTATCATCCTCAGATGGATGGACAGTCGAAACAAGTAATTCAGGTAAATTCTGAAACTCATTGGGTTTCTGTAAATAATGAAATGAAATGATAATAATAACTTGTAAAATGTAATAAGCCCTTGAAAATATACTGAGAACTTGTGTCCTTGAATCCGAGGGGAGATGGGAAAAATACCTCCCACTAACATAATTTGTATACAATAATAAGTGTCAAGCTAGCATACAAATGGCACCCTATGAAACATTGTAAGGGAACGGATAACTATGAATTTTGTGATGAGACTTTCAAGGACACAGAATAGTCATGATACAGTATGGGTCATAGTTGATAGACTAACCAAGTCTGCTCACTTTTTGCCAGTCCGAATGGACTATAGTTGGAGAAATTGGCCAGATTGTACATAAATGAGATTGTAAAACTGCATGGAGTGCCAGTATTGATTGTATCAGACAGAGATCTTAGGTTCACTTCTAGATTCTGGGGTAGTCTTCAGAGAGCCCTAGGAACTAGATTGAACTTCAGCACGGCATTCCACCCACAGACAGATGGCCAATCTGAGAGGGTAATTCAGATATTGGAGGATATGCTACGGGTTTGTGTGATTGAGTTTGAAGGTAGTTGGGATATACACTTGCCTTTGATTGAGTTTGCTTATAACAACAGCTACCAATCAAGCATTGGGATGCCTCCATATGAAGCTTTATATGGCAGAAACTGCAAAACTCCCCTATGTTGGGATGAAGTAGGTAAAAGGAAGATGATTGGGCTAGAAATTGTTCAGCAGACAAAGGAAAAGATTAGATTGATCAGAGATTAACTCAAGGCTGCATCAGACCGTCAGAAGTCCTATGTTGATATGAAGAGAAGAGATATTGAATATGCAGTGGGTAATAAGGTATTCCTTAAAGTTTCTCCTTGGAAGAGGATTATGAGATTTGGTAGAAAGGAGAAACTGAGTCCTCGTTTTATTGGACCATACGAGGTTCTGGAGAGAGTGGGTCCTTTGGCATATCGATTGGCATTACCTCCAGAGCTAGAAAGGATACACAGTGTCTTCCATGTGTCCATGTTAAGGAGGTACAGATCTGACCCATCTCATGTTCTATCAGTTGAAGAGATTGAGCTAAATCCAAACCTTTCATATGAGGAAGAACCCATAGAAATTCTGGCATATGAGGTGAAGCAGCTGAGGAATAAATAGATACACCTGGTTAAAGTGCTGTGGAACCATCATTCAGGCCAGGAAGCTACTTGGGAACGTGAAGAGGACATGAGGAGACAGCACCCACAGCTGTTCAGAGACTGATGCCAGGTAAAATTTCAGGATGAAATTTATTTAAGGGGGGGAGAATTATAACACCCCTATGTTCAGTAGTGCGTTCTACTGTTCCAGTGACCAGTGTCTGTCCGGACAGCTAGGATGCCTAGAACTACATTTAAATGTTAGTGGGGAGACATAACATAATGAAATACAAGAAAGGAAAATTCAAGAAAAATAAAGGAAAAATAATAGTAATGAAATATAACCAAGTTAAACGAGCCGAAAACCATAGCGGTGGGTGACCGCACTAGGAAGTTGCGGCTTGGATCGTTGACTAGCCCTGGACAGTGGGGAAACCTGGTAAATATTTTTAAGAATTAAATAAACATCTATTGAAGTATAAATGTCATTAGAAATATCAAAGAAAAATTAATTAATTAGTACAAAGAAAAACGAGAAATAGAGAAAACAACAAAACTCGGTGTTACCGAAAAATCGGGAATGCAACCCAAATAGGGGCATTGTGGTCATTTGACACCCCAAGTTGCCTTTTGACCTAAATGTACATTAAAAATATATGATTTAAATTTTTGAAATACCATGAAAATTAAAATGGTGGTCCATAATTTAAATAGTGAAAGAAAATGGGTATAATGTTGAATAATTGAAAGTTGAATTAAATTAATCTTATTCTTATATTAGTGGACCACTAAGCACTTTGAAAATCAATAAAAATGCTGTTAACTTCCACTAACTTCTGCAAACCTTCTTCTTCCTCAAATTCTCTCCATTGCCGAAACCAAGCTCTCGCAAGGTCCATCCATGGCCGCCCACATGCAAGGTGCACTCCACTTAGGTTCAAGCCATCTTTTTCACTAGCTCCCTTCATTAAACTTGACCACCATACCTTGGGCAGCATACTTGGAGTAAGAAAGATAAGTTTTGGTAAGGTTTTGAAGAAGTCCAAAAGAGGTAAGTGGGTGTTTTCAATTCTAGTTTTATTAAAAGTGTAACCAAGGTTGTGGGTAGTTGATTTATGAAAGAATTTTTGATGTTTGATGAATTATTGGAGCTGAGCCATTTCGGCAGCCATGAAACCTCACCATGAACAGCTTGTCCTTGCATGTAAATGGTTGTTTGAATGTTGATTTAAATGTTTAATTGTATTGAAGTTGAATTCCATGTGTAAAGTTTGATTTGTAAGCTAGAAAAATGAAAATGGAAGTTGATGGGTATGTGTAAACTTGTGGCAGCCTCATGAAGAAGATTGAAGTGTTTAAGTTCATGAAATATTATTGAATTGTAACACCCCTATGTTCGGTAGTGCGTTCTACTGATCCAGTGACCAGTGTTGTCCAGACAGCTAGGATGCTTAGAACTACACTTCGATATGAGTGAGGAGACATAAAATAATGAAATACAAGAAAAGAAAATACAAGAAAAACAAATTTTGAATTTCTCAGTTAGCAAAGACTCAGGAAAAGGGAAGGAAACACTGAGTCAAGACCGGGAGACAGTTATCAGAGGTTTGTGCACAACAACTATTTCTTTTGATTTTTTCAATTGAATGAATTATGACTATTGGTACATTATTGTTTTAAATTGTGGAAATGTGTTTGAATGGATATTTATCGCTTGAAAAGCACTGTAAATGGTTTGAAATTGTGAGAAATTGTTTGAATGATATTGATGGATACTTATGAAGGAACGGAAGCGTGAAAAACACAAGTTTATACCATTGAATTCAAAAATTTTCACCTAGGGTCACATGCATCATGCAAGATTTATTTTTATCTATTTGATTTCAATGATAAACAACATATTAAAACTCTTTTAATATGTTTTTGGATCTGTATTTGCCATTTAAGATTTTAAAATTAATCAGATTAATTTTAGAACCCTAGATTAAATCAAGAACGATTACACTAACCTCTTGATGCACTGCAGCGTGTCTGCGCCTTTGAGATTCGTCTTCAGGACACCAGATGTTGTCCCTCTAGCTTGTCCACACCAAGAACACCTATGGCAGCCCTTGAATAGCTTCTAAAGCTTTTTCTATTAATTAGAAAATCAAGTTCTGCCTTTTAAGAGATTAAAGATGTAAACAGGACACTAGAAACAATTTCTAGTGTTCTTAATTCAAGAGATTGATGGCTAATCTCTTTGAATTGATAAGAGATGAAGAAGAAGAGATAAAAACCCTCAAAGTGGGGTGACAAAGGAGTGTGGCTGCTGGTTGTGTTTTATTTTCTCATAACAACACTTAAATAGCTAGGTTAACACATTAAACCCTTGCCACATGTCACCCTTTGATTAACTCTAGGTTTAAGTGACCCAATCACATTGTGCCAAGTGTCAAACCTATATTTAATCTTGATTTTAATCATCTTACATGATTAAAAAAACATTTGGCAAGCTTATGTGTTATGCCATGTGTCACCATCTCATGGTGCCACGTGTCACACTGCAAAATGACCAAAATGCCCCTGTGTCTTAATTTTGAGTTCTTAACCCAAAATAATTATTTTCTTCTTCTAATTAATTTATATCAAATATAAATTAATTAATTAATCTCTATTAATTAATTTCTCATTAATTAAATTCATATTTCAACACTTTAAATATAAATTTAACTTATATTATACATCCAATAATATAGATTTGGTTTCAAGTCATGCTAGGGACTTTGCAATCTAATTGCAAACCAAACCTATTTAATTAATCAATTAAACTCTTTAATTAATTAATTAAATCATATTTAAATAGGTGATAACTTGTGTATGTGTGTGACTTACTAGGCTCATCACTAATTGGCAATGAGACATGATATCAACTCTTAATATCATCAGAACTCTTTCTTACCATAAATGATTTCTCTAAATCATTTTATGAACCTCATAGACCATGGTTAACACCTAGCATAGCATGCCATAACCACCCAATTAGTAATAAGGTTTACCTTAAATGAACCTATAATCATATGCTACCATGCACTAGAATCTCTCTGTTACAAAATCCCAACTCAAGCTGGAGTCATGGTTTATGTCAAACTCCATTTGCTATGAATATTATGTTCTCTTTTAATTCCAGTTCTTGATTAAAAGATTTTCTCATCGAAACTCTTTTACGAATAAATCTATCTGTCTGGCAGAACTTGAAACATCAAGAACAATTAAATGAACATAGGATTTTATCTCTATTTACTTAGAGGAACAGATTCCATCTTGATCAACACCTACCTCCATATATAACTAGTAGGAGCCAACACATGCCCATATACCCATACACAGTACAAGTATGAAAGCAGTATCAAACTCAAACTACCTATATACAAGATAATTGTGCTATCTCAGGTCTAAAGATTATATGCACTGATATGATTTATGACAAAACATTGACAAGAGTAAACTTCATGTGCTTGTCATAAGTGTCACTGGTTCGGCCTACTTATCTTTTATAAGTGCCTATCATGTTTGTTATATGGCATGAGACTCACCATTCCATCTTATTTATATCTCATATAAATAACTTGGGAACAAACATGAATACAATCTTTCTGGATAAGTCATGTCCTTATTATGAAGTATCCTCGATTGTGAACCTATTTATGATACTTCGTACTAGAAATATTGTCACTCATATTCTTAACAACTTAAGAATAACATTTCTAACAAAATATCAATGGACCTTTTCTATTACACATAAATATATTATGTAAACGGAAAAGTGGAAATGCCTTTTATTAATAAAAATATGTACAAGATACATACTAAATGATATGCTCTAGGGCATACTACTAACAATCTCCCACTAGCACTAGAGCCATTCATTACAATATCTTAGACCTATCTTCTCAAGATGTCGGTCTAACTGAGTCTGTGACATAGGCTTAGTGAATGGATCAGCTGGATTTTCAGCTGATGCTATTTTCTGCATGGCTACATCGCCTTGCCTAACTATATCTCTGATAATGTGGTAGTGCCTTTCTATGTGTTTTGATTTTGGGTGAGACCTTAGTTCCTTAGCCTGTATGACTGCTCCATTGTTGTCACAGTGTAATGGTACTGCTGACTCAATGGAAGGAACTACTGTAAGTTCTGTTACGAACTTCTTTATCCAAACAGCTTCCTTTGCAGCATCTGATGCAGCAATATACTCAGCCTCTGTAGTGGAATCTGTAGTCTTGCTCTGTTTGGAACTCTTCCAACTGACTGCACCTCCATTACAAATGAACACATATCCAGAGGTAGACTTTCTATCATCGATATCTGATTGGAAATCAGAATCAGTATAACCATCCAATTGCAAGTCTCCACCTCCATAAATCAAGAATAAATCCTTAGTTCTTCTCAAGTACTTAAGGATATTCTTGTGACTATCGATGTTCCAACCTGGATTGGATTGATACCTGCTAGTCAAACTAACAGCATATGCGATATCCGGCCTAGTACACAACATTGCATACATTAAACTTCCAATAGCCGAAGCATATGAAATCCTGGCCATCTTATCTCTTTCTTCAGGTGTCTTTGGAGACATCTCTTTAGAAAGATGGATACCATGTCTCACTGGTAACAATCCTCTCTTGGAATCAAGCATGTTAAACCTCTTTAACACCTTTTCCAATTATAGACTTTGGGATAAACCAATTATTCTTTTCGCTTTATCTCTATAGATGCGAATCCCAAGAATATAGGTTGCCTCCCCTAAGTCTTTCATGGAGAATGTATTTGACAACCATACCTTTATAGTTGTCAACATACCTGTGTCATTACCCATCAATAGTATGTCATTCACATATAAGACAAGGAAAGTGATAGCACTGTCACTAACCTTCTTATATACACATGGCTCATCCTCATTTTTGATAAAACCAAAGGATTTAATGGCTTCATCAAAACGGATGTTCCAACTCCTCGAAGCTTGTTTCAACCCATAAATGGATCGCTTTAGCTTGCATACCTTGGAACCATCTTGGGATTCAAATCCCCTAGGTTGTTCCATGAAAATGTTTTCTTTAATGTATCCATTGAGAAAAGCTGTTTTGACATCCATCTGCCAAATCTCATAATCATAGTATGTAGCTATTGCTAATAAAATCCTAATTGATTTAAGCGTGGCAACAGGTGAGAAAGTCTCCTCATAGTCGATTCCTTGCCTTTGGTGAAACCCTTTTGCTACTAGCCTTGCCTTATAGGTCTCTACCTTTCCATCAGAACCAATTTTCTTCTTGAAAACCCATTTGTTCCCTATAGGTACAATACCTTCAGGTGGGTCAACAAGATCCCAAACTTGATTCTTATACATAGAATCAATCTCGGATTTCATAGCATCAATCCATTTTGAAGAGTCTATATCTGATATAGCTTCTTCATAGGTAAGTGGATCATCTCCATGATCTACTTCTTCATGAGTAGACAACTCTTATTCTTCTTTATGAAGAAAACCATATCTCACTGGTGGGTGAGATACCCTGGTTGTTCTACGAGGAACAACTATAGATGTTTCATCAACGGGTATAGGTTGACTAGATGGATCTATATCCATCTAATATGTTGGTTGGTCAGAATTCTCCAATTCTAAATCTATTTGCCTTCCTTTGCCTCCTTCTTGGACAAATTGTTGTTCAAGAAATGTGGCATCTCTACTTATCACAACTTTTGTGAAGTAGGCAAATAAAATAATATCCACAACTATCTTTTGGATATCCAACAAATCGACCTTTTTCTGATATGGTCTCCAATTTATCAGTGTTCAGCTTTTTAATATAAGCTGGACAACCCCAAATCTTAACATGCTTAAGACTTGGTTTTCTTCCATGCCATATCTCATAAGGTGTGGAAGAAACTGATTTTGATGGAATCCTATTCAGAATATACAAAGCTGATTCTAATGCAAATCTCCAAAAGGAGATTGGCATATCAGTATAGCTCATCATACTACGTACCATATCCAATAGGGTAGGATTTCTCCTTTCAGATACACCATTCAGCTGTGGCGTTCCTGGAGGAGTCAGCTGAGAAACAATGCCATGCTCTCTCAAGTATTCATCAAATTCAGTACTCAAATATTCACCTCCACGATCTGATCGAAGAGCTTTAATATTCTTTCCTGTTTGATTTTCTACTTCAGATTTAAATTCTTTGAACTTTTCGAAAGATTCATGTTTGTATTTCATCAAATACAAATACCCAAACCTTGATTTATCATCAGTAAAGGTAATAAAATAATGAAAGCCCCCTCTAGCCATTTCTTTAAATGGACCACATACATCACTATGTATTAGCTCCAAAATATTTTCAACTCTTAGCCCCTGTCCAACAAAGGGTGATCTAGCCATTACCTCAAGGCAAGATTCCCAAGTTGGAGTAGGCTCAGAGTCCAATAAGGATAGAATCCCCATTTTCTCCAATTTTGTAATCCTATCTTCTGCAACATGACATAACCTTAAGTGCCAAATATATTTTGAACTTGAGTTGTTTTTCACCATGACATTGCATTCATTTAGATTGCTATACTCGGCGTGGAAACACTTTCTTCACGGCAATGGAAACACTTTCCTATTGGTATTGGAAACACTTTCTGTTGGCATCATCGACTTTAGTCTTCCTTTTACATTTAGCTATTTTCTTAGAAGGACCAGGAATCTGAGGTTTCTTTTTCTTATTGCCCTTCTTCTTGTTGGACTTTCCAGCAGAAGAAGATGCAACCAAAGCTACCTATTTTCCTTTATTGCCTGGCATATTCTTTTGGGCAATAACCAACATGTTGAGTAAACCAGCTAAGGTGCATTCCTGTTGAGTCATATGGAAATTTGTCACAAAATTTCCCAAAAGACACAGGAAGGGACTGAAGGATCAAATCCGTCTGTAGTTGGAAATCCATGTTGAAGTCAAGATATTCCAACTGCTCAATCAGCCGAATCATCTTGTGGACATGATCCCCAACATTCTGTCCCTCAGACATCCTCATGCGGAACAGCTGCCTAGATATCTCATACCTAGCATTCCTGCTGTGCTCACCATACAACTCTTGTAGGTGAAGGAGGATCTCACTCGCACTCTGCATGTTCTCATGTTGCTTCTGTAACTCATTACTCATGGAAGCAAGCATGTAACACTTAGCTCTCATATCATGCTCCTTCCACTTGTCCAAAGTTTCATGTTCCTCTTGTGTGGCCTCTGGAGGTAAGGGACCAGGAACATTTGAATCTAGAACATATCCTATATGTTCAAGGTTCAGGACAAATTTCAAATTTCTTAGCCAATCAGACAGATTAGGTCCTGTCAACCTATTGTGATTAAGTATGCTTGCAAGGATATTGGATGGTGGTGGTTGTTTTGTGCTCATTTTTATCAGAAAATTAACTGCAGAAAATAACCAGATTAATTAGTAAATGTATCATGTAATTAACCAAAATGATTATGGTCTTTTAATCAAATTGGTCCTCCCACTAACTTAGCGAATCCTAGACTTCCAAAGTAGAAAACGGAAATCCTAGTTGGATGAATTTCTAGTGGGTGATTGGATTCTTATAATTCTATTGATCGTCCTCAGGTACATCCATTATTGGAATTACAATAAACTATAAGTGAGCAACTCTTTGCCCATCATATCTCATGTGAGGTTCAATCCTTTACCTAGCCCCTAATGCTCAAAATCTCAGGTACATCCATTATTGACTTATCTTGCATTAGTTAAGTTGATCCCATTGAGCCAGTAATTATGCAAATAATTTTAATGTCCTCAATTACATCCAATATTGGCCACTAAACCATTTACATATTTACAACATCTCATGCTTAACAATTATTCTTAAGAAAATCTCTTAAATAAATTGCATCTTATGCAACTATTTAAAATTTCTTAAAATAGTTGCCCCAATGGAGGGCCTATGTTATAATTACTTTAATTATAGCATTTCCAACTTAATCATTTGTTTGGAAGATTTTATGGTCATTCTATTTACTATTAAGGTCTCACTTTGCACATTATCCATTTAGCATGCATATATCATATAATTGCATACATTCCCATACATCTCATGCATTCATGGATAAGCAGTAAATATGGTATGATCATGGACTTTCTAAGGGATTCATTCGAGCCACCAAGAATTGAATCAGGGCATTCCTAGGTGCATTTCATTCATTCATTTTACAAGAGTTGCTGAAGGAGTACATAATCAATACTTGATCTTGAATTCCTCCCACTGGTCCCACCAATGCTCTTGACCTCCTTGAACTTCTTGCAATCCAATATTACATAGTAATCCTTGGCATACCAAAGCGAATTTACAAGAACTTAAATAAATGAAATTACAACCCAAAAATTATTACAAACTTAATAATACATGCCCAAAATAAATTAAAATAAATTAATTAATTTACAATCCCAAAGAAACATAAAAGAAATAAATCCAATCACATTGGTCTTTTATAGTCCATGATCATCCATCATGCATATCACTATTTAACAATTAAATAAAACATACATACTTAAATTAAATTGAATATCTCATATTCAACTTAAAAATCCAGATTTGAATATGATTCAAATAAATTTAAAAATTCAGATTTGAATCTCATTCAAACAAATTTAAAAATTCAGATTTGAATCACATTCAAACAACTTCAAAAATTCAGATTTGAATCACATTCAAACATTTTTTAAAAAATCAGATTTGAATCACATTCAAATATTTTAAAAAAAATCAGATCTGAATTTTATTCAATCAATTTTAAAAAATCATATTTAAATATGATTCAAACAACTTTAAAAATTCAGATTTGAATCACATTCAAACAACTTTTAAAATTCAGATTTGAATCACATTCAAACAATTTTTAAAATTCTGATTTGAATCATAATTTAATTGTGTGATAAAAATTCTAATTAAACAATTTAATTAGACATAAAATGGATCTTAAATCATACAACAATTGCACATTCACCATCCATTTACCTTTGCACACCATTGTGATGCATCAACCATGCACACCATGGTGTTCATCATTTGTGCCGCCACTTTGACTTTGCAACCAGCAATAAACTCTTGATCTCATGATCAAACACACAATTAAATCATATAAACATCAATCTAAATGGCAAATATAGTGGCTCTGATACCAATTGAAGGAACGGAAGCGTGAAAAACACAAGTTTATACCATTGAATTCAAAAATTTTCACCTAGGGTCACATGCATCATGCAAGATTTATTTTTATCTATTTGATTTCAATGATAAACAACATATTAAAACTCTTTTAATATGTTTTTGGATCTGTATTTGCCATTTAAGATTTTAAAATTAATCAGATTAATTTTAGAATCCTAGATTAAATCAAGAACAATTACACTAACCTCTTGATGCACTGCAGCGTGTCTGCGCCTTTGAGATTCATCTTCAGGACACCAGATGTTGTCCCTCTAGCTTGTCCACACCAAGAACACCTATGGCAGCCCTTGAATAGCTTCTAAAGCTTTTTCTATTAATTAGAAAATCAAGTTCTGCCTTTTAAGAGATTAAAGATGTAAACAGGACACTAGAAACAATTTCTAGTGTTCTTAATTCAAGAGATTGATGGCTAATCTCTTTGAATTGATAAGAGATGAAGAAGAAGAGATAAAAACCCTCAAAGTGGGGGGACAAAGGAGTGTGGCTGCTGGTTGTGTTTTATTTTCTCATAACAACACTTAAATAGCTAGGTTAACACATTAAACCCTTGCCACATGTCACCCTTTGATTAACTCTAGGTTTAAGTGACCCAATCACATTGTGCCAAGTGTCAAACCTATATTTAATCTTGATTTTAATCATCTTACATGATTAAAAAAACATTTGGCAAGCTTATGTGTTATGCCATGTGTCACCATCTCATGGTGCCACGTGTCACACTGCAAAATGACCAAAATGCCCCTGTGTCTTAATTTTGAGTTCTTAACCCAAAATAATTATTTTCTTCTTCTAATTAATTTATATCAAATATAAATTAATTAATTAATCTCTATTAATTAATTTCTCATTAATTAAATTCATATTTAAATACTTTAAATATAAATTTAACTTATATTATACATCCAATAATCTAGATTTGGTTTCAAGTCATGCTAGGGACTTTGCAATCTAATTGCAAACCAAACCTATTTAATTAATCAATTAAACTCTTTAATTAATTAATTAAATCATATTTAAATAGGTGATAACTTGTGTATGTGTGTGAATTACTAGGCTCATCACTAATTGGCAATGAGACATGATATCAACTCTTAATATCATCAGAACTCTTTCTTACCATAAATGATTTCTCTAAATCATTTTATGAACCTCATAGACCATGGTTAACACCTAGCATAGCATGCCATAGCCACCCAATTAGTAATAAGGTTTACCTTAAATGAACCTATAATCATATGTTACCATGCACTAGAATCTCTCTGTTACAAAATCCCAACTCAAGCTAGAGTCATGGTTTATGTCAAACTCCATTTGCTATGAATATTATGTTCTCTTTTAATTCCAGTTCTTGATTAAAAGATTTTCTCATCAGAAACTCTTTTCTGAATAAATCTATCTGTCCTGGCCAGGAACTTGAAACATCAAGAACAATTAAATGAACATAGGATTTTATCTCTATTTACTTAGAGGAACAGATTCCATCTTGATCAACACCTACCTCCATATATAACTAGTAGGAGCCAACACATGCCCATATACCCATACATAGTACAAGTATGAAAGCAGTATCAAACTCAAACTACCTATATACAAGATAACTGTGCTATCTCAGGTCTAAAGATTATATGCACTGATATGATTTATGACAAAACATTGACAAGAGTAAACTCCATTTGCTTGTCATAAGTGTCACTGGTTCGGCCTACTTATCATTTATAAGTGCCTATCATGTTTGTTATATGGCATGAGACTCACCATTCCATCTTATTTATATCTCGTATAAATAACTTGGGAACAAACATGAATACAATATTTCTGGATAAGTCATGTCCTTATTATTAAGTATCCTCGATTGTGAACCTATTTATGATACTTCGTACTAGAAATATTGTCACTCATATTCTTAACAACTTAAGAATAATATTTCTAACAAAATATCAATGGACCTTTTCTATTACACATAAATATATTATGTAAACGGAAAAGTGGAAATGCCTTTTATTAATGAAAATATGTACAAGATACATACCAAATGATATGCTCTAGGGCATACTACTAACAACTTATTGATTGAAAAACATTGGAAATGGTTTGAAACCACAGCTATCATGTATATTGATTGTATTCCTCGCTAGCTTGTCTAGTGGGACGAATTGAATTCCCTCTCTGGCTGAAGTGTTGAGGTGTGTACCTGTTGAGGACGAATTGGATGAGTACTCATATTTTTGCTAGCTAGCTATGTTATTCCTCATTGGTCATTGACTTTTGGGATGAATTGAACTTTGGAACATGATTAAGCTGTGTGTGATTTATTGATATGTATTGTGAGATTGTGAAATGAATTTAAACTCTTATTAACATACATTGTCTTTTGAATTTAACCATGATCTGACTTATTGAAATTTATTGTCATATTGAGAAATGGAGTTTAAATTCTTGTTGATAATTACTGTCTTGAAATTAAATATGGTTTTAAGTATCCACTATTTATATGATTTATGAATTGTGATTTAAAGTTGTATTTGGTTAATGTTGTGCACCACTGAGACATTGTCTCAAATGATAGCTTTATTCTTTATCGCAGTAGACAGAGACAGAGCGTGAGACTAAATTTGCTAGTACCTCCAGCGAGAGACTACCAGGTATAATTAGTATACCAATATTTTATATTTTGTAATATAATGTATGTTCACTGTATGTACATATTGTTGTTGGTTTTGAGCAGTTGTAAATAAAAAAATTGTACATTGAAGTTGTAAAATAATTATGAGTTATTTTGGCTTGTAAAAATTGTATTATATTTCTTTTATCTCAATCTTTGAAAAATTACTGTGGATTTGTGTTGAGAAATATGTTGTGTTGAGAAATATGTTGGAGTTGAGATTTGGAAATATATTGAAGTGCTTTTTATAGGTTTTCTAAAGAACTGTTTTATCCAAAATACAGATGCACTCTGCCAAAACTTTTACAGAAATTCCAAATAATTCAAATGTGTTAGTTCTATCACTTCAATTCAAAAAGGTTTTTAACACCTGTAAATAGTGCTCACCACTGTAAAAAAAGTAAGAAAAGTTTTAAAAATCCCTTGTAGTGTATTTAATGGGTTATCAGTAGACGGAGTTGGTAATTCATTAGGTATACTACGGGATCATGTTATGCCTTACAGAGGGGTAGGGTGTGACATGAATTATGTTGCTTATGGTGGCAGCATGTGTATGTGAATAATTGTTTGGATTTGGACATGTAAATGAGGTATGTTCATGTGGTTAAATTGTTACAATTGGACTTTGAAAATTCTAAGTTATAATGTGTATATTGAAAATGGTTATAAGATGCCCAAAATGAACAAAATGTGATGTAAAGTGTGCTAATGGTATGGTACCAAATCAGAATTGGCATGAAAGATTAACTTGGTAAGTTTTTAATGTGTAAATGGGCAAGTGATGAAGAATGTGTAGTAGGGCAGTATATGTTTTAGCTTAGAACCTTAAGTGTGTGACTCCAATTGGTATGAGACCAATTGGAGGTGAAACTAGGCACAAAATGTGCTAACTTTCATGAAGGAAGCTTACCTAAATTCTGCCTAGAAGGTGACTTGAAAAATAACCAAATCTGGATTAGTGACTTGAAAGCCTGAAAATTGACCATTTGGGCAGCAGTTAGTGTTTTGGCCATAACTTACTCAAAAAAGGTCCAAATGACCTGACATTTTAACCATGAATAGTTTAGACATAGATCTACAATTCTTGTGAAGACACTAAAGCCCAGAAATGGCCAGAACCAAGCCAAATAGATTGCACAAATTTAGGTACCAAAACTAGCCAAACCAAAAGTGACCTAAAAATGACCTAAGCCTACCATTTTTGTGCATTCTGTCCAGCATTGCTAAATTGACCATATCTTGGTCTATAAAACTCATAATGACCTGAAATTTTGCCCCGCGTGCAACAAGACATAGACCTACAAGTTTGTAGTTTGGACCAAAACTCGAAAACCGAGGGAACTAGGTCGTCCGGCTAGGTCAAAATAGTACACCGAAATTCGATAAATTGCAATAAAATGCAATACACTTGAAAATAAAATTAGTAACATATACCAACACTAAAGGGCTCTAAAATGTGACATATTGCTAACATTGGAATTGAATCACTTAGAGTGCATTAAGGGTCAATATTATAAGTTGACTAATGAAATAAATTGAAGGGAATAGTACCAAGAAAATTTAGATATTGGAATTTATGATTGGAAATAAATTCATTGAGTACTGAAACACTTTAAATTGTGTGTTTCAGTTGATAAGGATATTGAGAAGCATAAAGAACATTGAGTCAAGGCCTAGGAGCAACTCGAATCAGGTTTGTGCACAACTAGTTTTTAACTGATTTTCTTCTGAATATTTTATATGATTAAATGACATATTTTGCTTATGTATTATGTTTAACAAGCGTTGGATTTAATTCAATAATTATTGAAATTATTATAGTATGTATGAATTTAGCTTTGTGAAATGGTATTTCCATAAGTATTAAGCATTGTTGTGAATTGAATAAATTATGTTTTGGAAAATTGTGATAGAACATGTTTTGAATTGTGATGGGCAATTTGCATAGAAAAATGTAAATTTATGATTTAAATTGTGATGAGCATAAAAAAATTATTGGATATTGGAATTAACTTTGAATCGAATTGTATTATGATTTATGCTCACTAAAAGGATTGTGATATTGTTTTATATCTCACTATAGATGCTTGACTAGGTTATTACCCGTCTCTCTCATTTGTTGAGAAAACAATGGAGTTAGTTGTGTTTTGATACCATGGTACGTGCACAGGCTTAGATTCGCCTCTTATTAGAGGTTAGATTTAAGTTTTTTATGTTATGGCCCTTTCGGAAGATTCATTATTGTGGTGTGTACTGTGCACGATGATTCGATCTCCCCAACCATAGGAAGTTAGAATCAACCCAAAGATGACCCTTTCGGATTAGTCTTGCATAGTTAGTGAGATAAAGAATGGTTTTGAATAGTAAAGAATTGTGATTTCAATTATGATTTATGTATAATTGATTTTGTTGGAATTACCTTAAATGTTTGGTTGTGATTTGATAAATTGAATTTCGTGATCAAAGTCATTTCACACAAATGATTATGTTATTGGCAATGAATAATTTGATTTTTGGAATTTGATGAGTATCCTGATTTCCAAATTATTTGCTGTAATTTTGCTAAGGTATATTGAACTATGTTTTAAGTTATAGTTGTGCACCACTAAGTTCAGCACTCAGCGATAGCTTTGTAAGCTGTCGCAAGTGAAAAGAGCATAGAGCAATTGAGTAAGCTTCTTTGAAGACATATTCAAATCAGCTCCATGTATATCATAGGTATACATATCTACATAGGTTTTGATGTATGCATGTAATAATATATATGTTAATTATTTGAGTAGTTGTATAAAAACTCTTGTAAAATATTTTGGTATGTAATTAAATGTAAATTATTGTAATATAAATTTGAGATTCCACTTACTTGTATAATTTTGTAATATTAATTTTTGAGTCTTGTAATCAATGAAATGTTTCTTTTATGATGAGGTTGGTTTGAAAATGAAATGATTTGATTATTGAGATGGAATTGTGAGATGAAATGAAGTTTATTGGAGTTATATTTGAGAAAACATATTGGGGTGTTTTCCTTTTTAAGTTTGAAGAACTGTTTTCTCAAAATACAGCCGGCACTCTGCCGAAATTTTGAAAATTTTTTGTAACACCAGATTTTAATCGTTGATTTAAATTTTATGAAAACTGATTTAAAATCCCTTGTAGTATATTTAATAGGTTACCGGTAGGCGAAGTTCGATAATTCATTAGGTGTACTACGGGATCATGTTACATCTTACGGAGGAGTAGGGTGTGATATGCAATTAGATTGCAAAGTCCCTAGCATGGCTTGAAACCAAATCTAGGTTATTGGATGTATAGTATAAGTTAAATTTATATTTAAAAGTGTTTAAATATGAATTTAATTATGAAAAATTAATTAATAGAGATTAATTAATTAATTTATATTTGATATAAATTGATTAGAAGAAGAGAAATAATTATTTTGGGTTAAGAAATCAAAATTAAGACACAAGGGTATTTTGGTCATTTCACAGGGTGACATGTGGCACCATGAGATGGTGACGCATGGCACTACACATAAGCTTGCCAATTGTCTTTTAATCATGTAAGATGATCAAAGTCAAGATTAAATATAGGTTTGACACTTGGCACATTGTGATTGGGTCAATTAAACCTAGAGCCAATCAGAAGGTGACATGTGGCAAGGGTTTTAAGTGATGACCTAGCTATATAAGGGAAAGGATAAAAGAAAAAAAATACAATCTGCTCGTTCTCTCTTTGGTGCCACCACCCTTGGTTACCTCTTCCTCTCTTCTTCTTCATCTCTCAACAATTCAAAGAGATTTGCCAACAATCTCTTGAATTAAAAATACTAGAAATCGTTTCGAGTGTCCTGTTTACATCTGTAACCTCTCAAAAGGCAAAACCTGATTTTCGAATTGATTTGAAAAGCTTTAGAAGCTGTTCAAGGGTTTTTCATTGGTGATCTTTGTGTGGACAAGCTAGAGGGAAAACATCTGGCATCCTAGGCGCATCCCAAAGGTGCCAAACACACTGCAGTACATCAAAAGGTTAGTGCACTTATTCTTGATCTAATCTAGGGTTCTAATGAATTAATCTGTTAATTCTAAAATCTTAAATGGAAAATGTAGATCAAAAACATATTAAAAGAGTTTTAATATGCTGTTTATCATTGAAATCAAATAGATAAAAATGAATCTTGCATGATGCATGTGACCCTAGATGAAAAATTTTTTAATTCAATAATCTAAACTTATGTTTTTCATGCTTCCGCTCCTTCACTTTAATCAAATGTAAATTATTGTAATATTATTTTTGTGAATGTGATTAGTTGTAAGCTTTTTAATATTAGTTTCCTCAATTTCAATGGATATCAACTTGTAACAAAAATATTTTTATATTACAAATATAAAGCTGTATTCTTTTTTGCTTGTGAATGAAAGAAAGTAATTTTTTGAATGATGAATTATTCTCCTTGTGATGAGATTTGTTGAGAATGAAACGAGAAGGGTTGAATTGATTGAGTTCCAATTGGGTATGGTATATTTTTGTAAAATTGTTTTTCAACAGGTTTGAAGAATTGTTTTTACATAGTTTTAGCTGTTTTACATAGTTTTACATAGTTTCAACAACATTTTCCGCAAAATTTTAAAAATGCCTAATTATTTTTAAATAAGTTTTATGACACATACTTGGATTGAAAAAACTTAAATTAAATTTTTATCACCACATCATGTGACACCCCTCACCCGTCCACAATGTAGTCAAGCAAGGCATGTCACATTCGGTGTCGGAGCATTTTAACTTATCTTATTATAATTCTCAGATCTTAACTTATTTATTTAATAGCTTTCAAGTGAAGTTTATATCATGAATTAATAATTTTAATTAATTTGAAGTTGCGAAAATTTTACAGAAAATTCGGTAGAGTTCCGGCTAAAAATTGGGAAAACAGTTCTTCAAAAACCTATTAAAAACACTTCCAATAAATATGTCATATCTGCAGCTCCAATAAAAATCAACACAAATTCAACATATGTCAATATTTCATCTCAAACTCATGGTTTCATTCATTCCATACTATCATAAAATTATGCTCAATTTCATAAAGAAATACTCAAATTTTATTAATTTGCATAATTTACAATGATTACACAGGTTCATAATTACAATACAAATGAATACATAATTACAAAATGCAAAACTACTAACAAGCATAATGAGTCCTACCCAAAACACTACAGATGTGGTGACACTGGAACACAATGTAGATCGGGACGCTCAATGAGTATGAGGTCTGCTGGGCTCTCTATCTGTCTCACCAGTACCTACGCGTAGCAAAAGCGACGCGCTAAGCAATACAACTTAGTGGTGCCAATATAAAATAAAAATAAACTAAAATAAAAAAAATGCAAAAATTTTATTGTTATTTCATGTAGACTGGATTTCTAATAATTATTCGTAATATTATTAATTTTAGTACTTTTTATGTTCATTATTTGGTTATAAATTATTAAGACTTGTTTTAGTTGTCCAAGTAACCTATACTAATTGACTAGACTGGATAAATGGGTAAACTGGCACTGGGTACAAAGTACCTTAGGCCGTCACACCATCGGTCACAAAGTATCTGCCAGGTGTGCAACAGATCTGCTAATAAGCCATATCAAACATCAGGCATAAAGCCAAGTGCATCAATCATGGCAAAATGACCATTGGCCATACTATCACAAAATGATATGATATGCCATGAATCATAGAATGGTACAAAGCCATATGTAGTACTGCTATCGAAACCCTATTGGCATGCCAACCTATCCAAACCAATCATTCTAGGCATACTAGAGCATGTTAACAAATTAATTGTTTATTTCTTTACATTTGATATTTGGTGGTTAATATTCACCTTACTATTCAAGCATAAATATTGAATTTTTATAATTAATAGGCATGTAAGTCTTAATTACACCAAAATACCACATTTTGGGTTTTATATTTGTTAGCATTGGTTGTCAATTTCAATTCAAAGCTCATTGCAAGTTATTTCAAATTTTCAGATTTGGCCACTTAGGTTTACTATTCCATTGAACCAATCTATAGTGAGCGTTTGGCTAAACTTTCTTCCTAAAAGTTGTTCCTTAATGTGTCTTCTTTAATTTTCTTTTTGAATCACTCTATTTGGAGTTTTGTAGCTCAAGTTATGGAATTTTTACCATAACTGGCCGGATTGGCTCATTGCCTAGAGTTTTTGGACAAAATTGGTTATGGCAGTTTTGGTGTCCTAAATTTGGCTAGTAATTTGAATTGGTTATGGTCAGAATTTGGGTTTCTTTTCTTCATAAAAGTCGTTCTACATTGTCTAGGATTTCCAGGGATTCAAGAATCAGGTCATTTGGACACAAAGTTATGGCCAATTGAACAAATACTATTCATTTGGTCATTTTCTAGGTCCAGAATTTTGGTTACCCGGATTTAGGCAATTTTTAGGTCAACATAAGTTAGTTTCTGGACAGAGTCTCTTCATAAAAAAAGTTGCATTAGGTGCCTAGTTTCACTTCTAATTGACATTGCACCAATTGAAGCTACACAAGTCAAGTTAGGGCTGCCCAAACACAATGGACTCAAGTTTAAAATTTTCTGGCACATAGGGCAGCCTAACCATTTCAATATCCAATGCCACATTTAATACCAAATTAAGGTCAAATCATGCCAATTGGTCATCAATTGACCTTAAGAACACTAATTTACCATAAATTTAGCGAAAACTTAATTTTCCCTCAAATCCTAATTTCCAAATGCTTCAATCTTGCTTCACACATAGCAATTAAGGTTATAAGTCCCATATTTTCATTTAAGGTCATCCATAGATAACTTTAATCAAATCAAAACTCATCACACACTCCCCTATTTATGGTTGCCAAAAATTGAGAGTGCTCATACATGGTTATTTTTATTTAATTCCTTCAATTTATAACTTAATTCATGTTGCTAACATATAATCTAAAGAGAAAGAGAGAGAAATTGGCACTAACCTCTTAGTAAGCCAATCCCAACTTGCTAAGCTTCTTTTATTTCTTCTTCTTTTTGCTGCCTCAAGCTTGCTTAAGACACAAGGATGAATTTTAGTGAAAGGAGCAAGGGATTTTATGGTGAAATGGAGTGGGAAATGAAGCTTGCATGAGAAATCAATGGAGGTTTGTGTATGGAAGGGGTTTCTGCCAAGATGAGATAATGAAGAAGACGAAGTGATTTTTTTCTTTGGTTTATCTCTTTTTAATTGTCTTATGAGTGTTTGTCTAAATATGATTGGTGAGAAATTTTTAATGACATAATAATGATGTCATAATTGTATTTTATTTTATTTTTGTTTTCTTTTTCTTTCTTCTTTCTTTACTCATTTTGAATTAATTTTTAATCAATATTTATTCACATTTTATGTCATATACCTCACTTACTTGAATGGACAAGTTGGTAAAAAATCATCTCTGAAGGCAAAATGATCAAAATGCTCTTTGTTTAGCTTAACGAGCTAAAATTATCTGTACCAACTTAGAAAAATTTCTTAGCATTTTCTTGGCATTCTATTGCTATCTAAGGCTCAATAACTCTTCACCGGAATCCTAAAAATTATTGCATAGGGTTTCCCATGGGTCTAGGGTCACTAGCTATCTTCAAAGCTGCTTCTTGTTAGGCCACCCATAACCGGAGCACTGGCTCATTTAACCTTGTTGTATTTTATTGCTTGAATTTTTCTTTAATTTTTCTTATCATTATTTGGTTTATTTATGACTCTGCACTCTAGTTTAAATATAGTTTCAGATATTCTAGCTATCAGGACAGCCATTAGTCACAAGAATAGTAGAATGTACGAACTATCTAAAGTGAGGGTGTTACACATCAAACTTAAAAATGAATTTGTTTTGTCAAAATCCCTTGTAGTATATTTAATAGATTATCAGTAGGAAAAGTTTGAAAGAAGAAAATGTGCACTAAACTCTGTGATGCACTATGGATGCAATTGACACCTTTAGGAAGTACCTAGGACCCCAAATGTTGTCCCTCTAGCTTGTTCACACCAAGATCACCAATGGGCGGCCCCCAAATCAGCTTTTCAAGCCTTACCAACTAATTATAATTTGGGTTTTTGCTTTTAGAGAGGTTGTATGTGTGTATAGGATACAAGAAACAATTTCTAGCAATTTTAATTCAAAGGAATTTGGGTTATTCTCTTTGAATTGATTAGAAAACAAGAAGAGGAGAGGGAAAGAAAAGGTGCCGCCAACTTTGAGAGTCTAGAGAGAATGTTATATGTTTCTTCTTTTCTTTTCCCTTTTATAATTAGGCCAAGTAATCACTTAAACCCTTTGCTACATGTCACCACCACATTACATCTTATTTTTAATTGACTTAATCACATTAAGCCAAGTGTCAAAGCTAAACTTAATCTTGACTTTTATCACCTTGTATGATAGGAAGACAAATGGCAAACTTATATGATGCCATGTGTCACCATCTCATGGTGCCACATGTCACCATCTCATGGTGCCACATGTCACCATGTGAAATGACCAAATTACCCTTATGTTATAATTTTGAGTTCTCAACCCAAAATCATCATTTCTCCTCTTATAATCAATTTATATTAAATATAAATTAACTAATCTCTATTAATTAATTTCTCACAATTAAATTCATATTTAAACACTTTAAATATAAATTTAACTTATACTATACATCCAATAACCTTGATTTGGTTTCAAGCCATGCTAGGGACTTTGCAATCTCATTGCAAACCAAACCTAATTAATTAATTAATTAAACTCTTTAATTAATCAATTAAATCACATTTTACTTGGTGATTAACTTGTGTGTGTGTGCGACTCACCAGGCTCATCACTAATTGGTAATGAGATATGATATTAACTCTTAATATCATCAGAACTCTTTCTTACCATAAATGATTTCTCTAAATAATTTTAGGCATCTCATAGACCATGGTTGATACCTAGCATAGCGTGCCATGGCCACCCAATCAGTAACAAGGAATACCTTAAATGAACCTATAATCATATGTTATCATGCACTAGAATCTCTCTATTATAAAATCCCAATTCAAGTTGGAGTCATGGTTTATGTTAAACCCTATTTGCTATGAATATTATGTTCTCTTTTAATTTCAGTTCTTGATTAATTAGATTTTTTTGTCAGAAACTCTTTTCTAATTAAATTTGTCTGTCCTGGCCAGGAACTTAAAACATCAAGAACAATTAAATGAGCACAGGATTTTATCCCTATTTACTGAGGGTAACAGATTCCATCTTGATCAACACCTATCTTCATATATAACTAGTAGGAGCCAACACATGCCCATATACCCATACACAGTACAAGTATGAAAGCAGTATCAAACTGAAACCACCTATATATAAGATAACTGTGTTATCTCAGGTCTAAAGATTATATGTGCTGATATGATATATGATAATGCATTTACAAAAGTAAACTCCATGTGCTTGTCATATGCTTCACTGGTTCGGCCTACTTATCATGTATAAGTGCCTATCATGTTTATTACATGGTATGAGACTCACCATTCCATCTTATTTATATCTCATATAAATGCGTTGGGAACAAACATGACTATAATCTTTCTGGATAAGTCATGTCCTGTGTGAAGTATCCTGGATTGTGAACCAATTTATGATACTTTGTGCTATAAATACTATCACTCATATTCTTAACAACTTAAGAATAGAATTTCTAATAAAATGTCAATGGACCTTTTCTATTACACATAAATATATTATACAAACGGAAAAGTGAAATTGCCTTTTATTAATAAAATATGTACAAGATACATACTAAATGATATGCTCTAGGGCATACTGTTAACAATCTCCCATTAGCACTAGAGCCATTCATTACGATATCTTAGAATCATCTTCTCAACATGTCGGTCTAACTAAGCTTGTGACATAGGCTTCATGAATGGATCAGCTGGATTTTCAATTGATGCTATTTTCTACATGGCTACATCGCCTCGCCTAACTATCTCTCTGATAATGTGGTAGCGCCTTTCTATGTATTTGGATTTCTAGTGAGACCAGGGTTCCTTAGCCTGTATGACCGCTCCATTGCTGTCACAGTAGAGAGGAACTGCTGACTCAATGGAAGGAACTACTACAAGTTCTGACACGTACTTCTTTATCCAAACAGCCTCTTTTGCAGCATCTGATGCAGCAATATGTGTAGCCTCTACAGTGGAATCAGCAGTCGTACTCTATTTAGAACTCTTCCAACTGACTTCACCTCCATTACAAATGAATACAAACCCAGAGGTAGACTTTCTATCATTGATATCTGATTGGAAATTAGAATCAGTATAACCATCCAATTGCAAGTCACCACCTCCATAAATCAAGAATAAATCCTTAGTTATTCTCAAGTACTTAAGGATATTGTTCACAGCTATCTAGTGTTCCAAACCTGGATTGGATTGAAACCTACTAGACAAACTAACAGCATATGCGATATCCGGCCTAGTATATATCATTGCATACATCAAACTTCTAATAGTTGAAGCATATGAAATCCTGGCCATTTTATTTCTTTCTTTAGGTTTCTTTGGAGACATCTCTTTAGAAAGGTGGATACCATGTCTCACTGGTAACGATCCTCTCTTGGAATCAAGCATGTTAAACCTCTTTAACACCTTTTCCAAGTATAGACTTTAGGATAAACCAATTATTCTTTTCGCTCTATCTTTATAGATGTGAATTTCAAGAATATAGGTTGTCTCCCCTAAGTCTTTCTTGGAGAATGTATTTGACAACCATACTTTTACAGTTATCAACATACCTATGTCATTACCTATTAACAGAATGTCATCCACATATAAGATAAGGAAAGTGATAGCACTATCACTAACTTTCTTATATACTCATGGTTCATCCACATTTTTTATAAAACCAAATGACTTAATGGCTTCATCAAAATGGATGTTCTAACTCCTCGAAGCTTGTTTTAACCCATAAATGGATCGTTTTAGCTTGCACACCTTGGAACTATCTTGGGATTCAAAACCCCTAAGTTGTTCCATGAAAATGTTTTCTTCAACGTATCCATTGAGAAAAGCTATTTTGACATCCATCTGCCAAATCTCATAATCATAGTGTGCAGCTATTGCTAATAGAATCCTAATAGATTTAAGCATGACAATAGGTGGGAAAGTCTCCTCATAGTCGGTTTCTTGCCTTTGGCGAAACCTTTTTGCTACTAGCCTTGCTTTATAGGTCTCTACCTTTCCATCTGAATCAACTTTCTTCTTGAAAACCCATTTATTTTCTATAGGTACAATACCTTCAGGTGGGTCAACAAGGTCCCAAACTTAGTTCTTATGCATGGAATCAATTTCGGATTTCATAGCTTCAATCCATTTTGAAGAATCTATATCTGATATAGCTTCTTCATAGGTAAGAGGATCATCTCCATGATCTACTTCTTCATGAGAAAACAACTCTTGTTCATCTTCATAAGAAAACTATATCTCACTGGTGGGTGAGATATCCTAGTTGATCTACGAGGAATTACTGTAGATATTTCATTACTAGGTGTAGGTTGACTAAATGAATCTATATCCATTTGATCTATTGGTTGGTCAGAATTCTCTAATTCTAACTCTATTTGCCTTCCTTTGCCACCTTCTTGAATAAACTTTTGTTCAAGAAATATGGCATCTTTGCTTACCATAACCTTTTGTGATAGGCAAATTAAAATAGTATCTAAAACTCTCTTTTGGATATCCAACAAATCGATCTTTTTCTGATTTGGTTTCCAATTTATCAGTGTTCAGCTTTTTGATATAAGCTGGACAACCCCAAATCTTAACATGCTTAAGACTTGGTTTTCTTTCATGCCATGTCTCATAAGGTGTGGAAGATATTGATTTTGATAGAATCCTATTCAGAATATGCAAAGCTGATTCTAATGCAAAACCTCAAAAGGAGATTGGCATATCAGCATAGCTCATCATACTACGTACCGTATCTAATAGAGTACAATTTCTCCTTTCAGATACACCATTTAGCTGTGGTGTTCCTGGAGGAGTCAATTGGTAAACAATGCCATGCTCTTTCAAGTATTCATCAAATTCAGTACTTAAGTATTCACCTCCACGATCTGATCGAAGAGTTTTAATACTTTTTTCTATTTGATTTTCTACTTTAGATTAAAATTCTTTGAACTTTTTAAAGGATTCATGTTTGTATTTCATCAAATACAAATACCCAAACCTTGATTTAACATCAGTAAAGGTAATAAAGTAATGAAAATTGCCTCTAGCCATTTCCTTAAATGGACCATATACATTACTATGTATTAGCTCTAAAATATTTTCAGCTCTTAGTCCTTGTCCAATAAAGGATGATCTAGTCATTTTTCCTTGAAGGCAGGATTCACAAGTTGGAGTAGGTTCAGAACCCAATGAGGATAAAATCCCCATTTTCTCCAGTTTTGCAATTCTATCTCCTGTAACATGACCTAATCTTAAGTGCCAAATATATTTTGAACTTGAGTTGATTTTCATCAGGCATTACATTCATTTAGATTGCTTGTATTCAATTTATGTTTATCATTATTATCCAAATAATAAAGACCATCATGCATATAACCGGAGCAAACATATTTATTTCCAAAATAAATATTACAAACATCATTTGTGAACTGAAATTCATAACCATTTCTAGCCAAACTAGATATAGAAATGATGTTCTTAAAGGCATCAGGTACATACAAAATATTATTCAAACACAAAACATGCCCACACATGTAAAAAGATTTAGATCCTATGGCTAAAGCTTTAACAGTTGAGCTATCGCCAATCCAGAGTCTAACATCTCTAGCATGCAAGCTGCTACTGTTTGCTAGTTCCTACATATCATAAGAAATGTGAAAACTGGCACCAGTATCTAAAACCTAAGCTGTAGATAAACTATGAGCATCATCAGCATCTAAATAACAAGATATAGACATACCTTCTGAAGGTGTATCCTTCTTGTCTTTTAGAGAAGCAAGATACTCTAAGCAGTTCCTTTTCCAATGCCCATCCTTCTGGCAGTGGAAACACTTTCCTTTGCCTCCATTAGCTTTGGTCTTCCCTTTCTGTTTGGCTATCTTCTTGGACGATCCTGGAACCTGAGGTTTTTTTTTTTTTTTTCTTATTGTCCTTCTTCTTGTTGGACTTTTCCGCAGAAGAAGATGCAATCAAAGCTAACTCTTTTCCTTTATTGCCCATCATATTCTTTTGGGCAATAAAAAGCATGTTGAGTAAACCAACCAAGGTGTATTCCTGCTAAGTCATATGAAAATTTATCACAAAATTTCCAAATAACTCAGGTAGGGACTGAAGGATCAAATTCGTCTGCAGTTAGAATTCCATGTTAAAGTCAAGATGTTCCAGCTGCTCTATAAGCCGAATCATCTTGTGGACATGATCCCCAACATTCTGTCTCTCAGATATCCTCATTCGAAATAGCTACCTAGATATCTCATACCTAGCATTCCTGCTATGCTCACCATACAACTCTTGCAGGTGAAGGTCTCACTTGCACTTTGCATATTTTCATACTGCTTTTGTAATTCATTACTCATAGAAGCAAGCATGTAACATTTGGCTCTCATATCATACTCCTTCCACTTGTCCAAAGTATTATGTTCCTCTTGAGTGGCCTTTGGAGGTAAGGGATCAGGAAACATTTGAGTCTAGAATATATCCAATACGTTCTAGGTTCAGGATAATTTTTAAATTTCTTAGCCAATCAGAAAGATTAGGTCCCGTCAACCTATTATGATCAAGTGTGCTCGCAAGGATATTGGATGGTAGTGTTAGTTATGTGCTCATTATTATCAGAAAATTAACTGCAGAAAATAACTAGATTAATTGGTAAATGTATCAAGTAATTAACCAAAATGATTATGGTCTTTTAATCAAATTGGTCCTCCCACTAACTTGGTGAATCCTACACTTCGAAAGTAGGAAACGAAAATCCTAGTTGGATGGAGTTCTAGTGGGTGATTTAATTCTTATAGTCTTATTAATCATCCCCAGGCGCATCCATTATTGGAATTATAATAAACTATAAGTGAGCAACTCCTTACCCATCACATCTCATGTGAGGTTCAATCATTTATTTAGCCCCTAATGCTCAAAATCTCAGGCACATCCATTATTGATTCATTTTGCATTAGTTAAGTTGATCTCATTGAGCCAGTAAACATGCAAATACTTTTAATGTTCTCAGGCACTGTAACACCCCTATGTTCGGTAGTGCGTTCTACTGTTCTAGTGACCAATGTCTGTCCGGACAGCTAGGATACCTAGAACTATATTTAAATATTAGTGAGGAGACATAAAATAATAAAATATAAGAAAGGAAAATACAAGAAAAACAAAGAAAAAATAATAGCAATGAAATGTAACCAAGTTAAACGAGCTAAAAACCATAGCGAAGGGTGACCGCACTGGGAAGTTGCGGCGTGGACCATTGACTAGCACTAAACCGCGGGGAACCCTAGAAAATATTTTTAAGACTTAAATAAACATTTATTGAAGTATAAATAACATTAGAAATATCAAAGAAAAATTAAGTAATTAGTATAAAGAAAAATGAGAAATCGAGAAACCAACAAAACTCAGTGTTACCGAAAAATTGGGAATACAACCCGAATAGGGGCATTGTGGTCATTTGACACCCCGAGTTTCCTTTTGACTTAAATGTCCATTAAAAATAAATGATATTAAACCTTGAAAATATCATGAAAATTAAAGTGGTGGTACATAACTTAAATAGTAAAAGAAATGAGGTAAAATTTGCAAATTTGGAAACTTTGGATTATTAAATCTTTAACCAAACTTAGTGCAACACGAAGTTAAGTTAGTGAACATTAAAATATCACAAATATGGGCAGAAACTTCATCTTCACCCTCTCATTCCAAAACAGTAGAAAATCCTCTCCAAGCTCTCATCTATGGCCGCCCCATTTGCATGCTCTCATCTCAATGATTTAGCCAAAGTTCTTGCAAGTTCCCTTCATTAAACTTAGTTTATACACCTTGGGTAGAATTAGGGAGCAAGAAAGATAAGTTTTGGTGAATTTTTAAGAAGCTTCAAAAGAGGTAAGTGGTTGTTTTCAATTCTTATGTGACAACCCTTACCCGTCTACTGTGCAGCCAAGCAAGATATGCCACACAGTGTACCGAAACACCCTATTTTAATTCAATCATTTTTATTCTTTCTAATTTATTTTTTTTTTCATAGTTATGAAGTACAATTTGTGAAATATAATTCATTTCAGTCATTTATTGAAATCATAAATTTATTTGAGGTTTCGCAAATTTAATAGAAAATCCGGCAGAGTACCAGCTAAAAATGGAGAAAACAGTTCTTCGAAACTTGTGAAAAACACTTCCAATATTCTCAATCAATCCCAAACTCCATTTCATCAACAAAATCTCAATATTTTTTGTCAACAACATTTCCATTTCTCAATCATTCATCTCATATGATAATCATATAAAAGTCATAAATAAATATTCACTTTTTCATTCATAAACACAATTTCCACTATTGACATTAATACCAAAATACATTACATAAGTTTCAATTGCATATGAGAAAATAAAAGTTAATTACAAAATACCCAAAATGAAACCTAGTGTCCTACCAATGCACTGACGTCGGTGAGGTGACACGACACTATGCAGAGCTGCAGAAGGTCTCACCCAGTCTGTGGTCTACTGGGCTCTCGGTCGGTCTCTCCAGAACCTACGCATGGCAAAAGCAACGCGCTAAGCAATAATTCTTAGTGGTGCCAATAATAAAATAAAAGGAAATAACAGAAAATAAATATGCAGTGAATGTATTGATGTCTCATTGCAAATAAATTTTTGATGAGTATTTATAGTCTTACTTATTTTGTACTTGTTATATACATTATTTCATTAAATTTATTCACTTTTATTTTTGGTTGCCCAAGTAACCTATACTGGATGACTGGACTGGATAAATGGGTAAACTGGCACTGGGTATTAAGTACCTCAGGCTGTCACACCATCGGTCACATATGTGTCTCCCGGTGTGCAACAGAACAGCTAATAAGCTGTAATAACATTAGGCACAAAGCCAAGTATCAACATAATGTCAGAATGGCTAAAAGCCATGAAATCACAGAATGGCATAATGCCATGTGCAGTACTGCTAACTGAACCCTATTGACATGCCAACCTATCCAAACCAATCACATTAGGCCTACTAGGACATTTTGCACTTTTAAGTTTCTCAATTTTTGAATTTCAAGTTTGAATGTTACTATTAATTTCATTAGTCAACTAAAATGTTGACTTTTGCATAGACAATAGGTACATTGGTTTTAATACTCCCAACATACCACATTTTGCATTCAAAATTTGTTGGTATTGGTTGCTAATACCATTTCTAAGCTTAATGTTAATTGGATAAAATTTTCAGTTTTTATGCTTTGTAATTACTGTTCCATTAGTCATTTTTGTAGTGGGAATTTGGCAAAATGATCAACATGAAAGTTGTTTCTTATGTTGTTTAGTTGAATTTCGTTTTTTGAATCACTCCATTTGGAGTTTTGTAGCTCAAGTTATGGTCCAAAAACCACAACTGGCCGGATTGAAATTTTTCTGAACTGACCATATCTACAGTGCAGTGAACATTGATTGAAACTCACTTGTTGGATAGGTTCTGGTCATAATTTGGGTTAGGTTTCTTCATGAAAGTTGTTGGTCTATATCTCAGCTTGTTTCTGGTAAAATTTCAGGTGAATTGGACCATTCTACACTGAGTTATGGCCAAATGACCAAACACTGTTCATTTGGTCATTCTGCAGAAATATACTGTAGGTCACCTAGATTGGGGCAAGCTTTTGGTCCACTTGGTTTGGTCTTATGGGCATGGTTTCTTCACCAAAGTTGTGCCATTATGTGTCTAGTTTTATGTCCAATTGGTCTTTCGCCAATTTAACCTGTAGAATTCAAGTTATAGCTGCCCAAACCTGCTGGACTCATGTCCAATTCTGCAGGTCACCTAGGGCAGCCACACTAAACCCAAATCCAATCACTAAACACACTTCATTTCTTGCTTACCCATAACCAAATGGTCACTAATTGACCATTAAAACTCACTTTCATCATTACATGATCAAAGTCTCAATTTCATGCTCAAACCCTAACTCCAATTTCCAATTCATGGCATACACACACTAAACTCATAGCAAATCACTTTATCCATCATCTATACTCATCAATAACATAGTTAAGCCACTTCATTTCATCAAAAACCAACAATCCTTAAACTTTCTCATGGCTGCCAAATTTAGAGATTTCATTTACTCAAGTTTTTCTTTTAATTTCACACAATTTCTACTTGATTTAGCATGCTTACAAGATTAAAGAAAGAAAAGAAATTGTTGAGTGCACTAACCTTTTTTAGCTTCACTTAACCTTGATTAAACCTCCCTAATCTCTTCTTCTTTGGCTGCCAATAGCTTTTTGTAGGTGAAAGATCAAATTTTTGTGAAGGGACTTGGCATTTTTGGTGAACAAATGGAGAGGAAATTCAAGCTTTTAAGCTTGAAAATGGTGGAACCTCTTCTCTCTCTCTCTGTCAACGTTTTTGGCTGCCCAAATGTTGAAGATGCAGATTGGTTTTTCAATTTTTTGGTCTCTTTTATCTCTTTTAATGAGTTTAACTAATTGTGATTGGTGGAGGAAATTTAAAGGACATCATATGATGCCATAATTAGCATTTTCTTTCATTTTCTTTTCTTCTCTTCACTACTCATTTTCAATTTAATTTTTAGTAATATTTATTCATATTTTAGATCATAATAATTATTTGCTTAACTGGACAAGTCAGCCAAAAATCATCTCTGAAGATGAAATGACCAAAATGCCCTCCATTTGGCTTAACGGGCCAAAATTGTCTGTACCGATTGAAAAAATTTTCTAAGTATTTTCTTGGCATTCTAATGCCAGAAGAAACTCAATGACCCTTCTCTAGAGTCTCAAAAATTATTTTATAATTTTTCCCCTGGGTTTAGGGCTCCTAGTTGCGAGAACCGCAACTTCTCACTAGGTTACCCATCGCTAGGGCACTGGCTAATTTAACTTGGTTGTATTTTATTTCTAAAATTTTTCGTAAATTTTTCTTAATAATATTTGAGTTAATTATGGTTCCTCACTTTAGTTTAAATATTTTTCCAGATATTCTAGCTGTTCGGACTGACACCGGTCACCGGAATAGTAGAATGTACGGAATTGCTACAAGGAGGGTGTTACAACTCTTCCCCTCTAATTTAAATCTCGTCCTCGAAATTTACCTGATGCAAATAGTTGAGGGAACTATTGCCTCATCGTCTCTTCACTTTCCCAAGTTGCCTCCTCAGTGTTGTGGTGCCTCCAAAGCACTTTCACCAGTGGAATCTGCTTATTTCTCAACTTTTTCACTTCCCGAGCCAGGATCTGTATGGGTTCTTCTTCATATGTCAAATCCGGTTGTACTTCAATTTCTTCCGTGGAGATGACATGTGAAGGATCTGAGCGGTATCTTCTTAGCATAGATACGTGGAACACATCGTGGATCTTATCAAGCTCTGGTGGTAAAGCTAGCCTGTAGGCTACTGGACCCACACGTTCAATGACTTCATATGGACCAATGAACCTAGGGCTTAACTTACCTTTTCTTCCAAACCTCAGTACCTTCTTCCACGGTGACACCTTGAGGAACACTTTGTCGCCAACCGCATATTCTATTTCTTTTCTCTTCAAGTCGGCATAGGATTTCTGTCTGTCTGAGGCAACCTTCAGATTGGCATTGATTAGTTTTACCTTCTCCCCAGTCTGTTTCACCAGGTCTGACCCTACTAGTTTATCTTCGCCCAATTCAGTCCAACACACTGGAGTTCTACATTTCCTCCCATACAGTGCTTCATACGGGGCCATTTGGATACTAGCTTGGTAGCTATTGTTGTATGCAAATTCTGCCAGTGGAAGGTATCTATCCCAACTTCCCTCAAACTCAATGACACAACTCCTCAGCATATCCTCAAGGACCTAACATATATTTCACATTATTATTACCATTTCAGTTCAATATGTGTATTAGTTTAATTGGTTTCAATTGTTTACCTGGATTACTCTTTTTGATTGCCCATCCATCTGAGGATGAAAAGCTGTGCTGAAGTGGAGTTGTGTACCCAAGGACTCATGCAACTTCTTCCAGAATTTCGATGTAAGCCTTGGGTCTCAATCAGATATGATAGAAAGTAGAATTCCATGCAGTCTAACTATCTCACTGATATACAATTCTGCTAACTTCTCCAATGAGTAGTCAGTCCTTACTGGCAAAAAGTGTGCTGACTTTGTCAATCTATCTACTATCACCCATACTGCATCATGCTTCTTTTGGGTAAGAGGTAGACCACTTACAAAATCCATGGTGACCCGATCCCATTTCCATCAGGTATGCGTATAGGTTGCAGCAAACCTGATGGAACTTGATGTTCTGCCTTGACTTGCTGACATGTCAAGCATTTAGTCACATAGTCAGCTATGTCCTTCTTCATACCAGCCCACCAATACTGAAGCTTCAGATCATGATACATTTTTGTACTTCCTGGGTGCATAGCATACACACTGATGTGTGCCTCTTTTAGAATACTGGCCTTCAATTTCCCATCATCTAGTACACACAGTCTTCCTTTGTAGTACAAACACCCATCTGTTTTCACTTCATAGTCAGTTTCTTTCCCTTCTAGGATTTTTCTCATAATAGCCTTTAGCTTCTCATCTACCTTCTGCCTATATAAATCTGTTGTAACAAGTTTGGCCTCACTTGTAACTCAGCCAAAATAGCTCCATCTCGAACCAAATATAGACGGGCATTCAATGATCTCAAAGCCGTGATGGATTTTCTGCTCAAAGCATCAACAAATACATTTACCGTCCCAGGATGCTAGTCAATTACACAATCATAGTCCTTCAGAAACTCAATCCATCTCCTCTGTCTAAGGTTGAGCTCATACGAGTTGGCAAATATTTTAGACTTTTATGGTGCGTGTAAATGTAGCACTTTTCACCATATAAGTAGTGCCTCCATATCTTGATCTTGAAGATAATTCTGCAAGCTCTAGATCATGGGTAGGGTAATTCTGTTCATGTGGCGTTAGCTGCCTGGAAGCATAAGCGACCACCTTCCCTTCTTGCATCAATACACACCCTAACCCATTATGAGAGGCATCACTGTAGAACACAAAGTCCCTTCACGACCTTTGTTACACTGGTGCCTTTGTCAACATAGCCTTCAACTTCTCAAAAGCGGTGCGACACTTATCATTCCGGTCAAATCGACATTCTTGTGTAATAACTTGGTCATTGGAGCGGTATTAAGGAAAATCCTTCACAAATCTTACGTAATACCCAGCTAGCCCCAAGAAACTTCTGACCTCTGTTGTATTCCTGGGAGGCTTCCATTCCATCACTGCTTCTATTTTCTTGGGATCCACTATAATCCCATCAGCTGACACTATGTGCCCAAGGAATGCAATTTCATTTAACCAGAAGTCACACTTTGACAACTTAGCATACAGCTTCTTTTCTCTCAGGGTGTGCAGAACAATTCTCAAATGTTCATCATGTTCTTCCCTGGTCTTGGAATACACCAAAATATCATCAATAAAGACCACTATGAACCGATCTAGGTATGGATGGAAGATACGGTTCATAAGGTCCATGAATGCCACTGGTGCATTTGTTAGGCCAAAGGGTATCACTAGGAACTCATAATGCCCATACCGGGTCTTGAATGCAGTCTTTGGCACATCTGCATCCTTCACCCTCAGCGATGATACCACGATGCGAGATCAATTTTAGAAAATACTCCTGCTCCCTTTAACTGATCAAACAGATCATCAATTCTAGGCAACGGATACTTGTTCTTCATAGTCAATTTATTCAACTGTTGGTAATCGATGCATAACCTTAAAGTCCCACCCTTCTTCTTCACAAATAGCACTGGAGCTCCCCATGGTGACACACTAGGGCGTATGAACCCCTTATGCAGATAACTCACATCGGATTTTGATTCTTTCAATTATGTGGGTGCCATCCTATAAGGAGCAATAGAGATTGGTGCTGTACCCGGCAGTATCTCAATAGCAAATTCGACTTCCCTTTCTGGTGGTAAGCCAGGCAATTCTTCAGGGAGCACATCTACGAAGTCTTTTACTGTGGGTATGTCACTCAGATCTAGCTTAGCCTGCCTAGTATCCACCACATGTGCTAGGTAGGATTCATAGCCTTTTCTCATCAGTTTTCTTGCAACTATGGCTGAGATGACATTAGATGAGAAATCTGTCCTTTCCCCCATAACTGTAATCTCATTACCCTCAGGAGTTTTCAAAGAAATCCTCTTCAGTTTACAATCAACCATTGCTTCATAATGTGACAACCAGTCCATTCCCAAAATCACATTAAACTCATAGAAAGGCAACTCAATCAAGTCTGCCAAGAATTCATACCCCTTAATCCTGAACGGGCAACCCTTGTACATTTTGTTCACCACTACACTATGGCCCATTGGATTAGTGACCAGAATGTCTTGGTCACTCTCCCCTACTAGTATTCCCCTTTCTACGGGTAGGTTGATGCAGATGTATGAATGAGTGGATCCTGGATCCACCAATGCATGCACAGATGTATTGTAGAGGGAGAATGTAGCCCTGATAACGTTCGGGGCATCTTGCTCCTCCTGAGCTCTCATGGCATAGGCTCTGGCAGGTGGTCTGCCTTGAAGCCTCTTTGCTGCCTTAGATGCAAGCCTTTGTGATGGTCCCACTGCCTCAGATTTGCAGTTTCCTACCCTTTTGTGGTGCGGGAGGCGGTCTATCTGCTTGTGTTGGGCAATTGTAGTAGTTCTTTGTGGGCGGTTCCTCGGTGATGCTCTGTCGACCCACACCTTAAGCAGGCACCAGTTACTCTCCAACACTCCCCCTTATGCCACTTCAGGCAATGTGGACATGCAGAAGATGCTGTGGCTGGTCCCCTAAACCCCATCCATGGAGAGCTGCTTGATGGTGTGGGTGACCTCTCTAAGGGTGAGCGTGGCACAGGCCTCTGAGACTAACCACGACCTTATGGTTGACTGAACTCATGCGGTGGACCTTTGAACTTCTTCAGTGCGGGAGATGAACTAGGACCGACCAGGCCCCTCTTTTGCTATCTCTCTCTTCTGGTCTGCACTCACAGGTGCAGGAGATGAACTAGACTGACCCGGGCCCCTCTTCTGCTGTCTCTCTCTTCTGGTCTGCTCACTTATTTTAACCTTTTCAACTTTTATAGCAGCTTCCACTAACTTGGTGAAGTATGTGATTCCCAAGGCAGTGATCATGATCTTTATGTTGTCATTTAATCCCTCTTCAAATCTCTTACACCTTTCGACTTCATTAGGGACTATCTCTTTCTTTTCGCCTCATCGACAAATTTCTTTTCATACTCGGCCACTGTCAGCTGTCTCTGCCTCAGGTTAATGAATTCTCTTCTTCTATCTTCTAGGTATATACTACCCACATACTTTTTCTTGAATTCTGAGATAAAGAAGTCTCAAGTTATTACTTCTGGCTGTACTTCACTGGACACCGTATCCCACCATTCATACGCATCATCTTGCAACAAAGATATGACAGCTTCTAGGTTTTACTCTGGAGTGCAGTGGAGTTGTTTTAAAACCCTTCCTGTTCTGTTCAACCAATTTTCAGCTGCAATAGAATCATCTTCTCTCTTGCCAAAGAAATCCAATGCTCTAAATTTTCTTAGTCTTTCCAAGTGTGATTTCTGTTGTGGAGGTGGTGGTGGTGGTGGCATTACCCCAGCCATTTGTCTGAAGAATTCAGCCATTTGCTGGAACATGGCTTGTTGAGGCTGAGCAGTGCTCTTTGAGCGGTGGAAGCGAGTTCTCACCTACCCCGTCTCACCATCGAGGTGGAGCATGACTCTCCACTTCCTCCTCAACTGCCCTCTGAGATGTGGGGTCCATATCCTAATCAAAATAACAAAGACAAACATATATGCATTAGTGTCACCTTGCTTCTTACAAATGCAATGCACGTTATGGACTCGATCTAGGCCCAGAAACGCCTAAACCGTGCTCTGATACTACTAAATGTGACACCCCTTACCTGTCTACTGTGCAGCCAAGCAAGATATGCCACATAGTGTACCGGAACACCCTATTTTAATTCAATTATTTTTATTCTTTCTAATTTATTTTTTTTTTCATAGTTATGGAGTACAATTTGTGAAATATAATTCATTTCAGTCATTTATTGAAATCATAAATTTATTTGAGGTTTATAAATTTTAATAGAAAATCAGTGAATTATTAAAAATGGAGAAAGCAGTTCTTGAAACTTGTGAAAAACACTTCAATATTTTCAATCAATCCCAAACTCCATTTCATCAACATAATCTCAATATGTTTTTCAAAAACATTTCCATTTCTCAATCATTCATCTCATATGATAATCATATAAAAGTCATAAATAAATATTCACTTTTTCATTCATAAACACAATTTCCACTATTGACATTAATACCAAAATACATTACATAAGTTTCAATTGCATATGAGAAAATAAAAGTTAATTACAAAATACCCAAAATGAAACCTAGTGTCCTACCAATGCAGCGTCGGTGGTGACACGACACTATGCAGTGAGAAGGTCTCACCCGATGCAGTGGTCTCATGGGCTCTCGATCGGTCTCTCGGAACCTACGCATGGCAAAAGTAGCGCTAAGTAATAATTCTTAGTGGTGCCAATAATAAAATAAAAAAATAACATAAAATAAATATGTAGTGAATGTATTGATGTCTCATTGTAAATAAATTTTTGATGAGTATTTATAGTCTTACTTATTTTGTACTTGTTATATTCATTATTTCATTAAATTTATTCACTTTTATTTTTCATTGCCCAAGTAACCTATCTGGATGATTGGGTGGATAAATGGATAAGCCGCCTTTGGGTATCAAGTACCTCAGTATCACACCATCGGTCACATATGTGTCTCCCGGTGTGCATGAGCATTAATAAAGTGTAATAACATTAGGCACAAAGCCAAGTATCAACATAATGTCAGAATGGCTAAAAGCCATGAAATCACAGAATGGCATAATGCCATGTGCAGTACTGCTAACTGAACCCTATTGACATGCCAACCTATCCAAACCAATCACATTAGGCCTACTAGGACATTTTGCACTTTTAAGTTTCTCAATTTTTGAATTTCAAGTTTGAATGTTACTATTCATTTCATTAGTCAACTAAAATGTTGACTTTTGCATAGACAATAGGTACATTGGTTTTAATACTCCCAACATATCAAATTTTGCATTTAAAATTTGTTGGTATTGGTTGCTAATACCATTTCTAAGCTTAATGTTAATTGGACAAAATTTTCAGTTTTCATGCTTTGTAATTACTGTTCCATTAGTCATTTTTGTAGTGGGAATTTGGCAAAATGATCAACATGAAAGTTGTTTCTTATGTTGTTTAGTTGAATTTCCTTTTTTGAATCACTCCATTTGGAGTTTTGTAGCTCAAGTTATGGTCCAAAAACCACAATGGCCGGATTGAAATTTTTACGGACTGACCATATCTATGATCAGTGAACATTGATTTAAACTCACTTGTTGGATAGGTTCTGGTCATAATTTGGGTTAGGTTTCTTCATGAAAGTTGTTGGTCTATATCTCAGCTTGTTTCTGGTAAAATTTCAGGTCAATTGGACCATTCTACACTGAGTTATGGCCAAATGACCAAACACTGTTCATTTGGTCATTCTGCAGAAATAGACTACAGGTCACCCGGATTGGGGCAAGCATTTGGTCCACTTGGTTTGGTCTTATGGGCATGGTTTCTTCACCAAAGTTGTGCCATTATGTGTCTAGTTTTATGTCTAATTGGTCTTTCACCAATTTAACCTGTAAATTCAAGTTATAGCTGCTCAAACCTGCTAGACTCATGTCCATTCTGCAGTCACCTAGGCGACCACACTAAACAAATCCAATCACTAAACACAATTCATTTCTTGCTTACAAAAAACAAAATGGTCCCTAATTGACCATTAAAACTAAATTACATCATTACATGATCAAATTCTCAATTACATCCTCAAACACTAACTCAAATTAACAATTAATGGCATACACACACTAAACTCATACCAAATCACTTTATCCATCATCTATACTCATCAATAACATAGTTAAGCCACTTCATTTCATAAAAAACCAACAATCCTTAAACTTTCTCATGGCTGCCAAATTTAGAGATTTCATTTACTCAAGTTTTTCTTTTAATTTCACACAATTTCTACTTGATTTAGCATGCTTACAAGATTAAAGAAAGAAAAGAAATTGTTGAGTGCACTAACCTTTTTTAGCTTCACTTAACCTTGATTAAACCTCCCTAATCTCTTCTTCTTTGGCTGCCAATAGCTTTTTGTAGGTGAAAGATCAAATTTTTTGTGAAGGGACTTGGCAATTTTGGTGAACAAATGGAGAGGAAATTCAAGCTTTTAAGCTTGAAAATGGTGGAACCTCTTCTCTCTCCCTCTGTCAACGTTTTTGGCTGCCCAAATGTTGAAGATGCAGATTGGTTTTTCAATTTTTTGGTCTCTTTTATCTCTTTTAATGAGTTTAACTAATTGTGATTGGTGGAGGAAATTTAAAGGACATCATATGATGCCATAATTAGCATTTTCTTTCATTTTCTTTTCTTCTCTTCACTACTCATTTTCAATTTAATTTTTAGTAATATTTATTCATATTTTAGATCATAATAATTATTTGCTTAACTGGACAAGTCAGCCAAAAATCATCTCTGAAGATGAAATGACCAAAATGCCCTCCATTTGGCTTAACGGGCCAAAATTGTCTGTACCGATTGAAAAAATTTTCTAAGTATTTTCTTGGCATTCTAATGCCAGAAGAAACTCAATGACCCTTCTCTAGAGTCTCAAAAATTATTTTATAATTTTTCCCACAGGTTTAGGGCTCTAGTTGCGAACCGCAACTTCTCACTAGGTTACCCATCGCTAGAACCTGGCTAATTTAACTTGGTTGTATTTTATTTCTAAAATTTTTCCTAATTTTTCTTAATAATATTTGAGTTAATTATGGTTCCTCACTTTAGTTTAAATATTTTCCGGATATTCTAGCTATTGGATGACAGGTCAGGAATAGTAGAATGTGCGGATTGCTACAGGGAGGTGTTACAACTCTTCCCCTCTAATTTAAATCTCGTCCTCGAAATTTACCTGATGCAAATAGTTGAGGGAACTATTGCCTCATCGTCTCTTCACTTTCCCAAGTTGCCTCCTCAGTGTTGTGGTGCCTCCAAAGCACTTTCACGATGGAATCGCTTATTTCTCAACTCTTTCACTTCCCAGAGCCAGGATGCAGATGGGTTCTTCTTCATATGTCAAATCCGGTTGTACTTCAATTTCTTCCGTGGAGATGACATGTGAAGGATCCGATATCTTCTTAGCATAGATACGTGGAACACATCGTGGATCTTATCAAGCTCACAGTGGTAAAGCTAGCACGTAGGCTCTTTGGACCCACGTTCAATGACTTCATATGGACCAATGAACCTGGGGCTTAACTTACCTTTTCTTCCAAACCTCGGTACCTTCTTCCACGGTGACACCTTGAGAACACTTTGTCGCCAACCGCATATTCTATTTCTTTTCTCTTCAAGTCGGCATAGGATTTACATGCATGCAGGCAACCTTGATTGGCATTGATTAGTTTTACCTTCTCCCGATCTGTTTCACGGTCGACCCTACTAGTTTATCTTCGCCAATTCAGTCCAACACACCGAGTTCTACATTTCCTCCCATACAGTGCTTCATACCGGGGCCATTTGGATACTAGCTTGGTAGCTATTGTTCTATGCAAATTCTGCCAGTGGAAGGTATCTATCCCAACTTCCCTCAAACTCAATGACACAACTCCTCAGCATATCCTCAAGGACCTAACATATATTTCACATTATTATTACCATTTCAGTTCAATGTGTGTATTAGTTTAATTGGTTTCAATTGTTTACCTGGATTACTCTTTTTGATTGCCCATCCATCTGAGGATGAAAAGCTGTGCTGAAGTGGAGTTGTGTACCCAAGGACTCATGCAACTTCTTCCAGAATTTCGATGTAAACCTTGGGTCTCAATCAGATATGATAGAAAGTAGAATTCCATGCAGTCTAACTATCTCACTGATATACAATTCTGCTAACTTCTCCAATGAGTAGTCAGTCCTTACTGGCAAAAAGTGTGCTAACTTTGTCAATCTATCTACTATCACCCATACTGCATCATGCTTCTTTTGGGTGAGAGGTATACCACTTACAAAATCCATGGTGACCCGATCCCATTTCCATCAGGTATGCATATAGGTTGCAGCAAACCTGATGGAACTTGATGTTCTGCCTTGACTTGCTGACATGTCAAGCATTTAGTCACATAGTCAGCTATGTCCTTCTTCATACCAGCCCACCAATACTGAAGCTTCAGATCATGATACATTTTTGTACTTCCTGGGTGCATAGCATACACACTGATGTGTGCCTCTTTTAGAATACTGGCCTTCAATTTCCCATCATCTAGTACACACAGTCTTCCTTTGTAGTACAAACACCCATCTGTTTTCACTTCATAGTCAGTTTCTTTCCCTTCTAGGATTTTTCTCATAATAGCCTTTAGCTTCTCATCTACCTTCTGCCTATATAAATCTGTTGTAACAAGTTTGGCCTCACTTGTAACTCAGCCAAAATAGCTCCATCTCGAACCAAATATAGACGGGCATTCAATGATCTCAAAGCCGTGATGGATTTTCTGCTCAAAGCATCAACAAATACATTTACCGTCCCAGGATGCTAGTCAATTACACAATCATAGTCCTTCAGAAACTCAATCCATCGCCTCTGTCTAAGGTTGAGCTCCTTCTGAGTTGGCAAATATTTTAGACTTTTATGGTCTGTGTAAATGTAGCACTTTTCACCATATAAGTAGTGCCTCCATATCTTCAGTGCGAAGATAATTGCTGCAAGCTCTAGATCATGGGTAGGGTAATTCTGTTCATGTGGCGTTAGCTGCCTGGAAGCATAAGCGACCACCTTCCCTTCTTGCATCAATACACACCCTAACCCATTATGAGAGGCATCACTGTAGAACACAAAGTCCCTTCCTGACACTGGCTGTGTTAACACTGGTGCCTTTGTCAACATAGCCTTCAACTTCTCAAAACTGGTCTGACACTTATCATTCCAGTCAAATCTGACATTCTTGTGTAACAACTTGGTCATTGGAGCAGCTATTAAGGAAAATCCCTTCACAAATCTTCTGTAATACCCAGCTAGCCCCAAGAAACTTCTGACCTCTGTTGTATTCCTGGGAGGCTTCCATTCCATCACTGCTTCTATTTTCTTGGGATCCACTATAATCCCATCAGCTGACACTATGTGCCCAAGGAATGCAATTTCATTTAACCAGAAGTCACACTTTGACAACTTAGCATACAGCTTCTTTTCTCTCAGGGTTTGCAGAACAATCCTCAAATGTTCATCATGTTCTTCCCTGGTCTTGGAATATACCAAAATATCATCAATAAAGACCACTACGAACCGATCTAGGTATGGATGGAAGATACGGTTCATAAGGTCCATGAATGCCACTGGTGCATTTGTTAGGCCAAAGGGCATCACTAGGAACTCATAATGCCCATACCGGGTCCTGAATGCAGTCTTTGGCACATCTGCATCCTTCACCCTCAACTGATGATACCCTGATCTGAGATCAATTTTAGAAAATACTCCTGCTCCCTTAAACTGATCAAACAGATCATCAATTCTAGGCAACGGATATTTATTCTTCACAGTTACTTTATTCAACTGCCGGTAATCGATGCATAACCTTAAAGTCCCATCCTTCTTCTTAACAAACAGCACTGGAGCTCCCCATGGTGACACACTGGGGCGTATGAACCCCTTATGCAGTAACTCCTGTAACTGGATTTTCAGTTCTTTCAATTATGTGGGTGCCATCCTATAAGGAGCAATAGAGATTGGTGCTGTACCCGGCAGTATCTCAATAGCAAATTCGACTTCCCTTTCTGGTGGTAAGCCAGGCAATTCTTCAGGGAGCACATCTACGAAGTCTTTAACTGTGGGTATGTCACTCAGATTTAGCTTAGCCTGCCTAGTATCCACCACATGTGCTAGGTAGGCTTCATAGCCTTTTCTCATCAGTTTTCTTGCAACTATGGCTGAGATGACATTAGACAAGAAATCTGTCCTTTCCCCCATAACTGTAATCTCATTACCCTCAGGAGTTTTCAAAGAAATCCTCTTCAGTTTACAATCAACCATTGCTTCATAATGTGACAACCAGTCCATTCCCAAAATCACATTAAACTCATAGAAAGGCAACTCAATCAAGTCTGCCAAGAATTCATACCCCTTAATCCTGAACGGGCAACCCTTGTACATTTTGTTCACCACTACACTATGGCCCATTGGATTAGTGACCAGAATGTCTTGGTCACTCTCCCCTACTAGTATTCCCCTTTCTACGGGTAGGTTGATGCAGATGTATATATGAGTGGATCCTGGATCCACCAATGCATGCACAGATGTATTGTAGAGGGAGAATGTAGCCCTAATAACGTCCGGGGCATCTTGCTCCTCCTGAGCTCTCATGGCATAGGCTCTGGCAGGTGGTCTGCCTTGAAGCCTCTTTGCTGCCTTAGATGCAAGCCTTTGTGATGGTCCCACTGCCTCAGATTTGCCAGATTTCCTACCCTTTTGTGGTGCAGGAGCAGGTCTATCTGCTTGTGTTGGAGCAACTGTAGTAGTTCTTTGTGGACAGTTCCTCAGCTGATGCTCTGTCGACCCACACCTTAAGTAGGCACCAGTTACTCTCCAACACTCCCCCTTATGCCACTTCAGGCAATGTGGACATGCAGAAGATGCTGGGGCTGGTCCCCTAAACCCCATCCCTGGAGAGCTGCCCACTGATGGTGTGGACTGACCTCTCCTAAGGGTGAACTGTGGCCTGGGCCTCTGAGACTAACCCTGACCTTATGGTTGACCTGAACTCTGTGCAGGTGGACCTTTGAACTTCTTCCCAGGTGCAGGAGATGAACTAGACTGACCCAGGCCCCTCTTTTGCTATCTCTCTCTTCTGGTCTGCACTCACAGGTGCAGGAGATGAACTAGACTGACCCGGGCCCCTCTTCTGCTGTCTCTCTCTTCTGGTCTGCTCACTTATTTTAACCTTTTCAACTTTTATAGCAGCTTCCACTAACTTGGTGAAGTATGTGATTCCCAAGGCAGTGATCATGATCTTTATGTTGTCATTTAATCCCTCTTCAAATCTCTTACACCTTTCGGCTTCATTAGGGACTATCTCCCTTTCGTAGCTGCTCAGTCTGACAAATTTCTTTTCATACTCGGCCACTGTCAGCTGTCTCTGCCTCAGGTTAATGAATTCTCTTCTTCTCTCTTCTAGGTATATACTACCCACATACTTTTTCTTGAATTCTGAGATAAAGAAGTCTCAAGTTATTACTTCTGGCTGTACTTCACTGGACACCGTATCCCACCATTCATACGCATCATCTTACAACAAAGATATGACAGCTTCTAGGTTTTACTCTAGAGTGCAGTGGAGTTGTTTTAAAACCCTTCCTGTTCTGTTCAACCAAATTTCAGCTGCAATAGAATCATCTTCTCTCTTGCCAAAGAAATCCAATGCTCTAAATTTTCTTAGTCTTTCCAAGTGTGATTTCTGTTGTGGAGGTGGTGGTGGTGGTGGCATTACCCCAGCCATTTGTCTGAAGAATTCGGCCATTTGCTGGAACATGGCTTGTTGAGGCTGAGCAGGCTCTGCTGGAGCTGGTGGAGCAGGTTCTCACCTACCCCCAGTCTCAATTACTGTAGGTGGAGCATGACTCTCCACTTCCTCCTCAACTGCCCTCTGAGATGTGGGGTCCATATCCTAATCAAAATAACAAAGACAAACATATATGCATTAGTGTCACCTTGAATCTTATAAATGCAATGCACGTTATGGACTCGATCTAGGCCCAGAAACGCCTAAACTGTGCTCTGATACTACTAAATGTGACACCCCTTACCTGTCTACTGTGCAGCCAAGCAAGATATGCCACATAGTGTACCGGAACACCCTATTTTAATTCAATTATTTTTATTCTTTCTAATTTATTTTTTTTCATAGTTATGGAGTATAATTTGTGAAATATAATTCATTTCAGTCGTTTATTGAAATCATAAATTTATTTGAGGTTCCGCAAATTTTATAGAAAATCCGGCAGAGTACCGATTAAAAATGGAGAAAACAGTTCTTCGGAACCTATGAAAAACACTTCCAATATTTTCAATCAATCCCAAACTCCATTTCATCAACAAAATCTCAATTTTTTTTTTCAACTACATTTCCATTTCTCAATCATTCATCTCATATGATAATCATGTAAAAGTCATAAATAAATATTCACTTTTTCATTCATAAACACAATTTCCACTATTGACATTAATACCAAAATACATTACATAAGTTTCAATTGCATATGAAAAAATAAAAGTTAATTACAAAATACCCAAAATGAAACCTAGTGTCCTACCAATGCACTGACGTCGGTGAGGTGACACGGACACTATGCAGAGCTGCAGAAGGTCTCACCCAGTCTGTGGTCTACTGGGCTCTCGGTCGGTCTCTCCAGAACCTACGCTTGGCAAAAGCAACGCGCTAAGCAATAATGCTTAGTGGTGCCAATAATAAAATAAAAAGAAATAACATAAAATAAATATGCAGTGAATGTATTGGTGTCTCATTGTAAATATATTTTTTATGAGTATTTGTAGTCTTACTTATTTTGTACTTGTTATATTCATTATTTCATTAAATTTATCCACTTTCATTGTTCGTTGCCCAAGTAACCTATACTGGATGATTGGACTGGATAAACGGATAAACTGGCACTGGGTATCAAGTACCTCGGGCCGTCACACCATGGGTCACATATGTGTCTCGATGTGTGAGCGACTAATAAGCTGTAATAACATTAGGCACAAGGCCAAGTATCAACATAATGTCAGAATGGCTAAAAGCCATGAAATTACAGAATGGCATAATGCCATGTGCAGTACTGCTAACTGAACCCTATTGGCATGCTAACCTATCCAAACCAATCACATTAGGTCTACTAGGGCATTTTGAACTTTTAAGTTTCTCAATTTTTGAATTTCAAGTTTGAATGTTACTATTCATTTCATTAGTCAACTAAAATGTTGACTTTTGCATAGACAATAGGTACATTGGTTTTAATACTCCCAACATACCACATTTTGCATTCAAAATTTGCTGGTATTGGTTGCCAATACCATTTCTAAGCTTAATGTTAATTGGACAAAATTTTCAGTTTTCATGCTTTGTCTTTACTATTCTATTAGTCATTTTTACTGTAGGAATTTGGCAAAATGATCAACACGAAAGTTGTTCCTTATTTTGTCTAGTTGAATTTCTTTTTTTGAATCACTCCATTTGGAGTTTTTAGCCTCAAGTTGTGGTCCAAAAACCACAACTGGCCAGATTGAAATTTTTCTGGACTGACCATATCTATAGTGCAGTGAACATTGACTACAACTCACTTGTTAGATAGGTTATGGCCATAATTTGGGTTAGGTTTCTTCATGAAAGTTGTTGTTCTATATCTCAGCTTGTTGCTGGTAAAATTTCAGGTCAATTGGACCATTCTACACTAAGTAATGACCAAATGACCAAATACTGTTCATTTAATCATTCTGCAGAAACAGACTGCAGGTCACCCGGATTGGGGTAAGCTTTTGGTCCACTTGGTTTGGTCTTATGGGCATGGTTTCTTCACCAAAGTTGTGCCATTATGTGTCTAGTTTCATGTCTAATTTGCTTTGCACCAATTGAATCTATAAAATTCAAGTTATGGCTACTCAAACCTGCTAGACTCATATCCAATTCTGCAGGTCACCTAGGGCAGCCACACTAAATCCAAATCCCATCACTAAACACACTTCATTTCTTATTTACCCATAACCAAATGGTCACTAATTGACCATTAAAACTCACTTTCATCATTACATGATCAAAGTCTCAATTTCATGCTCAAACCCTAACTCCAATTTCCAATTCATGGCATACACACACTAAACTCATACCAAATCACATTATCCATCATCTATACTCATCAATAACATAGTTAAGCCACTTTATTTCATCAAAAACCAACAATCCTTAAACTTTCTCATTCCTGCCAATTTTAGAGATTTTATTTACTCAAGTTTTTCTTTTAATTTCACACAATTTCTACTTGATTTAGCATGCTTACAAGATTAAAGAAAGAAAAGAAATTGTTGAGTGCACTAACCTTTTTGAGCTTCACTTAACCTTGATTAAACCTCCCTAATCTCTTCTTCTTTGACTACCAATTGCTTTTTCTAGTTGAAAGATCAAATTTTTGTGAAGGGACTTGGCAATTTTGGTGAACAAATGGAGAGGAAATTCAAGCTTTTAAGCTTGAAAATGGTGGAACCTCTTCTCTCTCTCTCTCTCTCAACGTTTTTGGCTGCCCAAAGGTTGAAGATGCAGATTGGTTTTTCAATTTTTTGGTCTCTTTTATCTCTTTCAATGAGCTTAACAAATTGTTATTGGTGGAGGAAATTTAAATGACATCATATGATGTCATAATTAGCATTTTCTTTCATTTTCTTTTCTTCTCTTCACTACTCATTTTCAATTTAATTTTTAACAATATTTATTCATATTTTAGATCATAATAATTATTTGCTTAACTGGATAAGTCAGCCAAAAATCATCTCTAAAGACGAAATGACCAAAATGCCCTCCGTTTTGCTTAACGAGCCAAAATTGTCTATACTGATTGAAAAATTTTTCTAAGTATTTTTTTGGCATTATAATGCCATAAGAACCTCAATGACCCTTCTCTGGAGTCTCAAAAATTATTTTATAATTTTTCCCCTGGGTCTAGGGCTCCTAGTTGCGAGAACCGCAACTTCTCACTAGGTTACCCATCGCTAAGGCACCGGCTCATTTAACTTGGTTGTATTTTATTTCTAAAATTTTTCCTAAATTTTTCTTATTAATATTTGAGTTAATTATGGTTCCTCACTTTAGTTTAAATATTTTTCCTGACATTCTAGCTATCCGGACCGACACCGGTCACCGGAATAGTAGAATGTACGGAATTGCTACAGGGAGGTGTTACATCTTATTTCATTAAAATTGTAATTAAGGTTGTGGTGAGTTGATTTATGGAAGAAAAGTTGAAGTTTTGTGAGTTAGGTTGATGCTCCATTTTGGCAGCCATGGGAGTTCATCATGTATAGCTTGTTTTTACCATAAATGATTTCTCTAAATCATTTTAGGCATCTCATAGGCCATGGTTGACACCTAGCATAGCATTCCTTGGCCACCTAATCAGTAATAAGGAATACCTTAAATGAACCTATAATCATATGTTACCATGTAATAGAATCTCTCTGTTACAAAATCCCAATTCGAGTTGGAGTCATGGTTTATGTCAAACTCCATTTGCTATGAATATTATGTTCTCTTTTAATTCCAGTTCTTGATTAATTAGATTTTCTTATCAGAAACTCTTTTATGACTAAATCTGTCTATCCTGGCTAGGAAATTGAAACATCAAGAACAATAAAATGAACATAGGATTTTATTCCTATTTACTTAGGGTAACAAATTCTATCTTGATCAACACCTATCTCCATATATAACTAGTATGAGCTAACACATGCCTATATACCCATACATAGTACAAGTATGAAAGCAATATCAAACTCAAACCACCTATATATAAGATAACTTTGTTATCTCAGGTCCAAAGATTATATGCACTGATATGATATATGACAATGTATTGACAAGAGTAAACTCCATATGCTTGTCATATGCATCACTGGTTCGGCCTACTTATCATGTATAAATGCCTATCATGTTTATTATATGCCATGAGACTCACCATTCCATCTTATTTATATCTCATATAAATACCTTGGGAACAAACATGAATACAATCTTTATGGATAAGTCATGTCTTGTGTGAAGTATCCTGGATTGTGAACCAATTTATGATACTTTGTGCTAGAAATACTGTCACTCATATTCTTAACAACTTAAGAATAGAATTTCTAACAAAATATCAATGGACCTTTTCTATTACTCATAAATATATTACATAAATAGAAAAGTTAAATTGCCTTTTATTAATAAAATATGTGCAAGATACATATTAAATGATATGCTCTAGGGCATACTGCTAACAGCCTTTTAGTTCACGTTATCCTTTAGGGCATACTACTAACAGCCTTTTAGTTCACCTTATTTACCTTGCTTAGAATAGCACCTTGCCTACTCTGTATATTGACTTTGTTCTTCCTAATCATATATTGTTTTGAGCCTTTTAGATTGCTCTTTATTATGTAAATTCCTGTAAGTGCATAAATTGTTTACAAGTAATACAATGACGCGTGAGTATTAGTCCCATGAGGAACTTTATGAATACTAAACTAAACAGTACTCTTGAAGTTCCTTGTGGTGCTAATCTCTCTAAATTGTTGAAACTCTAAGTTTGAATGTAAAAGATAGGATCCCTAGCTTGATTCTGACTTCTTTTATTTATATCTAGTATGAAAACCCTCAATTTTGAGTCTTGGAGGCCTTAGAAAGCTTCTCAAGTCGTGCAAAATAGAGTTAAAGTCAAATTAAATATGAGCTAGGGAAAATTACACGGCATGTGTACCATTACACGGGTTAGGTCGTGTAACTCTCTGGAACTTTGAAACTCTTTACCAAATAGTGGGACAGAAGGTTACATGGGCTAGGGACCATTACATGAAGTCCCTTACATAGCCAATGCAATTGTCTTTTCTTTGGCTGTAATGCCCTCACTTTAGGTAGTCCGTACATTCTATTGTTCCGATGACTAACATCTGTTCAGACAGCCGGGATGTTTGGAACTACACTTGAACTAGAGTGAGGAGTCATGAGATGGTTAATTAAAGACCAAGTAAAATTAAAGAAAAGTAAAAGAAGCTAAGTGCAACTCAATTAAATGAGCCAGAAGTCACGGCGATGGGTGACCCTGATGGGAAACGACTGCAAAGACAGTTGCCAATCCCAGACTCATGGGGAAACCTGTAAAATAAATATTGGGGCTTAACTGGGGAATTTATAAGGTCTAAATGACAATAAAAATGCCAAAGAAAATATAAGAAAATTTAGCCAATCGATAAAGAAAATTATAATTCGATAAGTTCAACGAAAGGCATTTTGGTCATTCACCCTCAGGGTTGGATTTTGACCTAAATATTAATTAAAATGAGAGAGATTAAAATACATAAAATAAATGAAAATTTTGAATTTGTGTAATAGAAAAGAAGAAAGGAAAAGAAAAAAAAAGGAAATAAATTCTCATTGATGATGTAAGCATTACATAAGATGACATAATTAAAATTTAAAACCTAATTAAATTAAGACATATATAGATATACATAAGACAAGTCACATAAATGCATTCTTATCAAATTTGGTCTTCTTCTCCCTTTTTCTTTCTATTTGGCAGATTCACCATGGGAGAAAACTTCTTCTATTTTCAAGCTTTTTAAGCTTGAATTTCCTCTTATTCTCACCCTAAAATCCCTAAGCCCCTTCACAAAAAATTAATTCCACACCTTGAGGAAGCTAGTGGTAGCAACAAGAAGGGAAAGAATTGAAGTTTTAGCAAGTCCAACTTGGGTCACAAGAGGTTAGTGCACTAATTATGCTTTCTTCTTATTCTTAGTATGGTTAGCATGTAAAATTAAGTTAAAGTTTCATGAAATTGAAAAGAATGCCATGAGTAATTAGAACCCTAATTTTTGGCAACCATGGGAATAGGGGGAATTTGATGATTTTAATTGTTCTAAATTTGTTAGTGATGGTGTGTGATGAGTGTACTTAAGTTAGATTGTGAATTTCATGTGTTATGCAAGAGTTAAGAAAATTGAAGTTAGGGTTTTGACCTAACTTTAGGAATTTTATGTATGTCTTGAAATTAATGATATTGAGATGAATTTTTGACTATCAGAAGTGCTATGAATGTCAATTGAAGTTTGGGAGTTGGGAGGAATTTTTATTGGAAGTGCTGAATTTCCAAGCAAGTTTTTAGACCTATGAGTCCAATGTGATTTTTGAGCCATAAGTAGAATTGTGTTGCTCCAATTGGTGTGAGGACAATTGGAGATGAAACTAGGGTCATAATAACCCCATTTTTCATGAAGACATCATGCCCAAAAACTGTCCTTGACCTGACCTAAAAACTGCTTGAATCCGGGCAACCCTAATATGGACCTAGGAAAATGAACAAATAAATAGTAAATGTTCAAATGGCCATAACTTACTCTAGAAAGGTCAAAATGATCTGATTTGTTGAACTCATGGAAAGGTTAGACATAGTAGAACAACTTTCATGAAGAATAGAAACCCAAATTCTGACCATAACCTAATCAAATTGCTAACCAAAATTAGATTGTCAAAACTGTCAGAACTAAAACTACCCATAAATTCTGGACATTGAACTTATCCGACCAGTTTTGGTAAAAAATGCCATAACTAGGTCTAAAAAATTGAAAATGCAAAAATCTCTATAAGACCTAAAACTACAATTTTGGTGTTTTGACCATAACCCAGAACCCAATGGAACTAGGTCAATTAACTAGGACTAATCAGCATACCAAAACCTGAAATTTAACCAAATAGTTACTTGACCCTAGAATAGTTTTTATATCATATCTCCCACTAGGAAACTTCAAATGGGCTGAGCTAAACTGTTCTGGAAACATAAGAGATAGGGCTCCAACTTTGATTTAGGAATTGTCCTTAAATTTTGAGAGTAAAGACCCTAAAATGGGGACCAAAAACACTGACCTGAACCTAAAATCCTAGAGGCACAGGGTTCATGAGTCCAGGTCAGTTAATTGACTATAAATCACTCTACATAACTTGAAAAATTATGATTCTTGAACCTGAGTGACCTTAAGACTTAGGGTAGCAACTTATATGAAGAACATCAGACCTAAAATTGACTATAGCATGCTTAAATGGCTAGGCAAATATTGACTCCAGAATCTGCCTAATTCTGGAACCAGAAAGAGTCAATGAACTGGTTATGGTAATTTGACCATAACTTGAGTTCTAAAACTCCAAATGACATGATTCAAAAAGGAAAATAAAGATAAGACATAAAGGAACAACTTCCATGGAGGAAGTGTGGCCAAACAGTAGCCACATCTTAAAAAATTTGCTAGGTGAAATTAAGACACCAAATCTGGACCTTGAGAAAGGTTCATAAAATGACTTGTTGCATGATATGGAATCAACCAAAATAATTTGCTAAACATAAAAGTTGTTAGTAGTATGCCCTAAAGCATATCATTTAGTATGTATCTTGCATATGTTTCATTAATAAAAGGCATTTTCTGTCACACCCTACCCCTCTGTAAGGCATAACATGATCCCTTAGTATACCTAATGAATTACCAACTCCGTCTACTGATAACCTATTAAATACACTACAAGGGATTTTCAAAACTTTTCTTACTTCTTTTACAGTGGTGAGCACTATTTACAGGTGTTAAAACCTTTTTGAACTGAAGTGATAGAATTGACACATTTGAATTATTTGGAATTTCTGTAAAAATTTTGGCAGAGTGCTCTCTGTATTTTGGATAAAATAGTTTCTTCAGAAAACCTGTAAAAAAGCACTTCAATATGTATTTGCAAATCTCAACTCCAACATTTTTCTCAACACAATATTTTTCTCAACTCAAATCCGCAGTGATTTTTCAAAGACTGAGATACAAGAAATATAATACAAAACTATTCAAGTAAATGAAATCTCAAATTTACATTTACAATAATTTACATTTAATTACAAACCAAAATATTTTACAAGAGTTTCTATACAACTGCTCAAATAATTTATATACATATTATTACATGCATACATCAAAACCTATGTACATGGGTATACCTATGATATACCTGGAGCTGATCTGAATATATCTTCAAGGAAATTTACTTACTGCTCTATGCTCTTCTTACTGCGACGAGATACAAAGTCATTGAGTGGTGAACTCAGTGGTGCACAACTATAATTTAAAACATAGTACAATATACATTGACAAAATTTACAGTAAATAAATTGGAAATCTGAATACTCATCAAATTCCAAAACTCAAAATATTCATTGCTAATAATGTAAATCATTTGTATAATTGACTTTGATCACAAAATTCAATTTATCAAATCATGACTATCCATTTAAGTAATTCTAACAAAATCAATTATACATAAACCATAATTGAAATCACAATTCCTTACCATTCAAAAGCCATTATGTATCTCAAAAATCATTATGTATCTCAAAAACCATGTTGTATCTCAAAAATCAATCTTTATCTCACTAACTATGCAAGACTAATCCGAAAGGGCCATATTCGATGTGATTCTAACTCCCTATGGTCGGGGAGGTCGAATCAGATTCTACTCCCTATGGTCGGGGAGGTCGAATCATCGTGCACAGTACCATCACAATAATGAATCTTCCGCAAGGGCCATAACGATAAAATAAACTTAGATCTAACCTCAAATCAGAGGAAAATCTAAGCCTGTGCACGTATCATGGTAATCAAAACACAACTAACCCCATTGTCTTCTCAACAAATGAGAGAGACGGGTAATAACCTAGTCAAACATCTATAGTGAGATATAAAACAATATCACAATCATTTTAGTGAGCATAAATCACAATATAATTTGATTCAAAGTCAATTTCAATATCCAATAATTTTTATGCTCATCACAATTCAAATCATAAATTTACATTTTTCCATGAAAATTACCATCACAATTCAAAACATGTTCTATCACAATTTTCCAAAACATAATTTATTCAATCCATAACAATGCTTAATACTTATGGAAATACCATTTCACAAAGCTAAATTCATACATACTATAACAATTTTCAATAATCATTGAATTAAATCCAATGCTTGTTAAACATAATACATAAGAAAAATATGTCATTTAATCATATGAAATATTCAAAGTAAAATCAGTTAAAAACTAGTTGTGCACAAACACAACTTAAAACAATAACATACAATTAATAATATGAAATATTATTCAGAGCAAAATCAGTTGAAAACTAGTTGTGCACAAACCTCTGATATTTGTCTCCTGGTCCTGACTCAGTATTTCTTTCCCTTTTGCTGAGTCCTTGTTAACTGAGAAACACAATTTGAAGTGTTTCAGTGCAAAATTATATTGTTTCTGACGATAATGTTCGATAAGTAATTCACTGAAAGCGATTATCTGCTTAATCACCTAATATACCGATCCTCATTGCGTTTTAGGTAAATTAGGTTTTAATGTCGTTAATATGTCACATTCGATAGGTTTTTAGGTTTGGTACGTTTTACCAAAGTCATTTCCTTGTTTAGTGCATTTTAATGCAAATTGCTGGATTCCGGGACACTGGTTTGACCTAGCCGGACGATCTAGTTCCCTCAGTTTTTGGGTCTCGATCAAAACTACAAACTTGTAGATCTAGGTCTTATGGACCGCGGTGCAAAATTTTAGGTCAATCCGAGTTAAGTAGACCAAGTTATGGTCATTACACTATTGCTGGTCAAATGGTATCAATTTAGGTCAATTTGGTCAACTCTGGTTCGGCCAGTTTTTGGACCCGAACTTGTGCAAGCTTTTTGACTTACTTCTGGTCATTTCTAGGCTTTGGTGTCTTCATAAGACTTGTAGGTATGGGTCTTAACTGTTCATTGTTAAAATTTCAGGTCAATTGGACCTTTTTTGAGTGAGTTATGGCCTAAACACTCACTACAGCCCAATTGGTCATTTTTCAGGTCCTAATTGCACCTAATCCGAATTGGTCATTTTCTTAGGTCACCTTGCAAGCAGAATTTTGGTATGTTTTCTCAATGAAAGTTGGCACATTTTGTGCCTAGTTTCACCTCCAATTGGTCTCATACCAATTGAGGTTACACATTTAAACTTATTGGCTAAAATGTACACTGCCCTTGGTTACCTTGCTTAACACACATTTACCTTGCAATTTGTTCACTTCCCTACCAATCTGTTTTGGTACATTACCAAAAGCATATTCTACTTTACATTAACATTACTTTGGGCAGATTACAATTACCCTCAACACACCAAATATAATTCACATTTATAAGTTCTAAGTATCATTACATACACACTTAACCATTACAAATCTTACATACACTTACAATATCAATCTACATACATATCCATCAATCCTTCTAGGTCAATATTCTGCCTACACTTCCATGAATACATACATTTACTCAAGTGTTTCCAAGCTGCCGAAAATTGTCCTTCAACATCAAAGTGCCCTACAATTTACCAATTCCCATCCAAGTGCATAAATCACCATATATATGTGAAATAATTCACTAGGATATTAAATCACCATGATCAACATTATTTCTCATCAATTATATGCATAATAAATCATTAAATGCGTGACCCCATGGCTGTCCAAAAATGGCTATCTCAATAACTATTTAAACTTTAAAATTTCCTTCACAAAACTAACACCCATAACATGAACATAAAGTTTAACAAAGGAATTCTCAAAAGTGTAAACTTACCTTTGATTGTAACTTGCTAAACCTTCACCAAACTTCTTAAATTTGGTATCAATATCTTCCTTGTGATGTGTAGACCATTTTTCATGAAGGAACCTAAGTATTTAGAGATGAAATGGAGGGTGTTAAGTGAGCTTGAAGAAAATGGCCATGGAGTTTTCCTTTTCCTTCAATTCGGCATGGATGGAGCATTTGGAGAAGATGAAGTTTCTGATTGCATTTTAGGTGTACACATGTCCCACTTAACTCTTAGTTTATTCCTTTAGTGGCCCACTCACTCACTTAATCATATAATATGTTAATTGTTCATTTATCCCACATTAACCCATGAATTTAGCTATTTACTTTAGGTACCACCAAATTAATTTTTCATTTTATTTTCTAAGTGAAATATTATTTATTTTTAATGGACATTTAGGTCAAAAGACAATTCGGAGTGTCAAATGACCATAATGCCCTTGTTCGGGTTGCATTCCCGATTTTTCTGATAACAGAGTTTTGTCATTTTCGATTTCTCACTTTTCTTTGTACTAATTATTTAATTTTTCTTTGATCTTTCTAATGATATTTATTCTTCAATAAGGGTCTATTTAAGTCCTAAAAATGTTTTCCGTGGTTCCCATGATCCGTAGCTAGTCAACGGTCCACGCCGTGACTTCCCGGTGCGGTCACCCATCGCTAGGATTCCCGGCTCGCTTAACTTGGCTACATTTCTTTGCTATTATTTTTCCTTTGTTTTTCTTGTATTTTCTTTTCTTGTATTTCATTATTTTATGTCTCCCCACTCATATTGAAGTGTAGTTCTAGGCATCCTAGCTGTCCGGACAACACTAGTCACCAGAGCAGCAGAACGCACTACCGAACTTAGGGGTGTTACATTTTCACTTTTCCGTTTACATAATATATTTATGTATAATATAAAAGGTCCATTGATATTTTGTTAGAAATTTTATTCTTAAGTTGTTAAGAATATGAGTGATAGTATTTATAGTACAAAGTTATCATAAATTGGTTCACAATGGAGGATACTTTACAATAAGGACATGACTCATCCAGAAAGATTGTAATCATGCTTGTTCCCAAGTTATTTATATGAGATGTAAATAAGATGGAATGGTGAGTCTCATGCCATATAAGAAACATGATAGGCACTTATGCATGATAAGTAGGTCGAACCAGTAACACTTATGATAAGCACATGGAGTTTACCCTTGTCAATGCATTATCATAAATCATATCAGTGCATATTGTAACACCCTCACTGTAGCAATTATGTACATTCTACTGTTCAGGTGACCGGTATCAGTCCGGACAGCTAAAACAACTGGAAAAACATTTAAACCAAAGTGAGGAGCCATAATTAACTAAAATATTAAGACGAAAAATTTAGGAAAAATTTTAGAAATAAAATACAACCAAGTTAAATGAGCCGGTGCCCTAGCAATGGGTAACCTAGTGGGAAGTTGCGGTCCTTGCAACTAGGAGCCCTAAACCCAGGAGAAAATTCATAAAATAATTTTTGGGACTCCAGAGAAGAGTCATCGAGGTTTCTATGGCATTAGAATGCCAAGAAAATGCTTAGAAAAATTTTTAGATCGGTACAGATGATTTTGGCTCAATAAGCCAAACGGAGGGTATTTTGGTCATTTCGTCTTCAGAGATGATTTTTGGCCAACTTGTCTAGTTAAGTAAATAATTATAATGATCTAAAATATGAATAAATATTGCTACAAATTTAATTGAAAATGAGTAGAAAAGAAAAGAAAACAAAAATGAAAGAAATTGAGAATTATGACATCATATGATGTCATTAAAAGTGCTCCACCAATCACAATTAAGCAAACTCATTAAAATGGGATAAATGAGACAAAAATGAACGAAAGAAATCTGCTCCCTTACCCATCTTCTTCCTTAGCGTAACCACACACCAAAGAGACTCCACCATTGTTATCCCAACCAAGCTTCCTTCCCACTAAATTACACCATAAAATCCCTTGCTCCTTTCATTAAAAATACTCCTTGCATCATGGGCAAACTTGGGGCAGCAAAAGGAAGAGGAAGAAAAGAGGTTTTACAAGCTTAAAAATTGACTCAAGCAAGGTTAGTGCCAAATTCTTCCATTCTTCTTCTAAATTCTTATTTAGGTACTTGATTTAAGCTAGAAATTGCAAGAAAATGAACTAAAATCTTCATGTATGTGTAATCCTAAATTTAGCCAGCCTTGGTGTGTGGTTGGGCTAATGTGTTTGATAGGCTTAAACATGTTATAAATGATGGAGATTGCACATAAATGAGTTAGAATGGAAGAATTAAATCAATAACATGTGACATGTGCAATTGAGAATTTGTGGTTAGGGTTTTGAACTCAAAATTTGAGGGTTTATGTAATTAATGAGGGATTGATGTTTTAATGGTCAATTAGTGACCATTTGGCTATGTATGATGAGGAATTGAAGTGAATGGTAGCTTGGGATTTGAGGTTGGGTGTGCTGCCTTGAGTGCCCTGTAGGTGTAGATGTGAGTCTAGCATGTTTGGGTAGCTATAACTTCGGTTGTGTGGGTTCAATTGGTGCAAGGATAATTGGACATGAAATTAGACATATAATGGCGCAATTTTGGTGAAGGAACTCTATCCAAAAACTAAGCAAAGGATGCCCTAAAAATTGACCAAATTTGGGTGACTTACATTCTGCCTGGTCAAAATGACTAATTGAATAGTATTCATTCATTTGGTCATAACTCAGTGTAGAAAGGTCCAATTGACCTGAAGTTTTACCAATAGAAAGCTGAGACATAGCCCTACAACTTTCATGAAGAAAAAAAACCCAAATTTTGGCCATAACATGTCCAAAAACTGACCTGTAATTAGTAAAATGAATAATAACCTTACATGTAAAGCATAAAAATTCAATCAATAACTTGGTAATGTGCCTTAGTACACCTAGTCAGATTGGTTTGGATAGGTTGGCATGCCAATAGGGTTCAGTTAGCAGTACTGCACATGGCATTATGCCATTCTGTGAATTTATGGCTTTTAGCCATTCTGATATTATGGTGATACTTGGCCTTGTGCCTAATATGTTAGTAATATGCCCTAGAGCATATCATTTAGTATGTATCTTGTACATAATTTTATTAATAAAAGGCATTTCCACTTTTCCGTTTACATAATATATTTATGTGTAATAGAAAAGGTCCATTGATATTTTGTTAGAAATATTATTCTTAAGTTGTTAAGAATATGAGTGACAATATTTCTAGTACAAAGTATCATAAATAGGTTCACAATCGAGGATACTTCATAATAAGGACATGACTTATCCAGAAAGATTGTATTCATATTTGTTCCCAAGTTATTTATATGAGATATAAATAAGATGGAATGGTGAGTCTCATGCCATATAACAAATATGATAGGCACTTATAAATGATAAGTAGGCCGAACCAGTGTCACTTATGACAAGCACATGGAGTTTACTCTTGTCAATATTTTGTCATAAATCATATCAGTGCATATAATCTTTAGACCTGAGATAGCACAGTTATCTTGTATATAGGTAGTTTGAGTTTGATACTGCTTTCATACTTGTACTATGTATGGGTATATGGGCATGTGTTGGCTCCTGCTAGTTATATATGGAGGTAGGTGTTGATCAAGATGGAATTTGTTCCTCTAAGTAAATAGAGATAAAATCCTATGTTCATTTAATTGTTCTTGATGTTTCAAGTTCCTGGCCAAGACAGATAGATTTATTCAGAAAAGAGTTTCTGATGAGAAAAATCTTTTTAATCAAGAACTGGAATTAAAAGAGAACATAATATTCATAGCAAATGGAGTTTGACATAAACCATGACTCCAGCTTGAGTTGGGATTTTGTAACAAAGAGATTCTAGTGCATGGTAACATATGATTATAGGTTCATTTAAGGTAAATCTTATTACTAATTGGGTGGCCATGGCATGCTATGCTAGGTGTTAACCATGGTCTATGAGGTTCATAAAATGATTTAGAGAAATCATTTATGGTAAGAAAGAGTTCTGATGATATTAAGAGTTGATATCATGTCTCATTGCCAATTAGTGATGAGCCTAGTAAGTCACACACATACACAAGTTATCACCTATTTAAATATGATTTAATTAATTAATTAAAGAGTTTAATTGATTAATTAAATAGATTTGGTTTGCAATTAAATTGCAAAGTCCCTAGCATGACTTGAAACCAAATCTAGATTATTGGATGTGTAGTATAAATTAAATTTATATTTAAAGTGTTTAAATATGAATTTAATTGATGAGAAATTAATTAATAGAGATTAATTAATTAATTTATATTTGATATAAATTAATTAGAAGAAGAAAATATTTATTTTGGGTTAAGAACTCAAAATTAAGACACGAGGCATTTTGGTCATTTCACAGTGTGACACGTGGCACCATGAGATGGTGACACATGGCATAACACATAAGCTTGCCAAATGTTTTTTAATCATGTAAGATCATTAAAATCAAGATTAAATATAGGTTTGACACTTGGCACAATGTGATTGGGTCACTTAAACCTAGAGCTAATCAAAAGGTGACATGTGGCTAGGGTTTAATGTGTTAACCTAGCTATTTAAGTGTGGTTATGAAAAGAAAACATAACCAGCAGCCTCTCCTCTCATATGTCACGCCACTTTGAGCCTCTCCAGCTATTTCTCTTCATCTCTCATCAATTCAAAGAGATTAGCCATCAATCTCTTGAATTAAGAACGCTAGAAATTGTTTCTAGTGTCCTGTTTACATCTCTAATCTCTTAAAAGGCAGAACTTGAATTTCTAATTAATAGAAAAAGCTTTAGAGGCTGTTCAAGGGCTGCCATAGGTGTTCTTGGTGTGGACAAGCTAGAGGGACAACATCTGGTGTGCTGAAGACGAATCTCAAAGGCGCAGACACGCTGCAGCACATCAAGAGGTTAGTGTAATCGTTCTTGATTTAATCTAGGGTTCTAAAATTAATCTGATTAATTTTAAAATCTTAAATGGCAAATACAGATCCAAAAACATATTAAAAGAGTTTTAATATGTTGTTTATCATTGAAATCAAATAGATAAAAATAAATCTTGCATGGTGCATGTGACCCTAGGCGAAATTTTTTGAATTCAATGGTATAATCTTGTGTTTTTCACGCTTCCGTTCCTTCAATTGGTATCAGAGCCACTATATTTGCCATTTAGATTGTTGATTATATGATTTAATTGTGTGATTTGATCATAAGATGATTGATTCATTGCTGGTTGGATTAAGAGGTGTGGCGTCACACATGGTGAAGCCACCAATGGTAGCGGCAACAATGGTTCCATGGGTGATTCAAGGTTTGGCTTTTAATTCTGCAATTGTTGTATGATCTAAGGCCTATTCTTTGACTAATTAAAGTGTTTAATTAGTTGTTTTAATCACACAATTAAATTATGATTCAAATCAGAATTTTAAAAAAATGTTTGAATGTGATTCAAATCTGAATTTTAAAAGTTGTTTGAATGTGATTCAAATCTGAATTTTTAAAGTTGTTTGAATCATATTTAAATCTGATTTTTTAAAATTGATTCAATAAAATTCAGATCTGATTTTTTAAAAAATATTTGAATGTGATTCAAATCTGATTTTTTAAAAAATATTTGAATGTGATTCAAATCTGAATTTTTGAAGTTGTTTGAATGTGATTCAAATCTGAATTTTTAAATTTGTTTGAATGAGATTCAAATCTGAATTTTTAAATTTATTTGAATCATATTCAAATCTGGATTTTTAAGTTGAATATGAGATATTCAATTTAATATAAGTATGTATGTTTTATTTAATTGTTAAATAGTGATATGCATGATGGATGATCATGGACTATAAAAGACCAATGTGATTGGATTTATTTCTTTTATGTTTCTTTGGGATTGTAAATTTATTTATTTTAATTTATTTTGGGCATGTATTATTAAGTTTGTAATATTTTTGGGTTGTAATTTCATTTATTTAAGTTCTTGTAAATTCGCCTTGGTATGCCAAGGATTACTATGTAATATTGGATTGCAAGAAGTTCAAGGAGGTCAAGAGCATTGGTGGGACCAGTGGGAGGAATTCAATATCAAGTGTTGATTATGTACTCCTTCAGCAACTCTTGTAAAATGAATGAATGAAATGCACCTAGGAATGCCCTGATTCAATTCTTGGTGGCTCAGAATTGAATCCCTTAGAAAGTCCATGATCATACCATATTCACTGCTTATCCATGAATGCATGAGATGTATGGGAATGTATGCAATTATATGATATATGCATGCTAAATGGATAATGTGCAAAGTGAGACCTTAATAGTAATTAGGATGGCTATAAAATCTTCCAAACAAATGATTAAGTTGGAAATGCTATAATTAAAGTAATTATAACATAAGCCCTCCATTGGGGCAATTATTTTAAGAAATTTTAAATAGTTGCATGAGATGCAATTAATTTAAGAGATTTTCTTAAGAAATAATTGTTAAGCATGAGATGTTGTAAATATGTAAATGGTTTGGTGGCCAATATTGGATGTACCTGAGGACATTAAAATTATTTGCATAATTACTGGCTCAATGGGATCAACTTAACTAATGCAAGATAAGTCAATAATGGATGTACACAGATTTTGAGCATTAGGGGCTAGGTAAAGGATTGAACCTCACATGAGATGTGATGGGCAAGGAGTTGCTCACTTATAGTTTATTGTAATTCCAATAATGGATGTACTTGAGGATGATCAATAGAATTATAATAATTCAATCACCCACTAGAAATCCATCCAACTAGGATTTCCGTTTTCTACTTTGGAAGTGTAGGATTCGCTAAGTTAGTGGGAGGACCAATTTGATTAAAAGACCATAATCATTTTGGTTAATTACATGATACATTTACTAATTAATCTGGTTATTTTCTGCAGTTAATTTTCTGATAAAAATGAGCGCAAAACAACCACCACCATCCAATATCCTTGCAAGCATACTTGATCACAACAGGTTGACAGGACCTAATCTGTCTGATTGGCTAAGAAATTTGAAACTTGTCCTGAACCTTGAACATATAGGATATGTTCTAGATTCAAATGTTCCAGGTCCCTTACCTCCAGAGGCCACTCAAGAGGAACATGAAACTTTGGACAAGTGGAAAGAGCATGATATGAGAGCTAAGTGTTACATGCTTGCTTCCATGAGTAATGAGTTACAGAAGCAACATGAGAACATGCAGAGTGCGAGTGAGATCCTCCTTCACCTACAAGAGTTGTATGGTGAGCACAAAGAGAATGCTAGGTATGAGATATCTAGACAGCTATTCCGTATGAGGATGTCTGAGGGACAGAATGTTGGGGATCATGTCCACAAGATGATTCGGCTGATTGAGCAGTTGGAACATCTTGACTTCAACATGGATTTCCAACTACAAACGGATTTGATCCTTCAGTCCCTTCCTGAGTCTATTTGGGAATTTTGTGACAAATTTCCATATGACTAAACAGGAATGCACCTTAGCTGAGTTACTCAACATGCTGGTTATTGCCCAAAAGAATATGCCAGGCAATAAAGGAAAAGAGGTAGCTTTGGTTGCATCTTCTTCTGCTGGAAAGTCCAACAAGAAGAAGGGCAATAAGAAAAAGAAACCTCAGATTCCTGGTCCTTCCAAGAAAATAGCTAAACAGAAAAAGAAGACTAAAGCTGATGGAGGCAAAGGAAAGTGTTTCCACTGCCAAAAGGATGGGCACTGGAAAAGGAACTGCCTGCAGTATCTTGCTTCTCTGAAGGACAAGAAGGATACACCTTCTAAGGTATGTCCATATCTTGTTATTTAGATTTTGATGATACTCATAGTTCATCTGACTTGGGTTTTAGATCTGGTGCAGTTCTCACATTTCTAATGATATGCGTGAACTAGCAAGCAATGGCGACTTGCGTTCTCAAGATATTAGAGTCGGATTGGCAATGGCTCAACTGTTGAAGCTTTAGCCATAGGATCTAAATCTTTTACATGTTTGGACATGTTTTGTGTTTGGATAATATTTTATATGTACTGATGCTTTTAAGAACATCATTTCTATATCTAGTTTGACTAGAAATGGCTATGAATTTGATTCACAGATGATGTTTGCAATATTTATTTTGGAAATAAATATGTTGGTTCGGGTTATATGAATGATGGTCTTTATTATTTGGATAATAATGACAAACACAAATTGAATGCAAGTGATCTAAAAGAATACAATGCCATGGTGAAAACCAACTCAAGTTCAAAATATATTTGGCACTTAAGGTTATGTCATGTTGCAGAAGATAGGATTGCAAAATTGGAGAAAATGGGGATTCTATCCTCATTGGGCTCTGAGCCTACTCCAACTTGTGAATCTTGCCTTCAAGGCAAAATGACTAGATCACCCTTTGTTGGATAAGGGCTAAGAGCTGAAAATATTTTGGAGCTAATACATAGTGATGTATGTGGTCCATTTAAAGAAATGGCTAGAGGGGGCTTTCATTATTTTATTACCTTTACTGATGATAAATCAAGGTTTGGGTATTTGTATTTGATGAAATACAAACATGATTCTTTTGAAAAGTTCAAAGAATTTAAATCTGAAGTAGAAAATCAAACAGGAAAGAGTATTAAAGCTCTTCGATCAGATCGTGGAGGTGAATATTTGAGTACTGAATTTGATGAATAGAGCATGGCATTGTTTCTCAGCTGACTCCTCCAGGAACGCCACAGCTAAATGGTGTATCTGAAAGGAGAAATCGTACCCTATTGGATATGGTGCAGTATGATGAGCTATCTTGATATGCCAATCTCCTTTTGGGGATTTGCATTAGAATCGACTTTGTATATTCTGAAAAGGATTCCATCAAAATCGTTTCTTCCACACCTTATGAGATATGGCATGGAAGAAAACCAAGTCTTAAGCATGTTAAGATTTGGGGTTGTCGACTTATATCAAAAAAGGTGAACAACGATAAATTGGAGACCGGATCGTAAAAGGTCGATTTGTTGGATATCCAAAAGATAGTTTTGGATATTATTTTTATTTGCTTACTTCACAAAAGGTTGTGATAAGTAGAGATGCCACATTTCTTGAACAACAGTTTATTCAAGAAGGAGGCAAAGGCAGGCAAATAAAGTTAGAATTGGAGAATTCTGACCAACCAACAGATCAGATGGATATAGATCCATCTAGTCAACCTATACCCATTGATGAAACATCTACATCTGTTCCTCGTAGAACAACCAGGGTATCTCACCCACCAGTGAGATATGGTTTTCTTCATGAAGAAGAACAAGAGTTGTCTACTCATGAAGAAGTAGATCATGGAGATGATCCACTTACCTATGAAGAAGCTATATCAGATATAGACTCTTCAAAATGGATTGATGCTATGAAATCCGAGATTGATTCCATGTATAAGAATCAAGTTTGGGATCTTGTTGACCCACTTGAAGGTATTGTACCTATAGGGAACAAATGGGTTTTCAAGAAGAAAATTGGTTCTAATGGAAAGGTAGAGACCTATAAGGCAAGGCTAGTAGCGAAAGGGTTTCGCCAAAGGCAAGGAATAGACTATTAGGAGACTTTCTCGCCTGTTGCCATGCTTAAATCAATTAGGATTTTATTAGCAATAGCTGCATACTATGATTATGAGATTTGGCAGATGGATGTCAAAACAGCTTTTCTCAATGGATACATTGAAGAAAACATTTTCATGGAACAACCTAAGGGATTTGAATCCCAAGATGGTTCCAAGGTATGCAAGCTAAAGCGATCCATTTATGGGTTGAAACAAGCTTCGAGGAGTTGGAACATCCGTTTTGATGAAGCCATTAAATCCTTTGGTTTTATCAAAAATGAGGATGAGCCATGTGTATATAAGAAGGTTAGTGACAATGCTATCACTTTCCTTGTCTTATATGTGGATGACATACTGTTGATAGGTAATGACACAGGTATGTTGACGACTATAAAGGTATGGTTGTCAAATACATTCTCCATGAAAGACTTAGGGGAGGCAACCTATATTCTTGGGATTCGCATCTATAGAGATAGAGCGAAAAGAATAATAGGTTTATCCCAAAGTCTATACTTGGAAAAGGTGTTAAAGAGGTTTAACATGCTTGATTCCAAGAGAGGATTGTTACCAGTGAGACATGGTATCCACCTTTCTAAAGAGATGTCTCCAAAGACACCTAAAGAAAGAGATAAGATGGCCAGGATTCCATATGCTGCGGCTATGGGAAGTGTAATGTATGCAATGTTGTGTACTAGGCCGGATATCGCATATCTTTGTTAGTTTGACTAGCGGTATCAATCCAATCCAGGTTTGGAACATCGATAGTATCAAGAATATCCTTAAGTACTTGAGAAGAACTAAGGATTTATTCTTGATTTATGGATGTGGAGACTTGCAATTGGATGGTTATCCGATTACGATTTCCAATCGGATATCGATGATAGAAAGTCTACCTCGGATATGTGTTCATTTGTAATGGAGGTGCGATCGGTTGGAAGAGTTCCAAAGCGAGCACGATTGCAGATTCCACTCGAGGTCGAGTATATTCTTTGCATCGAATCTTTGCAAAAGAAAGTATTTGGATAAAGAAGTTCGTGTGAGAACTTACGGTAGTTCCTTCCAGTCAGCGGTTCCACTACCTGTGACAATAATGGAGCGATCATACAAAGCTAAGGAACCAAGGTCTCACCAGAAATCCAAACACATAGAAAGGCGCTACCACATTATCAGAGAAATAGTTGGGCGAGGCGATGTAGCGATGCAGAAAATAGCATCAGCTAAAAATCCAGCTGATCCATTCACTAAGCCTATGTCACAGACTCAGTTAGACCGACATCTTGAGAAGATAGGCCTAAGATATTGTAATGAATGGCTCTAGTGCTAGTGGGAGATTGTTAGTAATATGCCCTAGAGCATATCATTTAGTATGTATCTTGTACATAATTTTATTAATAAAAGGCATTTCCACTTTTCCGTTTACATAATATATTTATGTGTAATAGAAAAGGTCCATTGATATTTTGTTAGAAATATTATTCTTAAGTTGTTAAGAATATGAGTGACAATATTTCTAGTACAAAGTATCATAAATAGGTTCACAATCGAGGATACTTCATAATAAGGACATGACTTATCTAGAAAGATTGTATTCATATTTGTTCCCAAGTTATTTATATGAGATATAAATAAGATGGAATGGTGAGTCTCATGCCATATAACAAATATGATAGGCACTTATAAATGATAACTAGGCCGAACCAGTGACACTTATGACAAGCACATGGAGTTTACTCTTGTCAATGTTTTGTCATAAATCATATCAGTGCATATAATCTTTAGACCTGAGATAGCACAGTTATCTTGTATATAGGTAGTTTGAGTTTGATACTGCTTTCATACTTGTACTATGTATGGGTATATGGGCATGTGTTGGCTCCTGCTAGTTATATATGGAGGTAGGTGTTGATCAAGATGGAATCTGTTCCTCTAAGTAAATAGAGATAAAATCCTATGTTCATTTAATTGTTCTTGATGTTTCAAGTTCCTTGACAGTACAGATAGATTTATTCAGAAAAGAGTTTCTGATGAGAAAAATCTTTTAATCAAGAACTGGAATTAAAAGAGAACATAATATTCATAGCAAATGGAGTTTGGCATAAACCATGACTCCAGCTTGAGTGGGGATTTTGTAACAAAGAGATTCTAGTGCATGGTAACATATGATTATAGGTTCATTTAAGGTAAATCTTATTACTAATTGGGTGGCCATGGCATGCTATGCTAGGTGTTAACCATGGTCTATGAGGTTCATAAAATGATTTAGAGAAATCATTTATGGTAAGAAAGAGTTCTGATGATATTAAGAGTTGATATCATGTCTCATTGCCAATTAGTGATGAGCCTAGTAAGTCACACACATACACAAGTTATCACCTATTTAAATATGATTTAATTAATTAATTAAAGAGTTTAATTGATTAATTAAATAGATTTGGTTTGCAATTAAATTGCAAAGTCCCTAGCATGACTTGAAACCAAATCTAGATTATTGGATGTGTAGTATAAATTAAATTTATATTTAAAGTGTTTAAATATGAATTTAATTGATGAGAAATTAATTAATAGAGATTAATTAATTAATTTATATTTGATATAAATTAATTAGAAGAAGAAAATATTTATTTTGGGTTAAGAACTCAAAATTAAGACACAGGGGATTTTGGTCATTTCACAGTGTGACACGTGGCACCATGAGATGGTGACACATGGCATAACACATAAGCTTGCCAAATGTTTTTCAATCATGTAAGATCATTAAAATCAAGATTAAATATAGGTTTGACACTTGGCACAATGTGATTAGGTCACTTAAACCTAGAGCTAATCAAAAGGTGACATGTGGCTAGGGTTTAATGTGTTAACCTAGCTATTTAAGTGTGGTTATGAAAAGAAAACATAACCAGCAGCCTCTCCTCTCATATGTCACGCCACTTTGAGCCTCTCCAGCTATTTCTCTTCATCTCTCATCAATTCAAAGAGATTAGCCATCAATCTCTTGAATTAAGAACGCTAGAAATTGTTTCTAGTGTCCTGTTTACATCTCTAATCTCTTAAAAGGCAGAACTTGAATTTCTAATTAATAGAAAAAGCTTTAGAGGCTGTTCAAGGGCTGCCATAGGTGTTCTTGGTGTGGACAAGCTAGAGGGACAACATCTGGTGTGCTGAAGACGAATCTCAAAGGCGCAGACACGCTGCAGCACATCAAGAGGTTAGTGTAATCGTTCTTGATTTAATCTAGGGTTCTAAAATTAATCTGATTAATTTTAAAATCTTAAATGGCAAATACAGATCCAAAAACATATTAAAAGAGTTTTAATATGTTGTTTATCATTGAAATCAAATAGATAAAAATAAATCTTGCATGGTGCATGTGACCCTAGGCAAAATTTTTTGAATTCAATGGTATAATCTTGTGTTTTTCACGCTTCCGTTCCTTCATAATAATTATTACAGCTTATTAGCTGTTCCGTTGCACACCGGGAGATACATATGTGACTGATGGTGTGACGACTCAAGCTAGTGCCAGTTTACTCATTTATCCAGTCTAGTCATCCAGTATAGGTTACTTGGGCAACCAAAAAAGGAAGTTGATAAATTTAATGAAATAATGGATATTAACAAGTACCAAATAAATAAGACAACAAATAACTATCAAAAAATTTTCTGCATGAGACAACAATATATACACTGCATATTTATTTTCTTTTAGTTCTTTCTATTTTATTATTGGCGCCACTAAGCATTATTGCTTAGCACGTTGCTTTTCGCTACGCATAGGTACTGGAGATACAGAGTGCGATCCCAGTAGACCCCAGTCAGGTTGAGAGTCTGATCTGTTAGTGTCCTATGTCACCTCTCAGCTACAGTGCATTAGTAGGATGTTAGGCTATATTTTATATTTTGTGTTTTGTATTTTTTTAAATTTTGTAATTAAACTTTTATTTTGTCATGTATATTGAAACTTATGTGATTATGTATTAATGGAATTATCTATAAATGGTGTTTATAAAAGTTGAGTATTTATTTATGATTTGAGTATAAATATAATGTGAATAGGATGATTGGAAAGTTTGAGAAATTGAAGAGAAATTGTTAAGAATTGATGACATATTTGGAGTTGTGGAATAAAATGATTATTGGAAGTATTTTTCACAGGTTCCAAAGAACTGTTTTCTCAATTTTTAGCCGGTATTCTGTTAGATTTTCTATAAAATTTTTGAAACCTCAAATGAATTTATAATTTCTATAAATGACTTAAATGAGTCAAATCTCCCAAATTGCATTTCATCATCCTAAAGAAATAAATTAAGGAAGGATAAAAATAATTGAGATAAAATATGGTGTTCCGGTACACAATGTGGCATATCTTGCTCCGCTATACTGTAGATGGGTAAGGGGTGTCACATTTAGTGGTATCAGAGAAAGGTTTAGGCGTTTCTGGGTCTAGATCGAGTCCATACCATGAATTGCATTTGTAAGGGTCCAGGTGACACTAATGCAGATCTGTTTGTCTTTGTTATTTTGATTAGGATATGGACCCCACATCTCAGAGGGCAGTTGAGGAGGAAGTGGAGAGTCATGCTCCACCTGCAGCAGCTGAAACTGGGGGTAAGGGAGAACTTGCTCCACCAGCTCCAGCAGAGCCTGCTCAGCCTCCACAGGCCATGTTCCAGCAAATGGCTGAGTTTTTCAGACAAATGGCAAGGGTAATGCCACCACCACCACCACCTACATAGCAGAAATCCCATCTGGAAAAACTGAGGAAATTTGGAGCAGTGGATTTCTTTGGCAAGAGAGAAGATGATTCTGTTGCAGCTGAGAACTGGTTGAATAGAATAGGGAGACTTTTAAAACAACTCCACTGCACACCATAGCAAAACTTAGAAGCTGCAGTATCTCTACTGCAAGATGATGCTTATCACTGCTGGGATACAGTGTCTAGTGAAGTGCAGTCAGAACAAATAACCTGGGACTTCTTCCTCTCAGAGTTCAAAAAAAAGTATGTGGGTAGTGTATATCTGAAAGAGAGAAGAAGAGAATTCATTAACCTGAGACAGAGACAATTGACAGTGGTGGAGCATGAAAAAGGATTTGTTAGATTAAGCTGTTATGGAAGGGAGATAGTCTCTAATGAGGCTGAGAGGTGTAAAAGATTTGAAGAGGGACTAAATGACAATATAAAGATAATGATCACTACCTTGGGAATCGCAAACTTCACCAAGTTAGTGGAAGCTGCGAAAAAAGTTGAGAAAGTCAGAATAAGTGAGCAGATCGGGAGAGAGAGACAACAGAAGAGAGGCCCAAGTCAGTTTAGCTCATCTTCTACACCTGGGAAAAAGTTCAAAGGCCCACCTGCTCAGAGTTCAGGTCAGCCTTAAAGTTAGGGTCAGTCTCAAGGGCCTAGGCCACAGTTCACACCTAGGATAAGCCAGTCCACACCATCAGTGGGCAGCTCTCCAGGGACGATGTTTGGGGGACCAGCCTAGCATCTTCTGCTTGTCCGCACTGCCTGAAGTGCATAAGGGGGAGTGTTGGAGAGTGACGGGTGCCTGCCCAAGGTGTGGGTCGATAGAGCATCAGTTAAAGAACTGTCCACGCAGAACTGCCACAGCTGCTCTAGCACAAGCAGATAGACCTACCCCTGCACCTCAAAGGGGTACGAAATCCGATAAATCTGAGGCAGTTGGTCCATCACTGAGATCTGCATCTGAGCCAGCCGAGAGGCCAGAGGCCAGAACACGTGCCAGAGCCTACTCCATGAGATCTCAGGAGGAGCAAGATGCCTCGGATGTTATCAGGGGTACGTTCTCCCTCTACAACACATCTGTGCATGCATTGGTGGATCCAGGATCCACTCATTCATACATCTGCATCAACTTACCCATATAAAGGGGGATAATGGTAGGGGAGAGTGACCAAGACATTCTGGTCACTAATCCATTAGGCCATAGTGTAGTGGTGAACAAAGTGTACAAAGGTTGCCTGTTAAGGATTCAAGGGTATGAATTCTTGGCAGACCTGATTGAATTTCCTTTCCATGAGTTTGACGTGATTTTGGGAATGGACTGGTTGTCATGACATCAGGCAATGGTTGATTATAAATTTAAGAGGATTTCTCTGAAAACTCCTGAGGGTAATGAGATCACAGTTGTGGGGGAAAGGACAGATTTCTTGTCCAATGTCATCTCAGCCACAGTTGCAAGAAAACTGATGAGAAAAGGCTGTGAAGCCTACCTAGCACATGTGGTGGATACTAGGCAGGCTAAGCCAGATCTGTATGATATACCCACAGTAAGAGACTTTCCAGATGTGTTCCCTGAAGAATTGCCTGGCTTACCACCAGAAAGGGAAGTCGAATTTGCTATTGAGATACTGTCGGGTACAGCACCAATCTATATTGCTCCTTATAGGATGGCACCTACTGAGTTAAAGGAGTTGAAAATCTAGTTGCAGGAGTTACTAGATAAGGGGTTCATATGCTCCAGTGTGTCAACATGGGGAGCTCTAGTGTTGTTTGCAAACAAGAAGGATGGGACTTTGAGGTTATGCATCTATTACCTGTAATTGAATAAAGTGACTGTGAAGAACAAGTATCTGTTGCCTAAAATTGATGATTTGTTTGAGCAGTTGAAGGGAGCAGGAATATTTTCTAAAATTGATCTCAAATCAGGGTATCATCAGTTGAGGGTGAAGGATGCAGATGTGCCAAAGACTGCATTCAGGACCCGGTATGGGTATTGTGAGTTCCTGGTGATGCCCTTTGGCCTAACAAATGCACCAGCAACATTCATGGATCTTATGAACCATATCTTCCATCAATACCTAGATCGGTTCGTAGTGGTCTTTATTGATGATATTTTGGTGTATTCCAAGACTAGGGAAGAACATAATGAGCATTTGAGGATTATTCTGTAAAACCTAAGAGAAAAGAAGCTATATGCTAAGCTGTCCAAGTGTGACTTCTGGTTGGGTGAGATTGCATTCCTTGGACATATAGTGTCAGCTGTGAAGGAACGGAAGCGTGAAAAACACAAGATTATACCATTGAATTCAAAAATTTTCACCTAGGGTCACATGCTCCATGCAAGATTTATTTTTATTTATTTGATTTCAATGATAAACAACATATTGAAACTCTTTTAATATGTTTTTGGATCTGTATTTTCCATTTAAGATTTTAAAATTAATCAGATTAATTTTAGAACCCTAGATTAAATCAAGAACGATTACACTAACCTCTTGATGCACTGCAGCGTGTCTGCACCTTTGAGATTCATCTTCAGGACACCAAATGTTGTCCCTCTAGCTTGTCCACACTAAGAACACCTATGGCAGCCCTTGAACAGCCTCTAAAGCTTTTTCTATTAATTAGAAATTCAAGTTCTGCCTTTTAAGAGATTAGAGATGTAAACAGGACACTAGAAACAATTTCTAGTGTTCTTAATTCAAGAGATTGATGGCTAATCTCTTTGAATTGATGAGAGATGAAGAGAAATAGCTGGAGAGGCTCAAAGTGGCGTGACAAATGAGAGGAGAGGCTGCTGGTTATTTTTTCTTTTCATAACCACACTTAAATAGCTAGGTTAACACATTAAACCCTAGCCACATGTCACCTTTTGATTAGCTCTAGGTTTACGTGACCCAATCACATTGTGCCAAGTGTCAAACCTATATTTAATCTTGATTTTAATCATCTTATATGATTAAAAAACATTTGGCAAGCTTATGTGTAAACCCATGTGTCACCATCTCATGGTGCCATGTGTCACACTATGAAATGACCAAAATCCCCTGTGTCTTAATTTTGAGTTCTTAACCCAAAATAATTATTTTCTTCTTCTAATTAATTTATATCAAATATAAATTAATTAATTAATCTTTATTAATTAATTTCTCATCAATTAAATTCATATTTAAACACTTTAAATATAAATTTAATTTATACTACACATCCAATAATCTAGATTTGGTTTTAAGTCATGCTAGGGACTTTGCAATTTAATTGCAAACCAAACCTATTTAATTAATCAATTAAACTCTTTAATTAATTAATTAAATCATATTTAAATAGGTGATAACTTGTATATGTGTGTGACTTACTAGGCTCATCACTAATTGGCAATGAGACATGATATCAACTCTTAATATCATCAGAACTCTTTCTTACCATAAATGATTTCTCTAAATCATTTTATGAACCTCATAGACCATGGTTAACACCTAGCATAGCATGCCATGGCTACCCAATTAGTAATAAGGTTTACCTTAAACGAACCTATAATCATATGTTACCATGCACTAGAATCTCTCTGTTACAAAATCCCAACTCAAGCTAGAGTCATGGTTTATGTCAAACTCTATTTGCTATGAATATTATGTTCTCTTTTAATTCCAGTTCTTGATTAAAAAGATTTTCTCATCAGAAACTCTTTTCTGAATAAATCTATCTGTCCTGGCCAGGAACTTGAAACATTAAGAATAATTAAATGAACATAGGATTTTATCTCTATTTACTTAGAGGAACAGATTCCATCTTGATCAACACCTACCTCCATATATAACTAGTAGGAGCCAATAGATGCCCATATACCCATACACAGTACAAGTATGAAAGCAGTATCAAACTCAAACTACCTATATACAAGATAACTGTGCTATCTCAGGTCTAAAGATTATACGCACTGATATGATTTATGACAAAACATTGACAAGAGTAAACTCCATGTGCTTGTCATAAGTGTCACTGGTTCGGCCTACTTATTATGTATAAGTGCCTATCATGTTTGTTATATGGCATGAGACTCACCATTCCATCTTATTTATATCTCATATAAATAACTTGGGAATAAACATGAATACAATCTTTCTGGATAAGTCATGTCCTTATTATGAAGTATCCTTGATAGTGAACCTATTTATGATACTTTGTGCTAGAAATATTATCACTCATATTCTTAACAACTTAAGAATAATATTTCTAACAAAATATCAATGGACCTTTTCTATTACACATAAATATATTATGTAAACGGAAAAGTGGTAATGCCTTTTATTAATAAAATATGTACAAGATACATACTAAATGATATGCTCTAGGGCATACTACTAACAAGCTGATGGGATTAGAGTGGATCCTAAGAAAATAAAAGCAGTGATGGAATGGAAGCCTCCCAGAAATACAACTGAGGTCAGAAGTTTCTTGGGACTAGCTGGGTATTATAGAAGATTTGTGAAGGCATTTTCTTTAATAGCTGCTCCAATGACCAAGTTATTGTATAAGAATGTCAGATTTGACTGGAATGATAAATGTCAGGCCCGTTTTGAGAATTTAAAGGCTATGTTGACAGAGGCACCAGTGTTAACACAGCCAGTGTCAGGAAAGTTCTTTGTGGTCTACAGTGATGCCTCGCATAATGGGTTAGGGTGTGTATTGATGCAAGAGGGGAAAGTGGTTGCCTATGCTTCTAGGCAGCTAAGGCCACATGAACAGAATTACACTACGCATGATCTAGAACTTATAGCAATTATCTTCGTACTGAAGATATGGAGGCACTACTTGTATGGTGAAAAGTGCTACATTTACACAGACCACAAAAGTCTGAAATATTTGCCAACCCAGAAGGAGCTCAACCTTAGACAGAGGCGATGGATTGAGTTCCTAAAGGACTATGATTGTGTGATTGATTACCATCCTTGGAAGGCAAATGTGGGTACAGATGCTTTGAGCAGAAAATCCAACACAGCTTTGAGATCATTGAATGCCCGTCTATCCTTGGCTCGAGATGGAGCTATTTTGGCTGAGTTGCAAGTGAGGCCAAACTTGCTATAGCAGATTTTAGATGGGCAGAAGGTAGATGAAAAGCTAAAGGCTATTATAAGTAAAATCTCAGAAAGGAAGGCAACTGACTATGAGGTGAAAGTAGATGGGTGTCTGTACCACAAAGGAAGAGTGTGTGTACCAGATGATGGGGAATTGAAAGCCAGTATTCTAAAAGAGGCACACACCATTGTTTATGCTATGCACCCAGGAAGTATAAAAATGTATCATGATTTGAAGCTTCATTATTGGTGGCCTGGTATGAAGAAGGACATAGCTGACTATGTGACTAAATACCTGACATGTCAGCAAGTCAAGGCCAAACATCAACTTCCATCAGGTTTGCTACAGCCCATACGCATATCTAAATGGAAATGGGATCGGGTCACCATGGATTTTGTAAGTGGTTTACCTCTCACCCAGAAGAAGCATGATGCAGTATCAGTGATAGTGGATAGATTGACGAAGTAAGCACACTTTCTGTCATTTAGGACTGACTACTCACTAGAGAAGTTAGCAGAATTATAGATCAATGAGATAGTTAGAGTGCATGGAATTCCACTTTCCGTAATATCTGATCGAGACCCAAGGTTTACATTGAGATTTTGGAAGAAGTTGCATGAATCCTTGGGTACACAACTCCACTTCAGCACAACTTTCCATCCTCAGACAAATGGGCAATCAGAAAGAGTAATCCAGGTAAACATTGGAACCAATTGAATTAATACAAATATTGAACAAAAATGATAATAATAACATAAAATATATGGTAGGTCCTTGAGGATATGCTGAGGAGTTGTGTCATTGAGTTTGAGGGAAGTTGGGATAGATACCTCCCACTGGCATAATTTGCATACAACAATTGCTACCAAGCTAGCATCCAAATGGCCCCGTATAAAGCACTGTATGGGAGGAAATGTAGAACTCCAATGTGTTGGACTGAATTAGGTGAAGATAAACTGGTAGGGCCAGACCTAGTGAAAGAGACTGAGGAGAAGGTAAAGTTAATCAAAGCCAATCTGAAAGTTACCTTAGATAGACAGAAATCTTATGTCGATTTGAAGAGAAAAGAAATAGAATATGCAGTTGGAGATAAGGTGTTTCTTAAAGTCTCACCATGGAACAAAGTATTGAGATTTGGAAGAAAAGGTAAGTTAAGCCCTAGGTTCATTGGCCGATATGAAGTCATTGAACATGTGGATCCAGTGGCCTACAGGCTAGCTTTACCACCAAAGCTGGATAAAATCTACAATGTGTTTATCTATGCTAAGAAGATACCATTCAGATCCTTCACATGTCATCTCCATGGAAGAAATTGAAGTACAATCAAATTTGATATATGAAGAAGAACCCATACGGATCCTAGCTCGGAAAGTGAAAGAATTGAGAAATAAGCAAATTCCACTGGTGAAAGTACTTTGGAGGCACCACAACACCGAGGAGGCAACTTGGGAAAGTGAAGAGACGATGAGACAATAGTTCCCTCAACTGTTTGCATTAGGTAAATTTCGAGGACGAAATTTAAATTAAAGGGGAAGAGTTGTAACACCCTCACTGTAGCAATTCTATATATTCTACTGTTCAGGTGACCGGTGTCGGTCTAGACAGCTAAAACGTCTAGAAAAACATTTAAACCAAAGTGAGGAGCCATAATTAACTCAAATATTAATAAGAAAAATTTAGAAAAAATTTTAGAAATAAAATACAACCAAGTTAAATGAGCCACTACCCTAGTGATGGATAACCTAGTGGGAATTTGCGGTCCTCGCAACTAGGAGCCCTAAACGTAAGAGAAAATTCATAAAATAATTTTTGAGACTCCAGAGCAGAGTCATTAAGGTTTCTATGGCATTAGAATGTCAAGAAAATGCTTAGAAAAATTTTTAGATCGGTACAGACAATTTTAGCTCAATAAGCCAAACGGAGGGCATTTTGGTCATTTCGTCTTCAGAGATGATTTTTGGCTGACTTGTCCAGTTAAGTAAATAATTATTATGATCTAAAATATGAATAAATATTGCTAAAAATTTAATTGAAAATAAGTAGAAAATAAAAGAAAAGAAAAATGAAAGAAATATGGAATTATGACATCATATGATGTCATTAAAAGTGCTCCACCAATCACAATTAAGCAAACTCATTAAAATGGGATAAATGAGACAAAAATGAACAAAAGAAATCTACTCCCTTACCCATCTTCTTCCTTGGCATAACCACACACCAAAGAGACTCCACCATTGTTATCCCAACCAAGCTTCCTTCCCACTCAATTACACTATAAAATCCCTTGCTCCTTTCATTAAAAACACTCCTTGCATCTTGGGCAAACTTGGGGCACCAAAAAGAAGAGGAAGGAAAGAGGTTTTACAACCTTAGAATTTGACTCAAGCAAGGTTAGTGCCAAATTCTTCCATTATTCTTCTAAATTCTTGTTTAGGTACTTGATTTAAGCTAAAAATTGCAAGAAAATGAACTAAAATCTTCATGTATGTGTAATCCTAAATTCAACTAGCCTTGGTGTGTGGTTGGGCTAATGTGTTTGATAGGCTTAAACATGTTATAGGTGATGGAGATTGCACATAAATGAGTTAGAATGGAAGAATTAAATCAATAACATGTGACACAATTGAGAATTTGTGGTTAGGGTTTTGAACTCAAAATTTGAGGGTTTATGTAATTAATGAGGGATTGATGTTTTAATGGTCAATTAGTGACCATTTGGCTGTGTATGATGAGGTATTGAAGTGAATGGTAGCTTGGGATTTGAGGTTGGGTGTGCTGCCTTGAGTGCCCTACAGGTCTAGATGTGAGTCTAGCAAGTTTGGGCAGCTATAACTTGGGTTGTGTGGGTTCAATTGGTGCAAGGCCAATTGGACATGAAATGAGACACGTAATGGCACAATTTTGGTGAAGGAACTCTATCCAAAAACTAAACATAGGATGCCCTAAAAATTGACCAAATCCGAGTGATTTACATTCTGCCTGGGCAAAATAACCAAATAAACAGTATTAATTCATTTGATCATAACTCAGTGTAAAAAGGTCCAATTGACCTAATTTTTTACCAATAGAAAGCTGAGACATAGCCCTACAACTTTCATTAAGGAAACAAACACAAATTTTGGCCATAAGATGTCCAAAAACTAACCTGCAGTCAGTGTACAAAAACTACAGATTTAATTCTATCCAGAAATTCTGGAAAAATTGCAATCCAGTTAGTTATGGTTTTTAGGTCATAACTTGAGCTACAAAACTCCAAATGAAGAAAAAGAAATGTAACTAGACACAGTAAGGAACAACTTTGATGAAGAACAATTGGCCAAATTCTCACTGTAGAATAGCCTAATGGAAAAGTGAACTCTAATACCCAAAACAGAAATTTCTGATTTATTTCCCATTGGTTAGAAGTATGGATTGGCAACTAATGCCAATACTTTTGGGAACCAAAATGTGGTAAATTTATGTGATTAGGACTTATGTTGTTATTATGCATTGGAAAGTCAATAATTTGACCTAAATAGTAAAATGAATAGTAACCTTACATGTAAAGCATGAAAATTCAATCAATAACTTGGTAATGTGCCCTAGTACACCTAGTAAGATTGGTTTGGATAGGTTGGCATGCCAATAGGGTTCAGTTAGCAGTACTACACATAGCATTATGTTATTCTGTGATTTTATAGCTTTTAGCCATTCTGATATTGTGGTGATACTTGGCCTTGTGCCTAATAATTATTACAGCTTATTAGCTGTTCTGTTGCACACCGAGAGATACATATGTGACCGATGGTATGACGGCCCGAGGTACTTGGTACCCAATGCCAGTTTAACCGTTTATCCAGTCCAGTATTCCAGTATAGGTTACTTGGGCAACCAAAAATGGAAGTTGATAAATTTAATGAAATAATGGATATAACAAGTACCAAATAAATAAGACTACAAATAACTACCAAAAATTTATTTGTACGAGACATCAATACACACACTGCATATTTATTTTCTTTTAGTTCTTTCTATTTTATTATTGGCACTACTAAGCATTATTGCTTAGCTCGTTGCTTTTTGCCACACGTAGGTACTGGAGATACGAAGCACAATCCCAGTAGACCCCAGTCAGGGTGAGAGCTAGATCTGCTAGTATCCTGTGTCACCTCTCAGCTACAGTGCATTGGTAGGATGCTAGGCTACATTTTGTATTTTGTGTTATGTATTTTTGTAAATTTTGTAATTAAACTTTTATTTTGTCATGTATATTGAAACTTATGTGATTATGTATTAATGAAATTATCTATAAATGGTGTTTATAAATAAAAGTTGAGTATTTACTTATGATTTGAGTATAAATATGATGTGAATTGGATGATTGGAAAGTTTGAGAAATTGATGAGAAATTGTTAAGAATTGATGACATATTTGGAGTTGTGGAATAAAATGATTATTGGAAGTGTTTTTCACAGGTTCCGAAGAACTATTTTCTCCATTTTTAGCCAGTACTCTGCCGGATTTTCTATAAAATTTTCAGAACCTCAAATGAATTTATAATTTCTATAAATGACTTAAATGAGTCAAATCTCCCAAATGGCATTTCATCATCCTAAAGAAATAAATTAAGGCAGGATAAAAATAATTGAGATAAAATATGGTGTTTCGGTACACAGTGTGGCATATCTTGCTTGGCTATACTGTAAACGGGTAAGGGGTGCCACACATATAATCTTTAGACCTGAGATAGCACAGTTATCTTGCATATAGGTGGTTTGAGTTTGATACTGCTTTCATAATTCTACTGTGTATATGGACATGTGTTGGCTCCTACTAGTTATATATGGAGGTAGGTGTTGATCAAGATGGAATCTGCTACCCTAAGTAAATAGGGATAAAATCCTATATTCATTTAATTATTCTTGATGTTTCAAGTTCTTGGCCAGGATAGATAGATTTAATCAGAAAAGAGTTTTTTATGAGAAAATCTTTTTAATCAAGAACTAGAATTAAAAAAAGAACATAATATTCATAGCAAATGGAGTTTGACATAAACCATGACTCCAGCTCGAATTGGGATTTTGTAACAGAGAGATTCTAGTGCATGGTAACATATGATAAAAGGTTCATTTAAGGTATTCCTTATTACTAATTGGGTGGCCATGGCATGCTATGCTAGGTGTTAACCATGGTCTATGAGGTGCATAAAAAGATTTAGAGAAATCATTTATGGTAAGAAAGAGTTCTGATGATATTAAGAGTTAATATCATATCTCATTGCCAATTAGTGATGAGCCTAGTGAGTCACATACATACACAAGTAATCACTAAGTTAAATGTGATTTAATTAATTAGTTAAAGAGTTTAATTGATTAATTAAATAGGTTTGGTTTGCAATCAGATTGCAAAGTCCCTAGCATGGCTTGAAACCAAATCTAGGTTATTGAATGTATAGTATAAGTTAAATTTATATTTAAAATGTTTAAATATAAATTTAATTATGAGAAATTAATTAATAGAGATTAATTAATTTATTTATATTTGATATAAATTGATTAAAAGAGGAGAAATAATTATTTTGGGTTGAGAACTCAAAATTACAACACAAGGGTAATTTGGTCATTTCACAGGGTGACATGTGGCACCATGAGATGGTGACACATGGCACCATATAAGCTTGCCATTTGTCTTCCAACCATGTAAGATGATCAAAGTTAAGATTAAATCTAGCTTTGACACTTGACTTAATGTGGTTAGGTCAATTAAAATTCTGGCCAATCAGAAGATGACATGTGGCAAGGGTTTTAAGTGATGACCTAATTATATAATGTGATATTATGAAAGAATGAAAAACCAATATGATATTCTCTCATATGTGCCTCCACCCAAAGAAGCTCTCCTCTCTCTTCTTCTTCTTCTTTCATCAATTCAAAGAGAATTGCCTATATTCTCTTGAATTAAAATTGCTAGAAATCATTTCTAGTGTCCTGTATACATCTATGGCCTCTCTAAAGGTAAATCCCTATTTTCTAATTGGTTGGCAAGGCTGTAGAAGCTATTCAAGGGGCTGCCATTGGTGATCTTGGTGTAGACAATCTAGAGGAACAACATTTGGGGTCCTAGGTGCTTCCCAAACTTACCAAACACATCTACAGTGCATCAAAAGGTTAGTGCACATGTTCTTGATTTAATCTAGGGTTCCAATGAATTAATACGTTAATTCTAAAATCTTAAATGGCAAATGTAGATCTAAATACATATTAAAAGTATTTTAATATGCTATTGAACATTGAAATCAATAGGTAAATAATGAATCTTGCATGATGCATGAGACCCTAGATGAAAATTTTTGAATTCAATGTTCTAATCTAATAATTTTCATGCTTCTGCTCTTTCAAAAGTGACATGAATATATATGTGGGACTTATGTTTCCCATTACAAGTGACATAAAAATGCTATGAAACACAACTAGTACATAACATGAAATAATGAAACTACAAGTACTTAATAATACTAATTTGCTCAAAGTATACCTAGACTTATATATATAGCAAGGATCGATTGATATACCAATTAGGGACTACAGATTGAAGTACTGCCCAGAAGAATGATTATTGACAGACAATATATGTCTTATATGGTTGTTCTTCAGGCTTTATGCCTGCCCATTGTGTTAGTAGTATGCCCTAGAGCATATCATTTAGTATGTATCTTGTACATATTTTATTAATAAATGGCAATTTCACTTTTCCATTTACATAATGTATTTATGTGTAATAGAAAAAGGTCCATTGATATTTTGTTAGAAATTCTATTCTTAAGTTGTTAAGAATATGAATGATAGTATTTCTAGCACAAAGTATCATAAATTGGTTCACAATCGAGGATACTTCACAATAAGGATATGACTTATCTAGAAAGATCGTAATCATGTTTGTTCCCAAGATATTTACATGAGATATAAATAAGATGGAATGATGAGTCTCATGACATATAACAAACATGATAGGCACTTATACATGATATAAGTAGGTCGAACCAGTGACGCATATGACAAGAACATGGAGTTTACTCTTGTCAATGCATTGTCATATATCATATCAGTGCATATAATCTTTAGACCTGAGATAACAGTTATCTTGTATATGTTACTAGTATGCCCTAGAGCATATCATTTAGTATGTATCTTGTACATGTTTTATTAATAAAAGGCATTTTCACTTTTCCATTTACATAATATATTTATGTATAATAGAAAAGGTCCATTGATATTTTGTTAGAAATTCTATTCTTAAGTTGTTAAGAATATGAGTGGTAGTATTTCTAGCACAAAGTATCATAAATTGGTTCACAATCGAGGATACTTCACATAGGACATGACTTATCAAGAAAGATTGTAATCATGTTTGTTCCTAATGTATTTATGTGAGATATAAATAAGATGGAATGCTGAGTCTCATGCCATATAACAAACATGATAGGCACTTATACATGATAAGTAGGCCGAACCAGTGACATTTACTCCATGTTAATGCAATGTCGTAAATCATATTAGTGCATATAATTTTTAGACCTAAGATAGCATAGTTATCTTGTATATAGGTAGTTTGAGTTTGATATTGCTTTCATACTTGTACTGTGTATGGGTATATGGGCATGTGTTGGCTCCTACTAGTTATATATGGAGGTAGGTGTTGATCAAGATGGAATCTGTTACCCTAAGTAAATAGCGATAAAATCCTATGTTCATTTAATTGTTCTTAATGTTTCAAGTTCCTATCCAAGACAGATAGATTTAATCAGAAAAGAGCTTTTGATGAGAAAATTTTTTTTAATCAAGAACTGGAATTAAAAGAGAACATAATATTCATTGCAAATGGGGTTTGACATAAAGCATGACTTCAGCTCGAATTGGGATTTTGTAATAGAGAGATTCTATTGTATGGTAACATATGATTATAGGTTCATTTAAGGTAAACCTTATTACTGATTGGGTGGCTATGGCATGCTATGCTAGGTGTTAACCATAGTCTATGAGCTGCATAAAATGATTTAGAGAAATCATTTATGGTAAGAAATAGTTCTGATAATATTAAGAGTTAATATCATATCTCATTGCCAATTAGTGATGAGCCTAGTGAGTTACACACATACATAAGTAATCACCAAGTTAAATGTGATTTAATTAATTACTTAAAGAGTTTAATTGATTAATTAAATAGGTTTGGTTTGCAATTAGATTGCAAAGTCCCTAACATGGCTTGAAACCAAATCTAGGTTATTAGATGTATAGTATAAGTTAAATTTATATTTAAAGTGTTTAAATATGAATTTAATTATAAAAATTAATTAATAGAGATTAATTAATTAATTTATATTTGATATAAATTGATTAGAAAAAGAGAAATGATTATTTTGGGTTGAGAACTCAAAATTAAGACACAAAGGTATTTTGGTCATTTCATAGGGTGATGTATGGCACCATGAGATGGTGACACATGGCACTACACATAAGCTTGCCATTTGTCATTTAATCATATAAGATGATCAAAGTCAAGATTAAATCTAAGTTTGACACTTGGAACAATGTGATTGGGTCAATTAAACTAAGAGCCAATCAGAACATGACATGTGGCAAGGGTTTTAAGTGATGACCTAACTATATAAGGGAAAGGATGAAAGAACAAAATAATAATATGCTATTCTTTCATATGTGCCACCACCCAAAAAAGCTCTCCCCTCTCTTCTTCTTCATCTCTTATCAATTCAAAGAGAATTACTAACATTCTCTTGAATTAAAATTGCTAGAAATCGTTTATAGTGTCTTGTATACATCTATAACATCTCTAAAGGCAAAACCTTAATTTCTAATTGATTGGAAAGGCTTGAGAAGCTATTCAAGGGGCTGCCATTGGTGATCTTGGTGTGGACAATCTAGAGGCACAACATCTGATGCCCTAGGTGCATCCCAAAGGTGCCAAACACAACTACAGTGCATCAAAATGTTAGTGCACTTGTTCTTAATTAAATCTAGGGTTCTAATGAATTAATCTGTTAATTCTAAAATCTTAAATGGCAAATGTAGATCTAAACACATATTAAAAGTGTTTTAATATGTTGTTTAACATTGAAATCAAATAGATAAATAATGATCTTGCATGATGCATGAGACCCTAGAATAAAAATTTTGAATTCAATAATCAAAACTTATGTTTTTCACGCTTCCGTTCCTTTAGTATATAGGTAGTTTGAGTTTGATACTGCTTTCATACTTGTACTATGTATGGGTATATGGGCATGTGTTGGCTCCTACTAGTTATATATGGAGGTAGGTGTTGATCAAGATGGAATCTGTTATCCTAAGTAAATAGGGATTCCTATGTTCATTTAATTATTCTTAATGTTTCAAGTTCCTAGCCAGGACAGACAGATTTAGTCAGGAAAGAGTTTCTGACAGGAAAATCTAATTAATCAAGAGCTAGAATTAAAAGAGAACAAAATATTCATAGCAAATAGAGTTTGATATAAACCATGACTCCAACTCGAATTGGGATTTTGTAACAGAGAGATTCTAGTGCATGGTAACATATGATTATAGGTTCATTTAAAGGTATTCCTTGTTATTGATTGGGTGGCCATGGCATGCTATGCTAGGTGTCAACCATGGTCTATGAGATGCCTAAAATGATTTAGAGAAATCATTTATGGTAAGAAAGAGTTATGATGATATTAAGAGTTAATATCATATACACAAGATAATCACCAAGTAAAATGTGATTTAATTGATTAATTAAATAGGTTTGGATTTCAATAAGATTGCAAAGTCCTTAGCATGACTTGAAACCAAATCTAGGTTATTGGATGTATAGTATAAGTTAAATTTATATTTAAAGCATTTAAATATGAATTTAATTGTGAGAAATAAATTAATGGAGATTAATTAATTAATTTATATTTGATATAAATTGATTAGAATAGAAGAAATAATAATTTTGGGTTGAGAACTCAAAATTACAACATAAGGGTAATTTGGTCATTTCACATGGTGACATGTGGCACCATGAGATGATAACACATGGTACCATATAAGCTTGCCATTTATCTTCCTATCATGCATGATGATCAAAGTCAAGATTAAGTCTAGCTTTGACACTTGGCTTAATGTGATTAAGTTAATTAAAATTTTGATGCAATGTGGTGATGACATGTGGCAAGGGTTTTAAGTGATGACCTAATTATAAAAGGGAAAAGAAAGAAAAATTCAGCCACTCTCTCCATTCTCTCTTATGTGTGGCAACACCTCTTCCTCCCTCTCCTCTCTTCTTCTTTTCTCATCTATTCAAAGAGAAATCAATTGTTTTCTTTGAATAAAATTGCTAGAAATTATTTTTAGTGTCCTATACACACATACAACCTCTCTAAAGGTAAGAACCCAATTTATAATTAGTTGGCAAAGGCTTGAGAAGCAAATTGGGGGCTGCCCATTGGTGATGTTGGTGTGGACAAGATAGAGGGACAACACTTGGGGTCCTAGGTGCTTCCTAAAGGTGCCAATCACATCCATAGTGCATCAAAGAGGTTAGTGTTCTAACTTCTCTATTAAACTAGGGTTTAAATGAATTAATTTGTTAATTCACAATCTTGAATGGTAAACATAGATCCTAATACATATTAAAAGTGTTTTTATATGCAATTGAGCATTGAAATAATTAGGCACATAAGAGATGTGGTATGATGCATGTAACCCTAGAAGAAAATTTTTGAAATTCAATGTTCTAATGTAACAATTTTCATGCTTTCGCTCATTCAATTGGTATCAGAGCCACTATATTTGCCATTTAGATTGTTTAATATGGGATTTAATTGTGTGATTTGATTAAATTTGATTGATTCATTACTGTTTGGTTCATCAATGGTGGCGGCATACATGATGGAGTCACCATAGGTGGTGGCACCAAGAAAGTGTAAAGCACCTCTTTGGTGCGCAAGGTATAGGGGCTTCAATATACAATTGTTGTATATTTTTAAGGCCCATGACTAATTAAATTGTTTAATTAGAAATCTTAATCACATAATTAAAATTTGAAAATTATTTTCAAGGTATTAGATTTGGAAAGAGCTTCTAAATTTAATTTGTTTGAATGAGATTCAAATCTGAATTTTTAAATTTATTTGCATATTTATTGGCTTAATGGGATCAACTTAAATAATGCAAAATAAGTCAATAATGGATGTGCCTAAGATTTTGAGCAGTAGGGGCTAGATAAATGATTGAATCTCACATGAGATGTGATAGGCAAGGAGTTGCTCACTTATAGTTTATTATAATTCCAATAATGGATGTGCCTGAGGATGATCAATGAGACTATAAGAATTCAATCACCCACTAGAAATCCATCCAACTAGGATTTCCGTTTCCTACTTTGGAAGTGTAGGATTCGCCAAGTTTGTGGGAGGACCAATTTGATTAAAAGACCATAATCATTTTGGTTAATTACATGATACATTTACTAATTAATCTAGTTATTTTCTGCAGTTAATTTTCTGATAATAATGAGCACACAACAGCCACCACCATCCAATATCCTTGTGAGCATACTTGATCATAATAGGTTGATGGGATCTAATCTTTCTGATTGGCTAAGAAATTTAAAACTTGTCTTGAACTTAGAACGTATTGGATATGTTATAGACTCAAAGGTTCCTGGTCCCTTACCTCCAGAGGCCACTCAAGAGGAACATGATACTTTGGACTAGTGGAAGGAGGATGATATGAGAGCCAAGTGTTACATGCTTGCTTCTATGAGTAATGAGTTACAGAAGCAATATGAAAATATGCAATATGCAAGTGAGATCCTCCTTCACCTACAAGAGTTGAATGGTGAGCATAGCAGGAATGTCAGGTATAAGATATCTAGGCAGCTATTTCGTATGAGGATGTCTGAGGGACAGCCTATTGGGGATCATGTCTACAAGATGATTCAGCTTATAGAGCAGCTGGAACATCTTGACTTTAACATGGATTTCCAACTGCAGACGGATTTTATCCTTCAGTCCCTACCTGAGTCATTCAGGAATTTTGTGATAAATTTCCATATGACTAAGCAGGAATACACCTTGGCTAGTTTACTTAACATGCTAGTTATTGCCTAAAAGAATATACCGAGCAATAAAGGAAAAGAGGTAACTTTGATTGCATCTCCTTCTGCTGGAAAGTCCAATAAGAAGAAGGACAATGAGAAAAAGAAACCTCAAGTTCCAGGACCTTCCAAGAAGATAGCCAAACAGAAATCACAGACCAAAGCTGACAAAGGCAAGGGAAAGTGTTTCCACTACCATAAGGACGGGCACTGGAATAGGAACTGCCCAGAGTATAGCAAATAATAGAAGCTTGCAATCACAAGATATTAGACTCTGACTTGGCAATAGCTTAACCGTTGAAGCTTTAGCCATAGGATCTAAATTTTTTTACATGTGTAGACATGTTTTGTGTTTGAATAATATTTTGTATGTACCTGATGCTTTTAAGAACATCATTTCTATATCTAGTTTGACTAGAAATGGTTATGAATTTCAGTTCACAGTTAATGTTTGCAATATTTATTTTAGAAATAAATATGTTGGCTCGGGTTATATGCATGATGGTCTTTATTATTTGGATAATAATGATAAACACAAATTAAATGCAAGCAATCTAAAAGAATGCAATACCACGATGAAAATCAACTCAAGTTCAAAATATATTTGGCACTTAAGGTTAGGTCATATTGCAGAAGATAGGATTGCAAAACTGGAGAAAATGGGGATTTTATCCTCATTGAGTTCTGAACCTACTCCAACTTGTGAATCCTGCCTTCAAGGCAAAATGACTAGATCACCCTTTGTTGGATAAGGATTAAGAGCTGAAAATATTTTGGAGCTAATACATAGTGATGTATGTGGTCCATTTAAGGAAATGGCCAAAGGCAGTTTTCATTACTTTATTACCTTTACTGATGATAAATCAAGGTTTGGGTATTTCTATTTGATGACATACAAATATGAATCCTTTGAAAAAATCAAAGAATTTAAATCTGAAGTAGAAAATTAAACAGGAAAAAGTATTAAAGCTCTTCGATCAGATCATGGAGGTGAATACTTGAGTACAAAATTTGATGAATACTTGAAAGAGCATGGCATTGTTTCCCAACTGACTCCTCCAGGATCACCACAGTTGAATGGTGTATTTGAAAGGAGAAATCCTACCCTATTAGATATGGTACGTAGTATGATGAGCTATACTGATATGCCAATCTCCTTTTGGGGATTTGCATTAGAATCAGCTTTGCATATTCTGAATAGGATTCCATCAAAATCAGTATCTTTCACTGTCACACCCTACCCCTCTGTAAGGCATAACATGATCCCGTAGTATACCTAATGAATTACCAACTCCGTCTACTGATAATCCATTAAATATACTACAAGGGATTTTAAAAACTTTTCTTACTTCTTTTACCGTGGTGAGCACTATTTACAGGTGTTAAAAACTTTGGTGAACTGAAGTGAAACAACTAACTCATTTGATTTATTTGGAATTTCTGTAAAAATTTTGGCTGAGTGCCATCTGTATTTTGGACAAAACAGTTCTTCAGAAAACCTGTAAAAAGCACTTCAATAATTTTCCAAATCTCAACTCCAATACATTTCTCAACACAACAATTTATCAACTCAATTCCATAGAAATTTTTCAAAGTCTGAGATAAGGAAATATAATACAATTTTTACAAGTCAAATAACTCATAATTAATTTACAACTTCAAGGTACAATTTGAATTTACAACTGCTCAAAACCAAAAACAAAATGTACATACGATGTCATACATTCTGATTACAAAATGCAAAACATTGGTATACTCATTATACTAGGTAATCCCTCATTTGGATGTATATGCGGCCTAGTCTGCTGCCACATGCTCTCTCTACTGCGGCGGCAATAAAAGTTATCACGAGACAATGTCTCATGGTGCACAACATTAAACAAATACAATTTAAATCACAATTCATAAATCATGTAAATAGTGGATACTTAAAACCATAGTCAAATTTAAGACAATAAAGGTCAATAAGAATTTAAACTCCATTTCTCAGTATCACAATAGATTTTCATAAGTCAGGTCATGTTTGAATTCAAAAGACAGTATATGTCAATGAGAGTTTAAATCCATTTCACAATCTCACAATACACATCAATAAATCACACACAGCTTAATCATGATCCATAGTTCAATTCGTCCCAAAAGTCGATGGCTAATGAGGTATTCAATTCGTCCCAAAAGTCAATGACTAATGAGGAATAACATGGCTAGCTAGCAAAAATATGAGTACTCATCCAATTCGTCCTCAACAGGCACACACCTCAACACTTGACGGAGAGGGAATTCAATTCGTCCCACTAGACAAGCTAATGAGGAATACAATCAATATACATGATAGCTGTGGTTTCAAACCATTTCCAATGCTTTTTTAATCAATGAGTATCCATCAATGTCATTCAAACAATTTTTCACAGTTTCAAATCATTCACAATATTTTTCAATCAATAAGTGTCCATCAAACTCATTTACTCAATTTAAAACAATAATATACAAATAGTCAATATTTATTTCAATTGAAAATAATTCAAAAGAAACAGTTGTTGTGCACAAACCTCTGATATTTGTCTCCTGGTCCCGACTCGAGTATTTCTTTCCCTTTTCTTTGAGTCCTTGTTAACTGAGAAACACAATTTGAAGTGTTTCAGTGCTAAATTAAACTGTCTCTATCGATGGTGTTTGGTAAATAATGCACTGAACTCAATTATTCACTTAATCACCTAATATACCGACCCTCGTTGCGTTTTAAGTAAATTAGGTTTTAATGTCATTAATATGTCACATTCGATAGGGTTTTAGGTTTGGTACGTTTTACCAAAGTCATTTCCTTGTTTAGTGCATTTTAATGCAAATTCTTTGGATTCCGGACCTTTGGTTTGACCTAGCCGGACGATCTAGTTCCCTCGGTTTTCGGGTCTCGGTCGAAACTACAAACTTGTAGATCTAGGTCTTATGGACCGTGGTGCAAAATTTTAGGTTAATCCAAGTTAAGTAGACCAAGTTATGGTCATTACACTATTGCTGATCAAATGGCATCAATTAGGTCATTTTTTTGGTCAATTTGGTCAACTTTGGTTCGGCCAGTTTTTGGACCCAAACTTGTGCAAGCTTTTTGACTTTCTTATGGTCATTTCTGGTCTTTGGTATCTTCATAAGACTTGTAGGTATGGGTCTTAACTATTCATGGTTAAAATTTCAGGTCAATTGGACCTGTTTTGAGTGAGTTATGGCCTAAACACTCACTGCTGCCAAATTGGTCATTTTTCAGGTCCTAATTGCACCTAATCCGAATTGGTCATTTTCTTAGGTCACCTTGCAAGCAGAATTATGGTATGTTTTCTCAATGAAAGTTGGCACATTTTGTGCCTAGTTTCACCTTCAATTGGTCTCATACCAATTGAGGTTACACATTTAAACTTATTGGCTAAAATGTACACTGCCCTTGGTTACTTTGCTTAACACACATCAATTACACACATTTAACTTGCTCTTTGTTCACTTCCCTACCAATCTGTTTTGGTACATTACCAAAAGCATTTTCTACTTTACATTAACATTACTTTGGGCAGATTACAATTACTCTCAACACACCAAATATAATTCACATTCACAAGTTCTAAGTACCATTACATACACACCTAACCATTACAAATCTTACATACACTTTACAATATCAATCTACATACATATCCATCAATCCTTCTAGGTCAACATTCTGCCAACACTTCCATCAATACATACAATTATTCAAGGGTTCCCAAGCTGCCGAAAATTGTCCTTCAACACCACATTGCCCTACAATTCATCCATTCTCATCCAAGTGCCAAAATTACCATATAAATGTGAAATAATTCACTAGGATATTAAATCACCATGATCAACATTATTTCTCACCAATTATATGCATAATAAATCATCAAATGCGTGACCCCATGGCTGTCCAAAAATGGCTATCTCAATAACTATTTAAACTTTAAAATTTCCTTCACCAAACTAACACCCATAACATGAACATAAAGTTTAACAAAGGAATTCTCAAAAGTGTAAACTTACCTTTGATTGTAACTTGCTAAACCTTCACCAAACTTCTCAAATTTGGTATCAATATCTTCCTTGTGATGTGTAGACAAAGTTTAATGAAGAACCCTAGGTGATTTGGGGTTGAAATGAGGGATTAGATGAGCTTGGAAGAAAACGTTAATGGTGGATCCCTTTCTCCTTCAATTCGGCTAGGTTAAGCCAAGTGAGGAAGATGACCTTTGAGTGGGAATAATCTGCCCACTTATAAGTATATTTAATCATTTTAATGTTCTTAGTGGTCCACTAAAAAATTTAAATCATATTTTAAGCTAAACTTTCACTTAATCCCACATTAAACCCTTGATTTTAGCTATTTACTTTAGGTACCACCAAATTAATTTTTCATTTCATTTTCTAAGTATAATATTATTTATTTTTAATGGACATTTAGGTCAAAATACAATTCGGGGTGTCGAATGACCATAATGCCCCTGTTCGGGTTACGTTCCCGATTTTTCGGTAATACCGAGTTTTGTCTGTTTTTCGATTTCTCACTTTTCTTTGTACTAATTATTTAATTTTTCTTTGATCTTTATAATGATATTTATTCTTCAATAAGGTTCTATTTAAGTCCTAAAAATGTTTTCCAGGGTTCCCTGCAGCCCAGGGCTAGTCAACGGTCCACGCCGTGGCTTCCCAGTGCGGTCACCCATCGTTAGGTTTCCCGGCTCGTTTAACTTGATCACATTTCTTTGCTATCATTTTTCCTTTGTTTTTCTTGTACTTTATTTTCTTGTATTTCATTATTTTATGTCTCCTCACTCATATCGAAGTACGGTTCTAGGCATCCTAGCTGTCCGGACAACACTGGTCACCGGAGCAGCAGAACGCACTACCGAACTTAGGGGTGTTACATTCACACCTTATAAGATATGGCATGGAAGAAAAACAAGTCTTAAGCATGTTAAGATTTGGAGTTGTCCAGCTTATATCAAAATGCTGAACACTGATAAATTGGAAACTAAATCAGAAAAGGATCGATTTGTTGGATATCCAAAAGAGAGTTTTGCATATTATTTTTATTTTCCTACATCACAAAAGGGTATGGTAAGTAGAGATGCCATATTTCTTGAACAATAGTTTATTCAAGAAGAAGGTAAAGGAAGGCAAATAGAGTCAGAATTGGAGAATTCTGACCAACCAATAGATCAAATGGATATAGATCCATCTAGTCAACCTTCACTTATTGATGAAACATCTACAGTAATTCCTCGCAGATCAACCAGGATATCTCACCCACCAGTGAGATATGGTTTTCTTCATGAAGATGAACAAGAGTTGTTTACTCATGAAGAAGTAGCTCATGGAGATATAGACTCTTTAAAATAGATTAAAGCTATGAAATTCGAAATTGATTCCATGTATAAGAATCAAGTTTGGGAGTTGAATTATGCATAAATGTTATTTTAGTATGTTGTGCACCACTGAGTCATATTACTCAGCGATGGCTGTTATTGCTATCGCAGATATAGAGACTAGAGGAGCAACAGAGTGAGCTGCTGAGGATCTTGGAGCCACATCCCTGAAATTTTATTGGGTATATTTTATACCCTGATTGTAATATTTATTTTGGTGTATGTAAATGTATGTACATGTATAAACTGGGCATGAGTAGTTGTATAGAGTTTGTAATAATATTATTTTGGATTTGCTAATGTAAAGTTTGGTTGAGGAATGTAAATTGATTTTACTTTAATGAAATATGAATGAAATTATTTAGTATTATTTTTTATGATAATTGAGTTGAGAATTATTTTGAATTTTGGAGTTTGGGAAAAATTGTGTTGATTGTATTGTAGTAGTGATGGATTTGAACCAATCCGGCCAACCTTAGAAAAATAGGCATAACTTGGGCTACAAAACTCCAAATGGAGTGATTCAAAAGAATTAAAGCTAAGACAATAAGGAACAACTTTGATGAAGGACATTTAGCCAAATTTCTACAGTAACCAGACCAATAGAACAGTAGAAAACAGTGACCCAAAACTAAAAATTTACAATTTCTCTTAGGAGACTTAAAAATTGAATTGGCAATCAATGCCAATAAAATTAACACCCAAAATGTGGCATATGAGTGCAATTAAAATTAATAAACCTATTAAGTATGGAAAAGTCAATATTTTGACTTGAATAGTGTCATGAATAGTACCACTATACACAAAAATATAAAAGACCCGAAATTATAAACCGTAATAGGTAGGATAAGTCTGCAAAGAAATTGTTAGAATTTAAGTATTAGAAATGGATACTGAAGCACTTTAAATTTATGTGTTTCAGTTAAAAAGGGAATCTTCAAAGGAGAAATGAAAGGTGGAGTAAATTAGTCAATAGAGAGGTTTGTGCATTACTAGTTTTACATTGTTAAAGTTTTGTATATTTTATTTGGTTAAAGGATTTTAGTTTCTTTATATATTATGTTTACCAATTATTGAATTTATTTCAATAATTATTGAAATGGTAAAAATGAGTTTAGTTGTGGGAAAATGATTAAGTTATGATTTTATTTTCGATATGGATTGAATGAATCCAGTTTAAGAAATTTGTGATTGAAATGGGATTTGCAAGGAAAAAAAAATACAAATTGATTTTTTAAATTGTGAGGGGCATAAAAATTATTGGATATTGGAATTGACATTGAATTGAATAGTGTTGTGATTTCTGCTCACAAAAAAAACAAAGAGATTCATTATATTGTTTTATATCTCACTATAGATGCTTGACTAGGTTATTACCCGTCTCTTTCATTTGTTGAGGAGACAATGGAGTTAGCTTTGTTTTGATTACCATGGTACATGCATAGGCTTAAATTCTCCTCTTATTAGAAGTTAGATCTAAGTTTTTCATTGGCCCTTTCAGAAGTTGCATTATTGTGGTGTGTACTGTGCACGATGATTCGACCTCCCTGACCATAGGAAGTTAGAATCCCGATTCGATCTCCCCGACTATAGAGAGTTAGAATCATCCTGAAGATGGCCTTTACGGATTTGTCTTGCATAGTTAGTGAGATGAAGAATGGGTTTTGAATAGTAAGAATTATGATTTCTAATGGGAGTTATGCATAATTGATTTTATTGAAATTAAGATTTGTTTCCATAAATTATTGTAATTACTTTAAATATTTAATTATGATTTGATAAATTGAAATTCTTGAGCAGAGTCTTTTTAACAAATGATTTATTTTATTGGCAACGAATATTTTGATTTTTGGAATTTTGATTGAATTTCAAGATTTCCAAATTCTTTGTTAAAATTTTGGCGGTATTGTATATTATATTTAAATTATAGTTGTGCACTACTGAGTTCACCACTAAGCGATAGCTTTGTATGCTATCATAGGTGAAAGTAAAGATAGAGCAGTCGAGTGAGATTTCCGAGAGCTACGCTTTGAAGACTCATTGGGATTAGCTTTGGGTATATTAGAGGTATACCCTTGTACATTAGAGTTTGATGTATGCATGTAATTATATGTATATAAATTATTTAAGCAGTTGTACAAAAACTCTTCTAATATTATTTTGGTATGTAATGAAATCAAATTATTGTAATCTTAATTTGAGAATTTCTTTACTTGTATATTGTTGTAATATTAATTTTTTTATCCTAATGAGTATGATATTCAAATTTCCTCTTGAGTTTTGAACCCATGTATGGCTTGAAAATTGAATTGAGTTGATTGTGTTGAATTGGGATATGAAAATGATTTGTAATGGAGTTGTGGTTGAGAAAATATATTGGAAGTGTTTTTCTTTTAGGTTTGAAGAACTGTTTTCTCAAAATATAGCTGGCACTCTGCCGAAATTTAGAAAATTTTTTGTAGCACCAGATTTTAATCAAGAATTTAATTTATGACTTAGTGTCAATTAAAGGTTTTTAATTGATAAAAATTATCCACTAACTTAAAAATGAATGGAAATTATTTTAAAATCCATTGCAGTATATTTAATGGATTATCGGTAGGCGAAGTACGGTAATTCATTAGGTGTATGACGGGATCATGTTATGCCTTACGGAGGAGTAGGGTGTGACATGTTTAGCAAAGGTCCCTTAGGCTCCCACATTGACAAAGCACAAAGATGGTTTTGGGTTCAAAAAGTAATGATATATAAAATGGGGAACTAATCACTAGAGGCGCCTTTTGGTGGAATGGCCTGGAGAGTTGGAAGAACTCCAGGGTCAAGCATGCTCGCTTGAGAGAAATCTTAGGATGGGTGACTTCCTGGGAAGTTCTCCATTCCACCTATGGGACAAAACCGTGAGCCTTATGGCCAATGCGGACAATTCCTATAGTGGTTGGAGCTCGATCGTTACAATTGGTATCAAAGCCGCTCGCGTGTCCTCTTGGGCGATGGTGGGGCAAACCTCAGCGAGGACGCTGAGTCCTGAAAGGGGGGGAGAAAGGTCCCTTAGGCAAATCCCACATCAGCAAAGCACAGAGATGGTCTTGGGTTCAAAAAGTAATGATATATAAAATGTAGAACTAATCACTAAAGGCGCCTTTTGGTGGAATGGCCTAGAGAGTTAGAAGAACTCTAGGGTTAAGCGTGCTCGCTTGAGAGAAATCTTAGGATGGGTGACCTCCTGGGAAGTTCTCCATTCCACCTATGGGACCAAACCGTGAGGCTTTTGGCCAAAGCAGACAATTCCTCTAGTAGTTGGAGCCCGATCGTTACAGTGTATATAATCTTAAGACCTGAGATAATACAGTTATCTTGTATATAAGTAGTTTGAGTTTCATACTATGTATGGGTATATGGGCATGTGTTGGCTCCTACTAGTTATATATGGAGATAGGTGTTGATCAAGATGGAATATCTTACCCTAAGTAAATAGGGATAAAACCCTATGTTCATTTAATTATTCTTGATGTTTCAAGTTCCTGGTCAGGATAGAAAGATTTAGTCAGAAAAGAGTTTCTGACAAGAAAATCTAATTAATCAAGAACTGGAATTAAAAGAGAACATAATATTCATAGCAAATGGAGTTTGACATAAACCATAACTCGAGTTCGAATTGGGATTTTATGATAGAGAGATTCTAGTGCATGGTAATATATGATTATAGGTTCATTTAAAGGTATTCCTTATTACTAATTGGGTGGCCAGGGCATGCTATGCTAGGTGTCATCCATGGTCTATGAGATGCTTAAAAAGATTTAGAGAAATAATTTATGGTAAGAAAGAGTTCTGATGATATTAAGAGTTAATATCATAACTCATTGCCAATTAGTGATGAGCCTAATAAGTCACACTCATACACAAGATAATCACCAAGTAAAATGTGATTTAATTGATTAATTAAAGAGTTTAATTAATTAATTAAATAGTTTTGGTTTGCAATAAGATTGCAAAGTCCCTGGCATGACTTGAAACCAAATCTAGGTTATTGGATGTATAGTATAAGTTAAATTTATATTTAAAGTGTTTAAATATGAATTTAATTGTGAGAAATTAATTAATGGAGATTAATTAATTAATTTATATTTGATATAAATTGATTAGAAGAGGAGAAATAACGATTTTGGGTTGAGAACTCAAAATTACAACATAAGGGTAATTTGGTCATTTCACAAGGTGACATGTGGCACCATGAGATGGTGACACATGGGTGCCACATGTCACCATATAAGCTTGCCATTTGTCTTCCTATCATGTAAGATGATCAAAGTCAAGATTAAGTCTAGCTTTGACACTTGGCTTAATGTGATTAAGTCAATTAAAATTTAGATACATTGTGGTGATGACTTGTGGCAAGGGTTTTAAGTGATGACCTAATTATAAAAGGGAAAAGAAAGAAAAATTCAGTCACTCTCTCCATTCTCTCTTATGTGTGGCGGCACCTCTTCCTCCCTCTCCTCTCTTCTTCTTTTCTCATAAATTCAAATAGAAATCAATTGTTCTCTTTGAATAAAATTGCTAGAAATTATTTCTAGTGTCCTATACACACATACAACCTCTCTAAAGGTAAGAACCTAATTTATAATTGGTTGGCAAAGGCTTGAGAAGCAAATTGGGGGCTGCCCATTGGTGATCCTAGTGTTGACAAGCTAGAAGGACAACACTTGGGCTCCTAAGTACTTTCTAAAGGTGCCAATCACATCCATAGTGCATCAAAGAGGTTAGTGTCCTAACTTCTCTATTAAACTAGGGTTTAAATGAATTAATTTGTTAATTCACAATCTTGAATGGCAAACATAGATCCTAATACATATTAAAAGTGTTTTAATATGCATTGGAGCATTGAAATAATTAGGCACATAAGAGATGTGGTATGATACATGTAACCCTAGAAGAAAATGTTTGAAATTCAATGTTCTAATGTAACAATTTTCATGCTTCTGCTCCTTCACATTAGCCATTGTGCCTGATTTTATTTCTAGCTTTATGCCTGCCCACTGGCCTTATGCCTGACATGACCGATGTATACTTGATAGACATGCAGATGTCTAACTAGTATACTCCCGTGTATCCAGTCTCTATAGCCTATCATAGTTTACTTGGGCGCAAATATGAGTAATAAGCCTTAAGTTTAAATAAATGCATGAAGAAATCACTTATATGAATTTATTTAGACTGAATATGAAATACATGAATCAAAAGATCCTGATAAATTTATTTTTTCCCAAAGTTTGATAAATATGTAAATAACTCAAAAAGTTAGGAGATTTTTATATGGAATAATTATTTCAATTATTTAGTTATTTTTATTTCAAATTATTGCACAACTAAGCAAAATTGTTTAGTGCATTGGTTTTTACCACGCATAGGTACGAGAGACCAGCACCAGTAGCAGCAGCAGCAGTAGTAGTGCCTAGACAGGATTTTGATCAAATCTGCTACAGTGTGGGTTATCACCTCAATAGTCCATTTTGGCAGGGCCCATGTATATTTAGATTTTTCATTTTGGTCATTGTAAATAAGTGAATGATGTAAATCATTTGAGATTGTAAATAAATTATAAATATTGTGCTTGATTTTATATGAATGAAATGAAGTATTTTATTTACTTGAAATGATTATGAGCAATGATGTGATGAGAATTATGATGACATGATATGATATATGGAAATGTGAAATGGATATGAGTTTTTAATAGTTAAATTATGGAAACCGCCATACGCTAATACAACAGAAGGGACTTTGTTCGGTTCTCCATAAAAATGAAAGGTGATAAAAAAAAATTTCCCACACGTGGGATAATACTAGTAAATGGAATTGAAATCAATAATGTACATGAAAAGACAAGATAGGATGCTTCGGCACTGAATGTGACGCACTTTGCTCAGCTACACTGTAAATGGGTAAGGGGCGTCACATTGGCACTTCCCTGGCAGCTAGTTACTAAAGGAGTGAAAGCATGAAAATTGTTAGATTAGAACATTGAATTCAAAAATTTTCTTCTAGGGTTTCATGCATCATGCAACATCCATTATGTACCTAATTGATTTCAATGTTCAATTGCATATTAAAACACTTTTAATATGTATTAGGATCTACATTTACCATTTAAGATTTTTGAATTAACAAATTAATTTATTAGAACCCTAGATTAATACAAGAATATGTGCATTAACCTTTTGATGCACTGTAGATATGATTGGTACTTTTGGGAAGCACTTAGGACCCCAAGAGTTTTCTCTCTAGCTTGTCCACACCAAGATCACCAATGGGTAGCCCCTAAACTAGCTTTTCAAGCCTTGCCAACCAATTAGAAATTAGGGATTTGCCTTTAGAGAGGTTGTAGGTGTGTATAGGACACTATAAACAATTTCTAGCAATTTTAATTCAAGAGAATATGGGCAATTCTCATTGAATTGATGAGAGAAGAAGAAGAAGAGGAGAGGAGAGCCTGTTGGCTGGCGGCACACTTTGAGAAAAATCAGAATGTTATGATTTATTTTTCATTCTTTCCCTTTTATAATTAGGTCATCACTTAAAACCCTTGCCACATGTCATCACCTGATTGCATCTTAATTTTAATTGACCTAATCATATTAAGCCAAGTGTCAAAGCTAGATTTAATCTTGACTTTGATCACCTTGCATGATAGGAAGACAAATGGCAAACTTATCTATGGTGCCATGTGTCACCATTTCATGGTGCCATATATCGCCCTATGAAATGACCAAATTACCCTTGTGTTTTAATTTTGAGTTCTCAACCCAAAATAATTATTTCTCCTCTTCTAATCAATTTATATCAAATATAAATTAATTAATTAATCTCTCTTAATTAATTTCTCATAATTAAATTCATATTTAAACATTTTAAATATAAATTTAACTTATATTATACATCCAATAACCTAGATTTGGTTTCAAGCCATGCTAGGGACTTTGCAATCTTATTGCAAACCAAACCTATTTAATTAATCAATTAAACTCTTTAATTAATCAATTAAATCACATTTAACTTGGTGATTACTTGTGTATATGTATGACTCACTAGGCTCATCACTAATTGGCAATGAGATATGACATCAACTCTTAATATCATCAGAACCTTTTCTTACCATAAATGATTTCTCTAAATCATTTTAGGCACCTCATAGACCATGGTTAACACCTAGCATAGCATGCCATGGCCACCCAATCAGTAATAAGGAATACCTCAAATGAACCTATAATCATATGTTACTATGCGCTAGAATCTCTCTGTTACAAAATTCCAATTCCAGCTGGAGCCATGGTTAATGTCAAACTCCATTTGCTATGAATATTATGTTCTCTTTTAATTCCAATTCTTGATTAAAAAGAATTTCTCATCAGAAACTCTTTTCTGATTAAATTTGTCTGTCCTGGCTAGGAACTTGAAACATCAAGAACAGTTAAATGAACATGGGACTTTATCCCTATTTACTTAGGGTAACAGATTCCATCATGATCAACACCTACCTCCATATATAATTAGTAGGAGCCAATACATGCCTATATACCCATACACAGTACAAGTATAAAAGTAGTATGAAACTCAAACTACATATATACAAGATAACTATGTTATCTCAGTTCTAAAGGTTATATGCACTGATATGATTTATGACAATGCATTGACAAGCGTAAACTCTACGTGCTCGTCATAAACGTCACTAGTTCAGCCTACTTATCATGCATAAGTGCCTATCATGTTTGTTATATGGCATGAGACTCATCATTCCATCTTATTTACATTTCATATAAATAACTTGGGAACAAACATGATTATAATCTTTCTGGATAAGTCATGTCCTTATTGTGAAGTATCCTCGATTGTGAACCAATTTCTAATACTTTGTGCTAGAAATACTGTCACTCATATTCTTAACAACTTAAGAATAGAATTTCTAACAAAATATCAACGGACCTTTTCTAATACACATAAATATATTATGTAAACGGAAAAGTGAAATTTCCTTTTTATTAATAAAACATGTACAAGATACATACTAAATGATATGCTCTAGGGAATACTACTAACTATCTCCCACTAGCACTAGAGCCATTCATTACAACACTTTAGACCCATCTTCTCAAGATGTCGATCTAGCTAAGCTTGTGACATAGGCTTAGTGAATGGATCAGCTAGATTTTCAGCTGATGCTATTTTCTGCATGGCTACATCACCTCGCCCAACTATATCTCTAATAATGTGGTAGCGCCTTTCTATGTGTTTGGATTTCTAGTGAGACCGGGGTTCCTTAGCCTGTATGAGTACTCCATTATTATCACAGTGGAGTGGAACTACTGACTCAATGGAAGGAACTACTGCAAGTTCTGTCACGAACTTCTTTATCCAAACAACTTCTTTTGTAGCATCTGATGCAACAATATACTCAGCCTCTGTAGTGGAATCTGCAGTCATACTTTGTTTGGAACTCTTTCAACTGACTGCACCTCCATTACAAATGAACAAGAACCCAAAGGTATACTTTCTATCATCGATATCTGATTGAAAATTAGAATCAGTATAACCATCCAATTGTAAGTCACCACCTCCATAAATCAAGAATAAATCCTTAGTTATTCTCAAGTACTTAAGGATATTCTTGACAGTTATCTAGTGTTTCAAACTTGGATTGGATTGATACCTGCTAGTCAAACTAACAGCATATGTGATATCCGGCCTAGTACACAACATTGCATACATCAAACTTCCAATAGCTGAAGCATATGGAATCCTGGCCATTTTATCTCTTTCTTCAGGTGTCTTTGGAGACATCTCTTTAGAAAGGTGGATACCATGTCTCACTGGTAACAATCCTCTCTTGGAATTAAGCATGTTAAACCTCTTTAACACCTTTTCCAAGTATAGACTTTGGGATAAACCAATTATTCTTTTTGCTCTATCTCTATATATGCGAATCCCAAGAATATAGGTTGCCTCCCCTACGTCTTTCATAGAGAATGTAATTGACAACCATACCTTTACAGTTGTCAACATACCTATGTCATTACCCATGAACAAAATGCCATCCACATATAAGACAAGGAAAGTGACAGCACTATCACTAACCTTCTTATATACAAGTGGCCCATCCTCATTTTTGATAAAACCAAATGACTTAATGGCTCATCAAAATGGATGTTCCAACAACTCGAAGCTTGTTTTAACCCATAAATGGACCGCTTTAGCTTGCATACTTTGGAACCATCTTGGGATTCAAAATCCATAGGTTACTCCATGAAAATATTTTTTTCAATGTATCCATTAAGAAAAGCTATTTTGACATCCATCTACCAAATCTCATAATCATAGTATGCAGCTATTGCTAATAGAATCCTAATTGATTTAAGCATGGCAATGTTAGTAGTATGCCCTAGAGCATATCATTTAATATGTATCTTGTACATGTTTTATTAATAAAAGGAATTTTTACTTTTCTATTTACAAAATATATTTATGTGTAATAGAAAAGGTCCATTGATATTTTGTTAAAAATATTATTCTTAAGTTGTTAAAAGTATGAGTGACAGTATTTCTAGCACAAGGTATCATAAATAGGTTCACAATCGAGGATACTTCACAATAAGGAAATGACTTATCCAGAAAGATTGTAATCATGTTTGTTCTCAAGTTATTTATATGAGATGTAAATAAGATAGAATGGTGAGTCTCATGCCAAATAACAAACATGATAGGCATTTATAGATGATAAGTAGGCTGAACCAGTGACATTTATGACAAGCACATGGAGTTTACTCTTGTCAATGCATTATCATAAATCATATTAGTGCATATAATCTTTAGACCAGAGATAGCACAGTTATCTTGTATACAGGTGGTTTGAGTTTGATACTGCTTTCATACTTGTACTATGTACAGGTATATGGGCATGTGTTGGCCCTACTAGTTATATATGAAGGTAGGTGTTGATCAAGATGGAATCTGTTCCTCTAAGTAAATAGGGATAAAATCCTATGTTCATTTAATTGTTCTTAATGTCTCAAGTTCCTGGCCAAGACAGATAGATTTATTTAGAAAAGAGTTTCTGATGAGAAAATCTTTTTAATCAAGAACTAGAATTAAAAGAGAACATAATATTCATAGAAAATGGGGTTTGACATAAACCATGACTCTAGCTAGAATTGGGATTTTGTAATAGAGAGATTCTAGTGCATGGTAACATACGATTATAAGTTCATTTAAGGTAAACCTTGTTACTGATTGGGTGGCTATGGCATGCTATGCTAGGTGTTAACCATAGTCTATGAGGTGCATAAAATGATTTAGAGAAATCATTTATGATAAGAAAGAGTTCTGATGATATTAAGAGTTGATATCATGTCTCATTGCCAATTAGTGATGAGCCTAGTAAGTCACACACATACGCAAGTAATCACCAAATTAAATATGATTTAATTAATTAATTAATTAAAGAGTTTAATTAATTAATTAAATAGGTTGGTTTGCAATTAAATTGTAAAGTCTCTAGCATGGTTTGGAACCAAATCTAGTTTATTGGATGTATAGAATAAGTTAAATTTATATTTAAAGTGTTTAAATATGAATTTAATTAATGAGAAATTAATTAATAAAGATTAATTAATTAATTTATATTTGATATAAATTGATTAGAAGAAGAGAAATAATTATTTTAGGTTGAGAACTCAAAATTAAGGCGCAGGGGTATTTTGGTCATTTCACAGGGTATGTGGCACCATGAGATGGTGACATATGGCACTACACATAAGCTTGCCATATGTCTTTTAATCATGTAAGATGATCAAAGTCAAGATTAAATATAGGTTTGACCCTTGGCATAATGTGATTGGGTGAATTAAACCTAGAGCCAATCAGAAGGTGACATGTGGCAAGGGTTTTAAGTGGTGACTTAGCTATATAAGTGTAAGGATGAAAGAACAAAAACTTAAGCTACTGTTATATCTTTGGTGCCGCCACCTTTGAGTGCCTCATCCTCTCTTCTTCTTCATCTCTCAACAATTCAAAGAGATTAGTCAACAATCTCTTGAATTAAAAATACTAGAAATTATTTCTAGTGTCCTGTTTACATCTGTAATCTATCAAAAGGCAAAACCTAATTTTCTAATTGATAGAATAAGCTTTAGAAGCTGTTCAAGGGGTTGCCATAGGTGATCTTGGTGTGGACAAGCTAGAGGGACAACATCTGGTGCCCTAGGCGCATACCAAAGGTGCCAAACACACTGCAGTGCATCAAAAAGGTTAGTGCACTTGTTCTTGATTTAATCTAGGATTATAAAGAATTAATCTATTATTTCTAAAATCTTAAATGGCAAATATATATCCAAAAATATATTAAAAGAGTTTTAATATGTTGTTTGTTATTGAAATCAAATAGATAAAAAAGAATCTTACATGATGCATGTGACCCCAGACAAAAAATTTTGAATTTCAATGATCTAATCTTGTGTTTTCATGCTTCCGCTCCTTCAAATGGTATCAGAGCCACTATATTTTCCATTTAGATTGTTGATTATATGATTTAATTGTGTGGTTTGATCATGAGATGATAGATCCTGTGACACTCCTTACCGTCTACAGTGTAGCCGAGCAAGCTATGCCACACGGTGTACCGGCACACTCTATTTTATCTTAATTAATTTTCATGATAATTTTGAATATAACTTGTGAAATATAATTTATTTAAGTCATTTATTGAAATTATAATTTATTTGAGGTTCCGAAAATTTTATAGAAAATCCGGCAGGGTACCGGCTAAAAATAGAGAAAACAGTTCTTCGGAACCTGTTAAAAACACTTCCAAATAATTTCCAAACAATCTCAACTTCAATTCATCAAAAAAATCTCAATATCAAGATATCCACAACATTTCTCAATTTCAGTTCTCAATAACCTTTTCATTTCTCAAACATCCATTTCTCATAATACTCATATACAAACAATAAATAAATGCTCAAATTTTGCATTCATAGCCATAACTTTCATTATTTATATGAACATCAGAATACATTACATAAGTTCAAATACATATGAGAAAGTAAAAATTAGCTACAAAATATCAAAATGACACCTAGTGTCCTACCAATGCACTGCAGAAGTTGAGGTGACACGGACACTTTGTTGAAGCTAGGACGGACTCACCCGGATCTGCGATCTACTGGCTCACGATCTGTATCTCCAGTACCTACGCGTGGCAAAAGTAACGCGCTAAGCAATAATGCTTAGTGGTGCAATAGTATAATAAAAGAAAATATCAAAAAAATAAGTATGTACAGAATGTGTATGATTTCTTTGTTTGGTATTGGTGTATCCATTATTTCATTATCTTTGTCCACTTTCATTCATTTGGTTGCCCAAGTAACCTACACTAGATGACTGGACTGGATAACGGGTAAACTGGCACTGGGTATCAAGTACCTCGGGCCGTCACACCATCGGTCACATATGCATCTCCCGGTGTGCATGAGCGGCTAACAAGCTGTGATAACATCAGGCACAAGGCCAAAGCTTAATACAAGGTCAGAATGGCTAAAAGCCATAAAATCACAGAATGGCAAATTGCCATGTGCAGTACTGCTAACTGAACCCTATTGGCTTGCCAAACTATCCAAACCAATCTTGTTAGGTATACTAGGGCAATTGAAACTTTTAAATTCTTCAATTTGTAAATTTCAAGTTTTGGTGTTACTATTCACCTCGTTAGTCAACAAAAATGTTGAATTTTGGATAGACAATATGTACATTGACTTTGGCACTGCCAATATACCACATTTTACATTTAAAACTTGTTAGAATTGGTCACCATTACCATTTCTAACTTAAAACCAAGAGGGCAGAAAATTTCAGTTTTTGAAGCATGAGTTTACTGTTCCATTAAGCCATGTTTCAGTGGGAATTTGAAGAAATGACAAACATGAAAGTTGTTCCTTATTTTGTATAGTTTAATTTCCTTTTTTGAATCACTCCATTTGGAGTTTTGTAGCTCCAGATATGGTCTAAAAACCACAGCTGGCCGGATTGCCAAAACTGCAGAGTTATCAAATCTACAGTACCATGAACAGTGACTGTGATTGCATTTTTGAATAGGTTCTAGCCATAATTTGGGGTAGGTTTCTTCATGAAAGTTGTTTTTCTATGTCTTAAATTGTTGCTGTAAAATTTTCAGGTCAATTGACCATATCTACAGTAAGTTATGGCCAAATGAACACTGTTCATTTGGTCATTTCTGCAGGTGCTGTTGCAGGGCATCCGGATTGGGACCAACTTTTGGTCCTCTTGCCTTGGTCTTTTGGGCATGGTTTCTTCAGCAAAAATGTGCCATTATAAACCTAGTTTCATGTCCAATTGGCCAAACACCAATTGGACCTACACAGCCAAAGTTATGGCTGTGTAAGTGGAATCTCAAGAACCATGTCTTTGTCTTTAGGCAGCCTACCATTCCACTTTGCCATGCCATTTTTCAGTCCAATTTATGGTCAACATACCTCAAATGGTCACTAATTGACCATTAAAATGTTCTTTAACCATTTCATAAGCCAAGTAAAATTTTCATTCCTAAACCCTAGCTAAATTTCAAAGTTTTCACAATTTCCCTAATTAACTCTTTCATTCTCTATATATATATGTATACACTTTAAACCTAAGCTCTAGTTCACTCTAAGTCCATCAAACACTCCATTTCTATTCCTTCAATAGGGCTGCCAAAATGCATGGCACACATACACATATATTTTTTTTCATTTTAGTTACAATTCCTTACTTATTTTAAGTCCCTTAGCATAGAAATAAAGAGCTTTAGGTGTGTATATGCACTAACCTTTAAGTGGCACTTCTTGGACTTGTATTTTCCTTAGAATTTCTCCTCTTTGTGGCTGCCTAGAGCTTCCTTAGGATGTGTAGATTAATTTTAGTGAAGGTGACTTAGGATTTTATGGTTGGATGTTGGGAGATTTCAAGCTCAATTTGAGCAACAATGGAGGGAGGAAGAATGGGCAAGGGTTTCGGCTGGTTTGGGGAAAGAGGTGGCTGCTGGTTTTTTTTTTTTTTATTTCTTGGTCTCAATTATCTCTTTTATTAGTTAGTCAAATGGTTGCTTAATTGTGATTGGTTATAGTTTTCTTAATGACATCACCATGATGTCATAAATAAGCCTTTTCCTCATTTTCTTTTCTTTTCTTCACTACTCATTTTCAATTTAATTTCTAGTAATATTTATTCATATTTTATGTCATATTAATTATTTACTCAACTGGACAAGTCGGCCAAAAATCACCTCTGAAGGCGAAATGACCAAAATGCCCTCCGTTTGGCTTAACGGGTCAAAATTGTCTGTACTGATTGAAAATTTTTTCTAAGTATTTTCTTGGCATTCTAATGCCATAAGAACCTCAATAACCCTTCTCTGGAGTCCCAAAAATTATTTTATAATTTTTCCCCCGGGTCTAGGGCTCCTAGTTGCGAGAACCGCAACTTCCCTCTGGGTTACCCATCGTTAGGGCACCGGCTCGTTTAACTGGGTTGTATTTTATTTCTAAAATTTTTACCAAATTTTTCTTATTAATATTTGAGTTAATTATGGTTCCTGACTTTAGTTTAAATATTTTTGCGGACGTTCTAGCTGTCCGGACCGACACCGGTCTCCGGAACAGTAGAATATACGGAATTGCTACCGGGAGGGTGTTACAACTCTTCCCCTGTAATTTAAATTTCGTCCTCGAAATTTACCTGATGCAAACAGTTGAGGGAACTGTTGCCTCATCGTCTCTTCACTTTCCCAAGTTGCCTCTTCGGTGTTGTGGTGCCTCCATAGCACTTTCACCAGTGGAATCTACTTGTTCCTCAACTCTTTCACTTCCCGAGCCAGGATCCGTAGAGGTTCTTCTTCATACGTCAAATCCGGTTGTATTTCAATTTCTTCCCTGGAGATGACATGTGAAGGATCTGAGCGGTATCTTCTGAGCATGGATACGTGAAACACATTGTGGATCTTGTCCAGCTCTGGAGGTAAAGCTAGCCTATAGGCCACTGGACCCACACGTTCAATGACTTCATATGGGCCAATAAACCTAGGGCTTAACTTACCTTTCCTTCCAAACCTCAATACCTTCTTCCACGGTGACACCTTGAGGAACACTTTGTCACCAACTGCATATTCTATTTCTTTTCTCTTCAGGTTGGCATAAGATTTACATGCATGCGAGGCAACCTTCAGATTGGCTTTGATTAGTTTCACTTTCTCCTCATCTGTTTCACCGTGTCCGCCCTACCGCTTGTTCGCCAATTCACCCAAAGACACCTGAGTTCTACATTTTCTCCCATACATTGCTTCATATGGGGCCATTTGGATACTAGCTTGGTAGCTATTGTTGTATGCAAATTCTGCCAGTGGAGAGGTATCTATCCCAGCTTCCCTCAAACTCAATGACACAACTCCTCAGCATATCCTCAAGGACCTGGATTACTCTTTCAGATTGCCCATCCGTCTGAGGATGGAAGGCTGTGCTAAAGTGGAGTTGTGTACCCAAGGATTCATGCAACTTCTTCCAAAATCTCGATGTAAACCTTGGGTCCCGATCAGATATGATGGAAAGTGGAATTCCGTGCAGTCTAACTATCTCACTGATATATAATTCTGCTAACTTCTCCAGTGAGTAGTCAGTCCTAACTGGCAGAAAGTGTGCTGACTTTGTCAATCTATCAACTATCACCCATACTGCATCATTTTTGTTTCGGGTGAGAGGTAGACCACTTACAAAATCCATGGTGACCCGATCCCATTTCCATTCAGGTATGCGTATAGGCTGTAGCAAACCCGATGGAACTTGATGTTCTGCCTTGACTTGCTAACATGTCAGGCATTTAGTCACGTAGTCAGCTATGTCCTTCTTCATACCAGGCCACCAATACTGAAGCTTTAGATCATAATACATCTTTGTACTTCCTGGGTGCATAGCATATATACTAGTGTGTGCCTCTTTTAGAATACTGGCCTTCAATTCCCCATTATCTGGTATGCACAGTCTTCCTTTGTAATATAGACACCCATCTGCTTTCACCTCATGGTCAGTTGCTTTTCCCTCTGGGATTTTGCTCATAATAGCCAGTAACTTTTCATCTACTTTTTGCCCAGCTAAAATCTGCTGTAGCAGGTTTGGCCTCACTTGCAACTCAGCCAAAATAGCTCCATCTCGAATCAAAGATAGACGGGCATTCAATGATCTCAAAGCTGTGATGGACTTTCTGCTCAAAGCATCAGCAACTACATTTGCCTTACCAGGATGGTAGTCAATCACACAATCATAATCCTTCAAGAACTCAATCCATCGCCTCTGTCTAAGGTTGAGCTCCCTCTGAGTTGGCAAATATTTCAGGCTTTTGTGGTCTGTGTAAATGTAGCACTTTTCACCATACAAGTAATGCCTCCATATCTTCAGTGCGAAGATAATTGCTGCAAGCTCTAGATCATGGGTAGGGTAATTCTGTTCTTGTGGCCCTAGCTGCCTGGAAGCATAAGCGACCACCTTTCCCTCTTGCATCAATACACACCCTAGCCCATTATGAGAGGCATCACTGTAGACCACGAAGTCTTTTCCTGACACTGGCTGTGTTAACACTGGTGCCTCTGTCAACATAGCCTTCAACTTCTCAAAACTGGTCTGACACTTATCATTCCAAATCCGTCGACATTCTTGTGTAACAACTTGGTCATTGGAGCAGGTATTAAGGAAAATCCTTCACAAATCTTACGTAATACCCGGCTAGCCCCAAGAAGCTTCGACCTCGCTTGTATTTACGGGAGGCTTCCATTCCATCATCGCTTCTATTTTCTTGGGATCCACCTAATCCCATCGGTGACACTATGTGTCCAAGGAATGCAATCTCATTTAACCATAAGTCACACTTGGACAACTTAGCATACAGCTTCTTTTCTCTCAGGGTTTGCAGAACAATCCTCAAATGCTCATCATGTTCTTCCCTGGTCTTGGAATACACCAAAATATCATCAATAAAGACCACTACGAACCGATCTAGGTATGGATGGAAGATACGGTTCATAAGGTCCATAAATGCTGCTGGTGCATTTGTTAGGCCAAAGGGCATCACCAGAAACTCATAATGCCCATACCGGGTCCTGAATGCAATCTTGGGCACATCTACATCCTTCACCCTCAACTGATGATACCCTGATCTGAGATCAATCTTAGAAAATACTCCTGCTCCCTTCAACTGATCAAACAGATCATCAATTCTAGGCAACGGATATTTGTTCTTCACAGTCACTTTATTCAACTGCCGGTAATCAATACAAAGCCTCAAGCTCCCCATGGTGACACACTGGGGCGTATGAACCCCTTATCAAGCAACTCTTGCAACTGAGTTTTCAACTCCCTCAATTCAGTGGGTGCCATCCTATAAGGAGCAATGGAAATGGGTGTTGTACCCGACAGTGTCTCAATAGCAAATTCGACTTCCCTTTCTGGTGGCAAACCAGGCAATTCTTCAGGAAATACCTTTGGGAAGTCTCTTACTGTGGGTATATCACTCAGGTTTGGCTTAGCCTGCCTAGTATCCACCACATGTGCTAGGTAGGCTTCACAGCCTTTTCTCATCATTCTTCTTGCAACTGTGGCTGAGATAACATTGGACAGGAAATCTGTCCTTTCACCCACAACAGTGATCTCATTACCCTCAGAAGTTTTCAGAGAAATTCTCTTCAATTTGCAATCAACCATTGCCTGATGACGTGACAACCAGTCCATTCCCAAAATCACGTCAAACTCGTGGAAGGGCAACTCAATCAGGTCTGCCAAGAATTCATACCCCTGAATCCTTAATGGGCAACCCTTGTATACTTTGCTCACCACTACACTGTGGCCCAATGGATTAGTGACCAGAATGTCTTGGTCACTCTCCCCTACTAGTATCCCCCTTTCTACGGGTAAGTTGATGCATATATATGAATGGGTGGATCCTGGATCCACCAATGCATGCACAGGTGTATTATAGAGGGAGAACGTACCCCTGATGACGTCCGGGGCATCTTGCTCCTCCTGAGCTCTAATAGCATAAGCTCTTGCAGGTGGTCTGCTGTCAGGCCCCTCTGCTGGCTCAGATGCAGGCCTCTATGATGGTCCCACGGCGTCAGATTTGCCAGATTTCCTACCCCTTTGTGGTGCAGGAGCAGGTCTGTTTGTTTGTATTGGAGCAGCTATAGTAGTTCTGCGTGGACAGTTCCTCAACTGATGCTCTGTTGACCCACACCTTAAGCAGGCACCGGTTACTCTCCAACATTCCCCCTTGTGCCATTTCAGGCAATGCGGACATGCAGACGATGTTGGGGCTGGTCCCCTGAACCCCATCCCTGGAGAGCTGCCCACTGATGGTGTGGACTGACCTCTCCTATGGGTGAACTGTGGCCTGGGCCCCTGAGACTGACCCTGACCTTGTGGTTGACCCGAACTTTGTGCAGATGGACCTCTAAACTTCTTCCCAGGTGCAGGGGATGAGCTAGACTGACCTGGTCCCCTCTTCTGCTGTCTATCCCTTCTGGTTTGCTCACTGATTCTCACTTTTTCAGCCCTTATTGCAGCTTCCACTAACTTGCTAAATTCTGTGATTCCCAAGGCAGTGAGCTGGATCTTGATGTTGTCATTTAGTCCCTCTTCGAATCTCTTGCACCTTTCAGCTTCATTAGGGACTATCTCCCTTCCATAGCAGCTTAATCGGACAAATTCCTTTTCATACTCAGCCACTGACAGTTGTCTCTGCCTCAGGTTAATAAACTCTCTTCTTCTCTCTTCCAGGTATACAGTACCCACATATTTCTTCTTGAATTATGAGAGAAAGAAGTCCCAAGTTATAGCTTCTGGCTGCACTTCACTGGATGCCGTGTCCCACCATTCGTAGGCATCATCTTGCAACAAAGATATGGCAGCCTCTAAGTTTTGCTCCGGGGTGCAGTGGAGTTGTTTTAGAACTCTGCCTGCATTCAACCAATTCTACCGCAATGAGTCATCTTCTCTCTTACCAAAAAAGTCCACTGCTCCAAACTTTGTTAGCCTTTCCAGGTGTGATTTCTGCTGTGGAGCTTGTGGTGGTGGTGGTGCTGGCATTACCTCGACCATTTGTCTAAAGAAATCGGCCATTTGCTGGAACATGGCCTGTGGAGGCTGAGCAGGCTCTGCTTGAGCTGGCGGAGCAGGTTCTCCCATGCCCCCAGTCTCAGCTGCTGCAGGTGGAGCATGACTCTCCACTTCCTCCTTGACTGCTCTTTTTGATGTAGGGTCCATATCCTATTCAAAATAAGAAAGACAAACAGATCTGCATTAGTGTCACCTCGACTCTTACAAATGCAATGCATGGTATGGACTCAATCTAGGCCCAGAAACGCCTAAACCGTGCTCTGATACCACTAAATGTGACACCCCTTACCCGTCTACAGTGTAGCCGAGCAAGCTATGCCACACGGTGTACCGGCACACTCTATTTTATCTTAATTAATTTTCATCATAATTTTGAATATAACTTGTGAAATATAATTTATTTAAGTCATTTATTGAAATTATAATTTATTTGAGGTTCCGAAAATTTTATAGAAAATCCGGTAGGGTACCGGCTAAAAATGGAGAAAACAGTTCTTCGGAACGTGTTAAAAACACTTCCAAATAATTTCCAAACAATCCCAACTTCAATTCATCAACAAAATCTCAATATCAAGATATCCACAATATTTCTCAATTTCAGTTCTCAATAACCTTTTCATTTCCCAAACATCCATTTCTCATAATACTCATATACAAACAATAAATAAATGCTCAAATTTTGCATTCATAGCCATAACTTTCATTATTTACATGAACATCAGAATACATTACATAAGTTCAAATACATATGAGAAAGTAAAAATTAGCTACAAAATATCAAAATGACACCTAGTGTCCTAGCAATGCACTGCAGAAGTTGAGGTGACACGGACACTGTGCAGAACTGCCGGACAGACTCACCCAGTCTGCGGTCTACTGGGCTCACGATCTGTATCTCCAGTACCTACGCGTGGCAAAAGCAACGCACTAAGCAATAATGCTTAGTGGTGCAATAGTATAATAAAAGAAAATATCAAAAAAATAAGTATGTACAGAATGTGTATGATTTCTTTGTTTGGTATTGGTGTATCCATTATTTCATTATCTTTGTCCACTTTCATTCATTTGGTTGCCCAAGTAACCTACACTAGATGACTGGACTGGATAACGGGTAAACTGGCACTGGGTATCAAGTACCTCGGGCCGTCACACCATCGGTCACATATGCATCTCCCGGTGCAGTAAGCCTAACAATTTGTGATAACATCAGGCACAAGGCCAAAGCTCAATACAAGGTCAGAATGGCTAAAAGCCATAAAATCACAGAATGGCAAATTGCCATGTGCAGTATTGCTAATTGAACCCTATTGGCATGCCAAACTATCCAAACCAATCTTGTTAGGTATACTAGGGCATTTGAAACTTTTAAATTCTTCAATTTATGAATTTCAAGTTTTGGTGTTACTATTCACCTCATTGGTCAACAAAAATGTTGACTTTTGGATAGACAATATGTACATTGACTTTGGCACTCCCAATATACCACATTTTACATTTAAAACTTGTTAGAATTGGTCACCATTACCATTTCTAACTTAAAACCAAGAGGGTAGAAAATTTCAGTTTTTGAAGCATGAGTTTACTGTTCCATTAAGCACTGTTGCAGTGGGAATTTGAAGAAATGACAAACATGAAAGTTGTTCCTTATTTTGTCTAGTTTAATTTCCTTTTTTCAATCACTCCATTTGGAGTTTTTTAGCTCCAGATATGGTCCAAAAACCACAGCTGGCCGGATTGCCAAAACTGCAGAGTTACCAAATCTACAGTACCATGAACAGTGACTGTGATTGCATTTTTGAATAGGTTCTGGGCATAATTTGGGGTAGGTTTCTTCATTAAAGTTGTTTATCTATGTCTTAACTTGTTTCTGTAAAAATTTCATGTCAATTGACCATATCTACAGTAAGTTATGGCAAAATGAACAGTTACTGTTCATTTAATCATTTCTGCAGGTGCTGTTGCAGGGTATCCAGATTGGGACCAACTTTTGGTCCTCTTGCCTTGGTCTTTTGGGCATGGTTTCTTCAGAAAAAATGTGCCATTATAAACCTAGTTTCATGTCCAGTTGGCCAAACACCAATTGGACCTACACAGCAAAAGTTATGGCTGTGTAAGTGGGCTGGAATCTCAGCCACCATGCTGCTGTCTTTAGGCAGCCTACCATTCCACTTTGCCATGCCATTTTTCAGTCCAATTTATGGTCAACATACCTAAAATGGTCACTAATTGACCATTAAAATGTTCTTTAACCATTTCATAAGCCAAGTAAAATTTTCATTCCTAAACCCTAGCTAAATTTCAAAGTTTTCACAATTTCCCTAATTAACTCTTTCATTCTCTATATATATATGTATACACTTTAAACCTAAGCTCTAGTTCACTCTAAGTCCATCAAACACTCCATTTCTATTCCTTCAATAGGGCTGCCGAAATGCATAGCTTACATACACATATTTTTTTTTTTCATTTTAGTTACAATTCCTTACTTATTTTAAGTCCCTTAGCATAGAAATAAAGAGCTTTAGGTGTGTATATGCACTAACCTTTAAGTGGCACTTCTTGGACTTGTATTTTCCTTAGAATTTCTCCTCTTTGTGGCTGCCTAGAGCTTCCTTAGGATGTGTAGATTAATTTTAGTGAAGGTGACTTAGGATTTTATGGTTGGATGTTGGGAGATTTCAAGCTCAATTTGAGCAACAATGGAGGGAGGAAGAATGGGCAAGGGTTTCGGCTGGTTTGGGGAAAGAGGTGGCTGCTGGTTTTTTTTTTTTTTTATTTCTTGGTCTCAATTATCTCTTTTATTAGTTAGTCAAATGGTTGCTTAATTGTGATTGGTTATAGTTTTCTTAATGACATCACCATGATGTCATAAATAAGCCTTTTCCTCATTTTCTTTTCTTTTCTTCACTACTCATTTTCAATTTATTTTCTAGTAATGTTTATTCATATTTTATGTCATATTAATTATTTACTCAACTGGACAAGTCGGCCAAAAATCACCTCTGAAGGCGAAATGACCAAAATGCCCTCCGTTTGGCTTAACGGGTCAAAATTGTCTATACCGATTGAAAAATTTTTCTAAGTATTTTCTTGGCATTCTAATGCCATAGGAACCTCAATAACCCTTCTCTGGAGTCCCAAAAATTATTTTATAATTTTTCCCCCGGGTCTAAGGCTCCTAGTTGCGAGAACCGCAACTTCCCTCTGGGTTACCCATCGCTAGGGCACCGGCTCGTTTAACTGGGTTGTATTTTATTTCTAAAATTTTTACCAAATATTTCTTATTAATATTTGAGTTAATTATGGTTCCTGACTTTAGTTTAAATATTTTTCCTGACGTTCTAGCTGTCCGGACCGACATCGGTCACCGGAACAGTAGAAGGTACGGAATTGCTACCGGGAGGGTGTTACAGATCCATTGCTGGTTGCAAAGGAAAGGTGGTGGCATGGTGATGAACACCAATGGTGCGCACACTTTGTGGTCTCCAATGGTGTGCGCAAGGTTTGGATTTTTGAATCTACAATTGTTGTATGATCTAAGGTTCATCCTATGAATAATTAAAATATTTAATTAGGTATTTTAATCACACAATTAAATTTTGATTCAAATCTGATTTTTAAAAGTTGTTTGAATGTGATTCAAATCTGAATTTTTAAAGTTGTTCGAATGTTATTAAAATCTGAATTTTAAAAGTTGTTTGAATGTGATTCAAATCTGAATTTTTAAAGTTGTTCGAATGTGATTCAAATCTGAATTTTAAAAGTTGTTTGAATGTGATTCAAATGTGAATTTTTAAAGTTGCTTGCTTGTGATTCAAATCTGAATTTTTGAATTTGTTTGGATGTGATTCAAATCTGAATTTTTAAATTTGTTTGAATGTGATTCAAATATGAATTTTTAAATATGTTTGAATCATATTCAAATCTGGATTTTTAAATTGAATACAAGATATTCAATTTAATTTAAGTATGTATGTTTTATTTAATTGTTAAATAGTGATATGCATGATGGATGATCATGAACTATAAAAGACCAATGTGATTGGATTTATTTCTTTTATGTTTCTTTGGGTTGTAAATTAATTAATTTATTTTAATTTATTTTTAGGCATGTATTATTAAGGTTGTAATAATTTTGGGTTGTAATTTCATTTATTTAGTTCTTGTAAATTCGCCTTGGTATGCCATGAATTACTATATAATTGGATTGCAAGAAGATCAAGGAGGTCAAGAGCATTGGTGGGACCAGTGGGAGGAATTCAAGATCAAGTGTTGATTATGTACTCTTTCAGTAACTCTCGTAAAATGAATGAATGAAATGCACCTAGGAATGCCCTGATTCAATTCTTGGTGGCTCAGAATTGAATCCCTTAGAAAGTCCATGATCATACCATATTTACTGTTTATCCATGAATGCATGAGATGTATGGGAATGTATGCAAGTATATAATATATGCATGCTAAACGGATAATGTGCAAAGTGAGACCATAATAGTAATTAGGACGACCACAAAATCTTCCAAATAAATGATTAAGTTGGATATGCTATAATTAAAGTAATTATAACATGGGCCCTCCATTGGGGCAATTATTTTAAGAATTTTTAAATAGTTGCATATGATACAATTAATTTAAGAGATTTTCTTAAGAATAATTGTTAAGCATGAGATGTTGTAAATATGTAAATGGTTTGGTGGCCAATAATGGATGTGCCTGAGGACATCAAAATTATTTGCATGTTTACTAGCTCAATGGGATCAACTTAACTAATGCAAGATAAGTCAATAATGGATGTGCCTGAGATTTCGAGCATTAGGGGCTAGGTAAAGGATTGAACCTCATATGAGATATGATGGGCAAGGAGTTGCTCACTTATAGTTTATTGTGACTCCAATAATGGATGTGCCTGAGGATGATCAATAGGATTATAATAATTCAATCACCCACTAGAGATCCATCCAACTAGGATTTCCATTTTCTACTTTGGAAGTGTAGGATTCGCTGAGTTAGTGTGAGGACCAATTTGATTAAAAGACCATAATCATTTTGGTTAATTATATGATACATTTACTAATTAATCTGGTTATTTTCTGTAGTTAATTTTTTGATAATAATGAGCACACCACAACCACCACCATCCAATATCCTTGCAAGCATACTTGATCGCAATAGGTTGACAGGACCTAATCTGTCTGATTGGCTAAGAAATTTGAAACTTGTCCTGAACCTTGAACATATAGGATATCTTCTAGAGTCAAATGTTCATGGTCCCTTACCTCCAGAGGCCACTCAAGAGGAATATGAAACTTTGGACAAGTGGAAGGAGCATGATATGAGAGCCAAGTGTTACATGCTTGCTTCTATGAGTAATGAGTTACAGAAGCAGCTTGAGAACATGCAGAGTGCGAGTGAGATCCTTCTTCACCTACAAGAGTTGTATGGTGAGCACAGCAGGAATCCTAGGCATGAGATATCTAGACAGCTATTCCGCATGAGGATGTCTGAGGGATAGAAAGTTGGAGATCATGTCCACAAGATGATTCGGCTGATTGAGCAGCTAGAACAACTTGACTTTAACATGGATTTCCAACTGCAAACAGATTTGATCCTTCAGTCCCTTCCTGATTCTTTTGGGAATTTTGTGACAAATTTCCATATGACTAAACAGGAATGCACATTGGCTAGTTTACTCAACATGCTAGTTATTGACCAAAAGAATATGTCGGACAATAAAGGAAAAGAGGTAGCTTTGATTGCATCTTCTTCTACTAGAAAGTCCAACAAGAAGAAGGGCAATAAGTAAAAGAAACTCAGATTTCTGGTCCTTCCAAGAAAATAGCTAAACAGAAAGGGAAGACTAAAGCTGATGGAGGTAAAGGAAAGTGTTTCCACTACTAGAAGGATGGGCACTGGAAAGGGAACTACCCAGAGTATAGCAATCTAAAAGAATGCAATGCCATGATGAAAATATACTCAAGTTCAAAATATATTTGGCACTTAAGGTTAGGTCATGTTGCAGAAGATAAGATTGCAAAGTTGGGAAAAATGAGGATTTTATCCTCATTGGGTTTTGTACCTACTCCAACTTGTGAATCCTGCATTCAGGGCAAAATGACTATATCACCCTTTGTTGGATAAAGACTAAGAGCTGAAAATATTTTGGAACTAATACAGAGTGATGTATGTGGTCCATTTAAGGAAATGGTTAGAGGAGGTTTTCATTACTTTACTGCCTTTACTGATGATAAATCAAGGTTTGGGTATTTGTATTTGTATTTGATGAAATACAAACATGAATCCTTTGAAAAGTTCAAAGAATTTAAATCTGAAGTAGAAAATCAAATAGGAAAAAGCATTGAAGCTCTTCTATCAGATTATGGAGGTGAATACTTGAGCACTGAATTCGATGAATACTTAAGAGAGCATGGCATTGTTTCCAGCTAACTCCTCCAGGAACACCACAGCTGAGTGGTGTATCTAAAAGGAGAAATCGTACCCTATTGGATATGGTACGTAGTATGATGAGCTATACTGATATGCCAATCTCCTTTTGGGGATTTGCATTAGAATCAGCTTTGTATATTCTGAATAGGATTCCATCAAAATCAGTATCTTCCACACCTTATGAGATATGGCATGGAAGAAAACCAAGTCATAAGCATGTTAAGATTTAGGGTTGTCCAGCTTATAAAAAAAAAATTAAAAAAAAAAAAAAAAAAAACCTAAACACTGATAAATTGGAAACCAGATCAGAAAAGGGTCGATATGTTGGATATCCAAAAGATAGTTTTGGATATCATTTTTATTTGCTTGCATCACAAAAGGTTGTGGTAAGTAGAGATGTCACATTTCTTGAACAACAGTTTGTTCAAGAAGGAAGCAAAGGAAGGCAAATAGAGTTAGAATTGGAGAATTCTGATCAACCAACAGATTAGATGGATATAGATTCATCTAGTCAACCTATACCTATTGATGAAACATCTACAGCTGTTCCTCATAGAACAACTAGGGTATCTCACCCACCAGTGAGATATGGTTTCCTTCATGAAGAAGAAGAAGAGTTGTCTACTCATGAAGAAGTTGATCATAGAGATGATCCACTTACCTATGAAGAAGCTATATTAGATATAGACTCTTCAAAATGGATTGATGCTATGAAAATCGAAATTAATTCCATGTATAAGAATCAAGTTTGAGATCTTGTTGACCCACCTGAAGGTATTGTACCTATAGGGAACAAATGGATTTTTCAAGAAGAAAATTGGTTCTGATGGAAAGGTAGAGACTTATAAGGTAAGGCTAGTAGCGAAAGGGTTTCGCCAAAGGCAAGGAATCGACTATGAGGAGACTTCCTCGCCTGTTGCCATGCTTAAATCAATTACAATTCTATTAGCAATAGCTGCATACTATGAATCCCAAAATGGTTCCAAAGTGCGCAAGCTAAAGCGATCTATTTATGGGTTAAAACAATCTTCGAGGAGTTGGAACATCCGTTTTGATGAAGCCATTAAGTCATTTGGTTTTATCAAAAATGAGGAAGAGCCATGTGTATATAAGAAGGTTAGTAACAGTGTTATCACTTTCCTTGTCTTATATGTGGATGATATTCTGTTAATGGGTAATGACACAGGTATGTTGACAACTATAAAGGTATGGCTGTCAAATACATTCTCCATGAAAGACTTAGGGGAGGCAACCTATATTCTTGGGATTCGCATCTATGGAGATAGAACGAAAAGAATAATTAATTTATGTTACAGTCTATACTTGGAAAAGGTGTTAAAGAGGTTTAACATGCTTAATTCCAATAGAGGGTTGTTACTAGTAAGACATGGTATTCACCTTTCTAAAGAGATGTTTCCAAAGATACTTGAAGAAAGAGATAAAATAGCCAGGATTCCATATACTTCGACTATTGGAAGTTTGATGTATGCAATGTTGTGTACTAAGCCAGATATTGCATATGCTGTTAGTTTGACTAGCAGGTATCAATCTAATCCAGGTTTGAAACATCGGATAGCTGTCAAGAATATCCTTAAGTACTTGAGAAGAACTAAGGATTTATTGATGATATATGGAGGTGGAGACTTGCAATTGGATGGTTATATTGATTCTGATTTCCAACCAGATATCGATGATAGAAAGTCTATCTCTAGGTTTGTGTTCATTTGTAATGAAAGTGTAGTTAGTTGGAAGAGTTCCAAACAGAGTACGACAGCAGATTTCACTACCGAGGCCGAGTATATTGCCGCATTAGATGCTGCAAAAGAAGTTGTTTGGATATAAGGAATCCCGGTCTCACTAGAAACCCAAACACATAGAAAGGCACTATCATATTATCAGAGAGATAGTTGGGCAAGGCGAAATAACCATGTAGAAAATAGCATCAGCTGAAATATCCAGCTGATTCATTCACTAAGCCTTTGTCACAAGCTCAGTTAGACCGACATCTTGAGAAGATGGGTCTAAGGTATTGCAATGAATGGCTCTAGTGCTAGTGGGAGATTGTTAGTAGTATGCCCTAGAGCATATCATTTAGTATGTATCTTATACATGTTTTATTAATAAAAGGCATTTTCACTTTTCCATTTACATAATATATTTATGTGTAATAGAAAAGGTCCATTGATATTTTGTTAAAAATATTATTCTTAAGTTGTTAAAAGTATGAGTGATAGTATTTCTAGTACAAGGTATCATAAATAGGTTCACAATAAGGACATGACTTATCTAGAAAGATTGTAATCATGTTTGTTCCTAGTTATTTATATGAGATGTAAATAAGATGGAATGGTGAGTCTCATACCATATAACAAACATGATAGGCACTTATACATGATAAGTAGGCCGAACCAGTGACATTTGTGACAAGCACATGGAGTTTACTCTTGTCAATGTATTATTATAAATCATATTACTGCATATGATCTTTAGACCTGAGATAGCACAGTTATCTTATATATAGGTGGTTTTGAGTTTGATACTACTTTCATACTTGTGCAGTGTATGGGTATATGGGCATGCGTTGGCTCCTACTAGTTATATATGGAGGTAGGTGTTGATCAAGATGGAATCTGTTCCTCTAAATAAATAGGGATAAAATCCTATGTTCATTTAATTGTTCTTGATGTTTCAAGTTCTAGGCCAGGACAGATAGATTTAATTAGAAAAGAGTTTCTGATGAGAAAAATCTTTTTAATCAAGAACTGGAATTAAAAGAGAACATAATATTTATTGCAAATGGGGCTTGACATAAACCATGACTCCAGCTGGAATTGGGATTTTGTAACAGAGAGATTCTAGTGCATGGTAATATATGATTACAGGTTCATTTAAGGTAAACCTTATTACTAATTGGGTGGCCATGGTATGCTATGCCAGGTGTTAACTATGGTCTATGAGGTGCATAAAATGATTTAGAGAAATTATTTATGGTAAGAAAGAGTTCTGATGATATTAAGAGTTGATATCATGTCTCATTGCTAATTAGTGATGAGCCTAGTAAGTCACACACATACACAAGTAATCACTAAATTAAATATGATTTAATTAATTAATTAAAGAGTTTAACTGATTAATTAAATAGGTTTGGTTTGCAATTAGATTGCAAAGTCCCTTGCATGGCTTGGAACCAAATCTAGGTTATTGGATGTATAGTGTAAGTTAAATTTTATATTTAAAGTTTTTAAATATGAATTTAATTAATGAGAAATTAATTAATAAAGATTAATTAATTAATTTATATTTGATATAAATTAATTAGAAGAAGGGAAATAATTATTTTGGGTTGAGAACTCAAAATTAAGACGCAGGGGTATTTTGGTCATTTCACAGGGTGACATGTGGCACCATGAGATGGTGACACATGACGCTACACAAAAGCTTGCCATATGTCTTTTAATCATGTAAGATGATCAAAGTCAAGATTAAATATAGGTTTGACCCTTGGCACAAAGTGATTGGGTGAATTAAACCTAGAGCCAATCAGAAAGTGACATGTGGCAAGGGTTTTAAGTGGTGACCTAGCTATATAAGTGTAAGGATGAAAGAACAAAAACATAAGCTGCTGTTATCTCTTTGATGCCACCACCTTTAAGTGCCTCATCCTTTCTTCTTCTTCATCTCTCAACAATTCAAAGAGATTAGCCAACAATCTCTTAAATTAAAAGTACTAGAAATTGTTTCTAATGTCCTGTTTACATTTGTAATCTCTCAAAAGGAAAAACCTGATTTTCTAATTGATAGAAAAAGCTTTAGAAGCTGTTCAAGGGGCTGCCATAGGTGATCTTGGTGTGGAAAAGCTAGAGGGACAACATCTGGTGTCCTAGGCGCATCCCAAAGGTGCCAAACACACTGCAGTGCATCAAAAAGGTCAGTGCACTTGTTCTTGATCTAATCTAGGGTTCTAAAGAATTAATCTGTTAATTCTAAAATCTCTAATGGCAAATGTAGATCGAAAAATATAATAAAAGAGTTTTAATATGCTGTTTATCATTGAAATCAAATAGATAAAAATGAATCTTGCATGATGCATGTGACCCTAAATTAAAAATTTTGAATTTCAAAGATCTAAACTTGTGTTTTTCATGCTTCCGCTCCTCCAGGCAACAGGCGAGAAAGTCTCCTCATAGTCGATTCCTTACCTTTGACAAAACCCTTTCACTACTAGCCTTGCTTTATAGGTCTCTACCTTTCTATTAGAACCAATTTTCTTCTTGAAAACCATTTATTCCCTGTAGGTACAATACCTTCAGGTAGGTCAATAAGATCTCAAACTTGATTCTTATACATGGAATCAATTTCAGATTTCATAGCAACAATCCATTTTGAAGAGTCTATGTCTAATATAGCTTCTTTATAGGTAAGTGGATCATCTCCATGATCTACTTCTTCATGAGTAGATAACTCTTATTCATCTTCATGAAGAAAACCATATCTTACTGGTGGGTGAGATATCCTTGTTGATTTTCGAGGAATAGCTATAGATGTTTCATCAACAGGTGTAGGTTGACTAAATGAATCTATATCCATCTAATCTATTGGTTGGTTAGAATTCTCCAATTCTAACTCTATTTGCCTTCCGCTGCCTCCTTCTTGAACAAACTGTTATTCAAGAAATGTGGCATCTCTACTTACCACAACCTTTTGTTATGTAGGCAAATAAAAATAATATCCAAAACTCTCTTTTGGATATCTAACAAATTGACTTTTTTCTAATCTGGTTTCCAATTTATCAGTGTTTAGCTTTTTGATATAAGTTGGACAACCCCAAATCTTAACATGCTTAAGACTTTGTTTTCTTCCATGCCATATCTCATAAGGTGTGGAAGATACTGATTTTAATGGAATCCTATTCAGAATATGGAAAGCTGATTATAATGCAAATCCCCAAAAGGAGATTGGCATATCAGTATAGCTCATCATACTACGTACCATATCCAATAGGATACGATTTCTCCTTTCAGATACACCATTCAGCTGTGGTGTTCCTGGAGGAGTCAGCTGGGAAACAATGCCATGCTCTTTCAAGTATTCATCAAATTCAGTACTCAAGTATTCACCTCCACGATCTGATCAAAGAGCTTTAATACTTTTTCCTGTTTCATTTTCTACTTCAGATTTAAATTCTTTGAACTTTTCAAAGGATTCATGTTTGTATTTCATCAAATACAAGTACCCAAACCTTGATTTATCATCAGTAAAGGTAATAAAGTAATGAAAATCACCTCTAGCCATTTCTTTAAATGGACCACATACATCACTATGTATTAGCTCCAAAATATTTTCAGCTCTTAATTCTTGTCCAATAAAGGGTGATCTAGTCATTTTGCCCTGAAGGCAGGATTCACAAGTTGGAGTAGGTTCAGAAACCAATAAGGATAAAATCCCCATTTTCTCCAGTTTTGCAATCCTATCTTCGCAACATGATCTAACCTTAAGTGCCAAATATATTTTGAACTTGAGTTGATTTTCATCATGGCATTGCATTCATTTAGATCACTTACATTCAATTTGTGTTTATCATTATTATCCAAATAATAAAGACCATCATGCATATAACCTGAGCCAACATATTTATTTCCAAAATAAATATTGCAAACATCATCTGTGAACTGAAATTCATAGCCATTTCTAGTCAAACTAGATATAGAAATAATGTTCTTAAAAGCATCAGGTGTATATAAAATATTATTCAAACACAAAACATGTCCAGACATGTAAAAAGATTTAGATCCTATGGCTAAAGCTTCAACAGTTGAGCCATCGCCAATCTGGAGTCTAACATCTCGAGAATGCAAGCTGCTACTGTTTGCTAGTTCCTGCATATCATAAGAAATGTGAGAACTGGCACCAGTATCTAAAACCCAAGCTGTAGATGAACTATGAGTATCATCAGAATCTAAATAACAAGACACAGATATACCTTCTGAAGGTCTATCCTTCTTGTCCTTCAGAGAAGCAAGATACTCTGGGCAGTTCCTTTTCCAGTGCCCATCCTTCTAGCAATGGAAACACTTTCCTTTGCCTCCATCAGCTTTGGTCTTCCCCTTCTGTTTAGCTATCTTCTTGGAAGGACCAGGAATTTGAGGTTTCTTTTTCTTATTGCCCTTCTTCTTGTTGGACTTTCTAGCAGAAGAATATGCAATCAAAGCTACCTCTTTTCCTTTATTATCCGGTATATTCTTTTAGGCAATAACCAGCATGTTAAGTTAACCAGCCAAGGTGTATTCTTGTTTAGTCATATGGAAATTTATCACAAAATTCCCAAATGACTCAAGTAGGGGCTGAAGGATCAAATTCGTCTGCAGTTGGAAATCCACGTTAAAGTCAAGATGTTCCAGTTGCTCAATAAGCCGAATCATCTTGTGGACATGATCCCCAACATTCTGTCCCTCAAACATCCTCATGCGAAATAGCTGCCTAGATATCTCATACCCGGCATTCCTACTAAGCTCACCATACAACTCTTGCAGGTAAAGGAGGATCTGACTAGCACTCTGCATATTCTCATGCTGCTTCTGCAACTCATTACTCATAGAAGCAATCATGTAACACTTGGCTCTCATATCATGCTCCTTCCACTTGTCCAAAGTATCATGTTCCTCTTGAGTAGCCTCTGGAGGTAAGGGACCAGGAACATTTGAGTTTAGAATATATCCTATATGTTTAAGATTCAGGACAAGTTTCAAATTTCTAAGCCAATCAGAAAGATTAAGTCCTGTCAACCTATTGTGATCAAGTATGCTCGCAAGAATATTGGATGGTGGTGGTTGTTGTGTGCTCATTATTATCAGAAGAATAACTGCAGAAAATAACTAGATTAATTAGTAAATGTATCATGTAATTAACCAAAATGATTATGGGTTTTTAATCAAATTGATCCTCCCACTAACTTAGCGAATCCTACACTTCCAAAGTAGGAAATGGAAATCCTAGTTGGATGGATTTCTAGTGGGTGATTCAATTCTTATAGTCATATTGATCATCCTCAGGGACATCCATTATTAGAATTACAACAAACTATAAGTGAGCAACTCCTTGCCCATCACATCTCATGTGAGGTTCAATCATTTATCTAGCCCCTAATGCTCAAAATCTCAGGCACATCCATTATTAACTTAACTTGCATTAGTTAAGTTGATCCCATTGAGCCAGTAAACATGCAAATAATTTTAATGTCCTTAGGCACATCCATTATTGGTCACCAAACCATTTACATATTTACAATATCTCATGCATAATAATTATTCTTAAGAAAATCTCTTAAATTAATTGCATCATATGCAAGTATTTAAAATTTCTTAAAATAATTACCTCAATGGAGGGCCCATGATATAATTACTTTGATTATACCATTTCCAACTTACTTATTTGTTTGGAAGATTTTGTGATCGGCCTAATTACTATTATGGTCTCACTTTGCACATTATCCAATTAGCTTGTATATATCATATACTTGCATACATTCCCTTACATCTCATGCATACATGGATAAAAAATAAAAATGGTATGATCAAGGACTTTCTACGGGATTCAATTCTGAGCCACCAAGAATTGAATCAGGGCATTCCTAGGTGCATTTCATTCATTCATATTACAAGAGTTGTTGAAGGAGTACATAATCAATACTTGATCTTGAATTCCTCCCACTGGTCCTACCTGTTAGTAGTATGCCCTAGAGCATATCATTTAGTATGTATCTTGTACATATTTTTATTAATAAAAGGCATTTCTACTTTTCCGTTTACATAATATATTTATGTGTAATAGAAAAGGTCCATTGATATTTTGTTAGAAATATTATTCTTAAGTTGTTAAGAATATGAGTGACAATATTTTTAGCACAAAGTATCATAAATAGGTTCACAATCGAGGATACTTCATAATAAGGACATGACTTATCCAGAAAGATTGTATTCATGTTTGTTCCCAAGTTATTTATATGAGATATAAATAAGATAGAATGATGAGTCTCATGCCATATAACAAACATGATAGGCACTTATAAATGATAAGTAGGCCGAACCAGTGACACTTATGACAAGCACATGGAGTTTACTCTTGTCAATGTTTTGTCATAAATCATATCCGTGCATATAATCTTTAGACTTGAGATAGCACAGTTATCTTGTATATAGGTAGTTTGAGTTTGATACTGCTTTTATACTTGTACTATGTATGGGTATATGGGCATGTGTTAGCTCCTACTAGTTATATATGGAGGTAGGTGTCGATCAAGATGGAATCTGTTCCTCTAAGTAAATAGAGATAAAATCCTATGTTCATTTAATTGTTCTTGATGTTTCAAGTTCCTGGCCAGGACAGATAGATTTATTCAGAAAAGAGTTTCTGATGAGAAAATCTTTTTAATCAAGAACTGGAATTAAAAGAGAACATAATATTCATAGCAAATGGAGTTTGACATAAACCATGACTCCAGCTTGAGTTGGGATTTTGTAACAGAGAGATTCTAGTGCATGGTAACATATGATTATGGGTTCATTTAAGGTAAACCTTATTACTAATTGGGTGGCCATGGCATGCTGTGCTAGGTGTTAACCATGGTCTATGAGGTGCATAAAATGATTTAGAGAAATCATTTATGGTAAGAAAGAGTTCTAATGATATTAAGAGTTGATATCATGTCTCATTGCCAATTAGTGATGAGCCTAGTAAGTCACACACATACACAAGTTATCACCTATTTAAATATGATTTAATTAATTAATTAAAGAGTTTAATTGATTAATTAAATAGGTTTGGTTTGCAATTAAATTGCAAAGTCCCTAGCATAACTTGAAACCAAATCTAGATTATTAGATGTATAATATAAGTTAAATTTATATTTAAAGTGTTTAAATATAAATTTAATTAATGAGAAATTAATTAATAGAGATTAATTAATTAATTTATATATAAATTAATTAGAAAAAGAAAAATAATTATTTTGGGTTAAGAACTCAAAATTAAGACACAGGGCCATTTTGGTCATTTCACAGTGTGACACGTGGCACCATGAGATGGTGACACATGGGATTACACATAAGCTTGCCAAATGTTTTTTAATCATGTAAGATGATTAAAATCAAGATTAAAAATAGGTTTGACACTTGGCACAATGTGATTGGGTCACTTAAACCTAGAGCTAATCAAAGGGTGACATGTGGCAAGGGTTTAATGTGTTAACCTAGCTATTTAAGTGTGGTTATGAAAAGAAAAATAACCAGCAGCCACCCCTCTCCTTTGTCACACCACTTTGAGGCTTTTCATCTATTCTTCTTCATCTCTCATCAATTCAAAGAGATTAGCCATCAATCTCTTGAATTAAGAACGCTAGAAATTGTTTCTAGTGTCCTGTTTACATCTCTAATCTCGTAAAAGGCAGAACTTGAATTTCTAATTAATAAAAAGAGCTTTAGAAGCTGTTCAAGGGCTGCCATAGGTGTTCTTGGTGTGGACAAGCTAGAGGGACAACATCTGGTGTCCTGAAGACGAATCTCAAAGGCGCAGACACGCTGCAGTGCATCAAGAGGTTAGTGTAATCGTTCTTGATTTAATCTAGGGTTATAAAATTAATCTGATTAATTTAATATCTTAAATGGCAAATACAGATCCAAAAACATATTAAAAGATTTTTAATATGTTGTTTATCATTGAAATCAAATAGATAAAAATAAATCTTGCATGATGCATGTGACCCTAGGTGAAAATTTTTGAATTCAATGGTATAAACTTGTGTTTTTCACGCTTTCGCTCCTTCACCACCAATGCTCTTGACCTCTTTGATCTTCTTGTAATCTAATTACATAGTAATCATTGGCATACCAAGGTAAATTTACAAGAACATGGACTTTAAAGTCCTCAAATAAATGAAATTACAACCCAAAAATATTACAACAATTATAATACAATGCCACCAAAATAAAATTAATTATTTTACAACTCAAAGAAAAATAAAAGAAATAAATCCAATCACATTGGTCTTTTATTGTCCATAATCATCCATCATGCTTATCATTATTTAATAATTAAATAATACATACATACTAAAATTAAATTGAATATCTCATATTCAACTAAAAAATTTAGATTTGAATCTCATTCAAACAAATTTAAAAATTCAGATTTAAATCACTTTCAAACAAATTTAAAATTTCAGATTTAAATCATATTCAAACAAATTTAATTGTGTGATCATAATTCCTAATTAAACAATTTAATTAGTCATAGGCATCAAAGCATACAACAATTGCTCATTGAAGCCCATATACCTTGTACACCATTGTGGTGCTAAAACCATGAGCACCATGGAGCACAAACATGATGCTGCCACCTTTATTGGTCCAACTAGCAATGAATCAATCAACTTTTGATCAAATCACACAATTAAATCAGATATTAAACAATCTAAATGGCAATTATAGTGGCTCTGATACCAATTGAAGGAGCGGAAGCATGAAAATTGTTAGATTAGAACATTGAATTCAAAAATTTTCTTCTAGGGTTTCATGCATCATGCAACATCCATTATGTACCTAATTGATTTCAATGTTCAATTACATATTAAAATACTTTTAATATATATTAGGATCTACAATTGCCATTTAAGATTTTTTATTCAACAAATTAATTCATTAGAACCCTAGATTAATACAAGATTATGTGCACTAACCTTTTGATGCACTATAGATGTGATTAGTACCTTTGGCAAGCACCTAGGAGCCCAAGAGTTGTCCCTCTAGCTTGTCCACACCAAGATCACCAATCGGCAGCCCCTAAACTAGCTTCTTAAGTCTTGCCAACCAATTAGAAATTAGGGATTTGCCTTTAGAGTGATTGTAGGTGTGTATACGACACTATAAATAATTTCTCACAATTTTAATTCAAGAGAATATGGGAAATTCTCTTTGAATTGATGAAAGAAGAAGAAAAAGAGGAGAGGAGAGCCTTTTGGCTGGCGGCACACTTTGAGAAAAATCAGAATGTTATGTTTTATTTTTCATTCTTTCCCTTTTATAATTAGGTCATCACTTAAAACCCTTGCCACATGTCATCACCTGATTGCATCTTAATTTTAATTGACCTAATCATATTAAGCCAAGTGTCAAAGCTAGATTTAATCTTGACTTTGATCACCTTGCATGATAGGAAGACAAATGGCAAACTTATATATGGTGCCTGTTAGTAGTATGCCCTAGAGCATATCATTTAGTATGTATCTTGTACATATTTTTAATAATAAAAGGCATTTCCACTTTTCCGTTTACATAATATATTTATGTGTAATAGAAAAGGTCCATTGATATTTTGTTAGAAATATTATTCTTAAGTTGTTAAGAATATGAGTGACAATATTTCTAGCACAAAGTATCATAAATAGGTTCACAATCAAGGATACTTCATAATAAGGACATGACTTATCCAGAAAGATTGTATTCATGTTTGTTCCCAAGTTATTTATATGAGATATAAATAAGATGGAATGGTGAGTCTCATGCCATATAACAAACATGATAGGCACTTATAAATGATAAGTAGGACACTTATGACAAGCACATGGAGTTTACTCTTGTCAATGTTTTGTCATAAATCATATCGATGCATATAATCTTTAGACTGAGATATATCTTGTATATAGGTAGTTTGAGTTTGATCTGCTTTCATACTTGTACTATGTATGGGTATATGGGCATCTGTTGGCTCCTACTAGTTATATATGGAGGTAGGTGTTGATCAAGATGGAATCTGTTCCTCTAAGTAAATAGAGTTAAAATCCTATGTTCATTTAATTGTTCTTGATGTTTCAAGTTCTGGATAGATTTATTAAAGAGTTTCGATGAGAAAAATCTTTTAATCAAGAACTGGAATTAAAAGAGAACATAATATTCATAGCAAATGGAGTTTGACATAAACCATGACTCGACATTGAGTTGGGATTTTGTGAGATTCTAGTGCATGGTAACATATGATTATAGGTTCATTTAAGGTAAATCTTATTACTAATTGGGTGGCCATGGCATGCTATGCTAGGTGTTAACCATGGTCTATGAGGTTCATAAAATGATTTAGAGAAATCATTTATGGTAAGAAAGAGTTCGATGATATTAAGAGTTGATATCATGTCTCATTGCCAATTAGTGATGAGCCTAGTAAGTCACACACATACACAAGTTATCACCTATTTAAATATGATTTAATTAATTAATTAAAGAGTTTAATTGATTAATTAAATAGATTTGGTTTGCAATTAAATTGCAAAGTCCCTAGCATGACTTGAAACCAAATCTAGATTATTGGATGTGTAGTATAAATTAAATTTATATTTAAAGTGTTTAAATATGAATTTAATTGATGAGAAATTAATTAATAGAGATTAATTAATTAATTTATATTTGATATAAATTAATTAGAAGAAGAAAATAATTATTTTGGGTTAAGAACTCAAAATTAAGACACAGGGTATTTTGGTCATTTTGCAGTGTGACACGTGGCACCATGAGATGGTGACACGTGGCATAACACATAAGCTTGCCAAATATTTTTAATCATGTAAGATGATTAAAATCAAGATTAAATATAGGTTTGACACTTGGCACAATGTGATTGGGTCACTTAAACCTAGAGCTAATCAAAAGGTGACATGTGGCTAGGGTTTAATGTGTTAACCTAGCTATTTAAGTGTGGTTATGAAAAGAAAACATAACCAGCAGCCTCTCCTCTCATATGTCACGCCACTTTGAGCCTCCAGCTATTTCTCTTCATCTCTCATCAATTCAAAGAGATTAGCCATCAATCTCTTGAATTAAGAACACTAGAAATTGTTTCTAGTGTCCTGTTTACATCTCTAATCTCTTAAAAGGCAGAACTTGAATTTCTAATTAATAGAAAAAGGCTTTAGAAGCTGTTCAAGGGCTGCCATAGGTGTTCTTGGTGTGGACAAGCTAGAGGGACAACATCTGGTGTCCTGAAGACGAATCTCAAAGCGCCGACATCAAGAGGTTAGTGTAATCGTTCTTGATTTAATCTAGGGTTCTAAAATTAATCTGATTAATTTTAAAATCTTAAATAGCAAATACAGATCCAAAAACATATTAAAAGAGTTTTAATATGTTGTTTATCATTGAAATCAAATAGATAAAAATAAATCTTGCATGGTGCATGTGACCCTAGGTGAAAATTTTTGAATTCAATGGTATAATCTTGTGTTTTTCACGCTTCCGTTCCTTCAGTGCCATGTGTCACCATTTCATGGTGTCACATGTCACCCTGTGAAATGACCAAATTACCCTTGTGTTTTAATTTTGAGTTCTCAATCCAAAATAATTATTTCTCATATTCTAATCAATTTATATCAAATATAAATAAATTAATTAATCTCTATTAATTAATTTCTCATAATTAAATTCATATTTAAACACTTTAAATATAAATTTAACTTATACTATACATCCAATAACCTATATTTGGTTTCAAGCCATGTAAAGGACTTTGCAATCTTATTGCAAACCAAACCTATTTAATTAATCAATTAAATCACATTTAACTTGGTGATTACTTGTGTATGTGTGTGACTCACTAGGCTCATCACTAATTAGCAATGAGATATGATATCAACTTTTAATATCATCAGAACCTTTTTTTACCATAAATGATTTCTCTAAATCATTTTAGGCACCTCATAGACCATAGTTAACACCTAGCATAACATGCCATGGCCACCCAATCACTAATAAGGAATACCTTAAATGAACCTATAATCATATGTTACCATGCACTAGAATATCTCTGTTACAAAATCCCAATTTCAGCTGGAGCCATGGTTAATGTCAAACTCCATTTGCTATGAATATTATGTTCTCTTTTAATTCCAATTCTTGATTAAAAAGATTGTCTCATCAGAAACTCTTTTCAGATTAAATCTATCTGTCCTAGCCAGGAACTTGAAATATCAAGAACAATTAAATAAACATGGGACTTTATCCCTATTTACTTAGGGTAACAGATTCCATCTTGATCAACACTTACCTCCATATATAACTAGTAGGAGCTAAGACATTCCCATATACCCATACACAGTACAAGTATGAGAGCAGTATCAAACTCAAACTACCTATATACAAGATAACTATGTTATCTCAGGTCTAAAGATTATATGCACTGATATGATTTATGACAATGCATTGACAAGAGTAAACTCCACGTGCTTGTCATAAATGTCACTGGTTCGGCCTACTTATCATGTATAAGTGCCTATCATGTTTGTTATATGGCATGAGACTTACAATTCTATCTTATTTATATCTCATATAAATAACTTGGGAACCATCATTATTACAATATTTCTGGATAAGTCATATCCTTATTGTGAAGTATCCTCGATTGTGAACCATTTTATGATACTTTATGCTAGAAATACTGTCACTCATATTCTTAGCAACTTAAGAATAGAATATCTAACAAAATATCAATGGACCTTTTCTATTACACATAAATATATTATGTAAATGGAAAAGTGAAATTGCTTTCTTATTAATAAAACATGTACAAGATACATACTAAATGATATTCTCTAGGGCATACTACTAATAGTTATATGGGTTTAGTTCTCTTAATGCACGGTAGTGTAATCTTCCCAGAACTTGACTTGTGCTTTTTGACTTCCCAACTTGTTAAATTGTGCTCTAGACCTTAAGATTGCATTAAATTACCTAATAAAACATAGAAATCAAGAAATTAAGCTCGATCAACTCAAAATGCTAAAGTATAATGAAACTAATTAGAAATCATGCAATTAACTAACTAAATGCCAATGAAATGCAATAAAAATTACCTTAAAATACCTATATAATACAAGTATATCAAATACCCCTAAACTTAAACATTTGCTTGTCCTTAAGCAAATTAAAGCTTAAAAACTCAATAGGGTTCTATTTTTTCCTAGAATTATAGTTAAAAAAACTTAATTTGTGTACAATTGAACTCTCAACATCCACATTCCAATTCTCTTCCTTCAAGGCATGAAAGAATCAATGATTGTTTGTTATAAATGCATCTCCCTCATAAATTTTCAACCATCATTCCAATTATAATACTATTAATAAGTCACAAAGAGCTTATCTCCTTAAGATGGATTCAAGAAATAATCACTAATTTAGAATGCCTCTATCATGAATGATTATATATAAGATGAAAGAGTATATTTCCAAACCCATAGGCATATCTCAATTTTTTTTTTATCTCCACTAATATAGCATACACTTTTCAAAAAATCAAAAGGTCTTTTATGGGTTGTAATGGGGCTAATGGGTGATTGATGTGGCTACCAATGAAAAGGGACTTAATGAATGCAAAATATAAGAAGAAACACCTTGCAAAAGATCAATGCACACTAAATTTTTACTTTCCTTCTTGTGTATGGAGAAAAGAAGCCTTTTTATCATTTTAATTCTTAGTGCCAAGGATTCCTCCTTTGGTGTTTTAATAGGGACTTTTGCATTTGATTTGATTTTTATTTGTGTGTTGTGCCCCATTTTGGTACCTACTTCCAAACTCATTCTTTTTACTAGTTTGAAAGTACACTTCTCTCTCTCTCTCTCTCTCTCTCTCTCTCTCTCTCTCTCTCTCTTTTATAGCATACTTGTGCTTTTTTATTTTCACTCATTCCCCTATCTTTATATATATATCTCACTTTGCATTTTGATTCTCCTCATAGAATTAGGATAAGTGTTTGGACTAAGAGCTAGGTCAATTTTGTGGATTAACAAAGAACATATATGGGTAAAAACATAGGTTCAAATTGGCTATAAGGGATAATTTAGATTAAAGGTGGCTAAGGCTTTATTGAGGTTATTGTAATACCCCTTTACCCAATCTATAGTGTGGTCGAGCAAAGGAATGCCACATCCTATGCCAAAGCACCTGATCTTATCTTATTTATTTTATTTATTATCCATATTTCATTTTTAATTTAATTAGAGAAATTTTACCCAGAAAAACTGTAATAGCTTTCCCGTATTATTAACATTTGACCTGTTAAAGCATTCAATTGTTCAAATATCTTAATAAGAAAATCTCAAATTTGTATCAATTCAACATCTTAAGTCACATTTCCATATTCATTCACATAATCATTTCCATCCATGAATTTGCTTCATTTCATTTCATTTATTTACATAATGCATATAATTATCACACAACTTAAAATTTAGTTACAAACTTTATATTTAATTACAAAACTCATGTACAGACATTTCTGTGGGCCAATGATGTATATATACCAAAACTAAGTATGAACGTGACACTGGTTTCTACTACAGATCAGCAGAAAACTCTCTGTCTCAATGTCTACTGGACCTTATCACCAAAAACTGCGCGAGGAAAAACCATCGCGCTAAGCATTTCTACTTAGTGGTGCACTAATGAAAGAAAATATAATATACAAACAAAAATAATTTTTCTATACCTGTAAGAATTGAGGTAAATGCACACTTAAATATTCATGAATCATATCGAAGGACATGAGATTTATAATATTAAAGTTTTGTGATTATTTCATTTGCTTAGCTATGTAGTGATTTTAAATATCTTTCATAATATTTTTCCCACATATACTTATTTATGATTCACCAAAAAAAAAAAAAAAAACAAGAATATACAACGTCAAAACTTTTGGTCACTTTATTATTTAATCACATAATAATTTCAGATACCTTTCACAATGTGTTTTTTTTTTCATTCCCTCATATTTACACATTTCATTGATCTCTGGAAACATTTATTTCCTTAGGATCTTTCCTTTCTTTTATTTTAATATTCAACTTCCTCAATCATTCTATAATATTAAAAGTTTGTAGTCATTTCTTTTAGTTCACTATGTAAAGATTTTAGACATTTTTCACACCATACTTTTCCAGTTTTCTCTTTTTTTATAGGATCTTTCTTTTCCTTTATTTCAGTATTCAACTTTCTTGATTTATTTTAGTGCTCAACTTTCATACTTACTTTTAGTGCCCAAAGTAACCTTTAACAGGGTTGTTAAGACTGGATACGTGGGTTTTACTGGCGCTAGACACTCGGTGCCTGCTAGCCATGTAATGGCCAGGCTCCAACCACTAGAAGAATTGTCCACTTTGATCGTAAGCCTCACGGTTTTATCCCATAGGTGGAATGGAGAACTTCCCAGGAGGTCACCCATCCTAGGATTTCTCTCAAGCGAGCACGCTTAACCCTGGAGTTCTTTCAACTCTCCTGGCCATTCCACCGAAAGGCACCTCTAATGATTAGTTCCCCCATTTTATATATCATTACTTTTTGCTCCCATTCCGATGTGGGACGAGTCTCCATCCATCCTAAGTGAGGGTCTACCACTTCTGTGGCATACCAATCAGTCTTTCATTATGGCCTCTCCTCCTCCTTAAGAATCAAGCGTCCTCGCTCAACACACCTTACTAGTGGAGCATCAGGCTCTGATACCAATTATAATGGCCAGGCTTTAACCACTAGAAGAATTATTCGCTTTGGATGAGGTTTTGTCCCATATGTGGAATGGAGAACTTCTTAGGAGGTCACCCATCCTAGGATTTCTCTCAAGCGAGCACACTTAAACCTGGAGTTCATTCAACTCTCCAGGCCATTTCACCAAAAGGCGTCTCTAGTGATTAGTTTTCCCATTTTATATATCATTACTTTTTGTACCCATTCCGATATGGGATGGGTCTCCCATCCATCCTAAGCGAGGGTCTACCACTTCTGTGGCATACCGATCGATCTTTCACGATGGCCTCTGATACTACTAAATGTAATACCCCTTACTCGATCTACAGTGTAATCGGGCAAGGAATGTTACATCCTGTGCCGGAGCACCTTATCTTATGTTACTTTATTCATTTTCAATTTTAATGCCATTTTAATTTATTGTTTAATTTATTTTCATTGGAGAAAATGATGAAGTTTTCCCTATTTTATTAACATTTGGTGTATTACACTGATCACCTGTTTGAAGATATTCTATATCAATTCATGACTCATCAACATTCTCAAATTAAATTCATAATCTCAATAAACCATTCTCAACTTCAAGTCATCAAATTCATTCAAATTTTCATCCATTCATGCTCAAATTATACACGAAATTTTCAACTTTATTTATTACATCAGATACAAATTTAATTACATAAGTTCATAATTTACATCACAAAATAATACTTAATGTACAATGCATAAATATTAACTACTATGGCCTGGTGGACCCTGCCAAAATGCACTGCGGAGTGAGGTGACACGCTGGACACTGGCTGCAGATTTGTGCTCCCAAAATCCCAGTCTGAAGTCCACTGGGTTTTATCTTTAGTACCTACTCGTGGAAAAAAATCCAGCGCGCTAAGCATTTATGCTTAGTGGTGCAATAATACAATGAAAATATAATATACCAATAAAAAAAATAATTTCATGGCTGTAGTGTTTATAAGGGAAAATGCATAGTTAATAAATTATGGATTTGTTGAAGGCTAATTAAAATTTATGATATCAACATTTTCTTATTCTTTATTTTGATATTCAATTTCCTTACTTTATATCAACTTGCATTTAATCTCATTAATACTTTTCACTACCCAAGTAACCCATGACAGACTGACTGGACTAGATAAGCGGGTAACTAGCAGCGGACAGACTTGTGCCGCAGGCCGTCATACCATGGGACACATAATGTCACCAGGTATGCAACAGAATGGCTAAAAAGCCATAGTAGTAAACGGAAGCCATACATATCATCACATAATAGAATAGTTGGAAGTCATAAATAACAAAATGGCATAAAGCCATAAGCAATACTGCAAATCAAAACCCTATTGGCATGCCAATCTATCCAACCCATACGTAAAGTCTAGGCATATATGGGCACATTAGTGTTCTTGAGCATTCATAGTTCTCATATTCTTATTACATTTTATATTCATGCTTCATAGCATTTTTGGTTTCAATCATTTTCACACCCTACCCCTCCGTAAGGCATAACATGATCCCGTAGTATACCTAATGAATTATCAAACTTCGTCTACTGATAACCCATTAAATACACTACAAGGGATTTTAAACCTTTTCTTACTTCTTTTTATAGTGGTGAGCCCTATTGACAGGTGTTAAAAATTTTATTTTACTGAAGTGAAACCAAATAACACAGTTGAAGTATTAATAATTTCTGTAAAAATTTTGGCAGAGTGCCAATTGTATTTTGAATAAAACAGTTCTTCAAAAACCTATAAAAAGCACTTCCAATAAGTTTGTTCAATTCCCAAACTCCAATAACAGTTCAACACAATAAATTTCTCAACATTTATCAACTCAGTTCAACAATCAATTTTTCAGTGTTTCCAAAAGCTAAGATAAGATAAATATATCATAATAATTTTACAGGCCAAAATAATTTACAATTTTAGTTTACAACTGCACAAGACCAAGTACAATATATACATATAATGTACATACATTACAACAAAAACTACAAAATATGGTATACTTAATATACCCGGCGAAATCTCAAAATATAGCACAAGCAGCCTACTCTACTGCTTTGTCCGTCTGTCTACCTGTGACAGCAATGAAAAAGCTATCGCTGAGCTAATGTCTTAGTGGTGCACAACATTAAGAAAATACAATTTAAAATCATAGGCCATAAATCATATGAACTATGGATACTTAAAATCATAGTTAAATTCAAAAGACAGAGAATGTCATAAAGAATAAAAACTCCATTTCACAATATCACAATAAATATCAATAAATAACACACACAGCTTAATCATGATTCCATAGTCCAATTCGTCCCAAAAGCCGATGGCTAGTGAGGAATAACATAGCTAGCTAGCAAATAAATGAGTACTCATCCTATTAGTCCTCAACAGGCACACACCTCAACACTTCAGCCAGAGAGGGAATTCAAAGTCAATTCGTCCCACTAGACAAGCTAGTGAGAAATTCAATCAATATATATGATAGCTGTAGTTTCAAACCATTTGCAATGTTTTTTAAGCAATAAGTACCCATCAAATATCCATTCAAACAATTTTTCACAATTTAAAACAATAATATACAAATAGTCATAATTTATTTCAATTGAAAAATTCAAAAGAAATAATTGTTGTGCACAAACCTCTGAAGAGTAACCTCTTGGCCTTGACTCAGTGTTTTCTTCCCCTTCCCTGAGTCTTTGCTAATTGAAACATACAATTTGAAGTGTTTTAGTACTCATTTAAACTATCTCTAACAATAAGGTTCAATAATTAATTTCTTTAATTCTATTATTTTCCTTAGTCAACCTATAATGTTGACCCTTGATGTACTCTAGGTGAATTAGGTTTAATGTTACCAATATGTCACATTTTGCATTTCAATATGCTTCCAATATAGTGCAATTTACCATTTTTACAAGTTGGCATTCATTGCCAAATTATTTCAAGCATCATTGTATGTAAATGTCAAGTTCTCAATTTTTGTGTCCTAGATTGGTCTAGCTTAAAGTCCTATTTTTCTTGGTTTTTAGCTTTTGGTCAAAGAAGAAAAATTGTAGCTCTATGTCTTATTGCACTCGGGGCAAAATTTCAGGTCATTCTAAGTTGTAGCGACCAAGATATGATCAATTTACTAAAGCTAGATAGATTGCACTAAAATGGCAACTTTAGGTCATTTTTAGGTCATTTCTGGTTCTGGTAGTTTTGGTACTCGAACTTGTGCAAGCTATTTGACTTGCTTATGGTCTGTAACACCCCCTATTTGTATAGCCTGGTATATTTCACTGTTCCGGTGACCGGTGTCGGTTCGGACAATTAAAGGGATTAGAACCATACTTAAGATAATTAGAGAAGCCATAAACACAAATAATTAGTAATGTTCAATTAGTTAAGTATAAACAAGAAAAACAGAACGTAAGAAGTTAGACGAGCCGAGAGTCACAGCTATGGGTGACCTCCTCGGGAACGACTGCGAAGTCGTTTTAAACTCAAATTTCGAACCATAAAAAGTGACGCTGCGGTCCTTAGGACCCTTATGAACACAGTGGAAAAGAGAAAATCACGAAAAAGAACTGTTAAGTCAGTCAAATAATTAGGTCAGGGAGCCAGAAGAAATATGGAATTATTTGCAAACCGGGATGAACCGACGAGGGGCAATTTGGTCAATTGACCCCGAGAGCTGACTCCTGACCTAACTGTCAAATAAAATCGAGAGAAAAGAAAATTTCGGAATCAAGAATTAAATTAAAGAACTAATAGAAAAAAAAAAAAGAGAGAGGAAAAATGAAAAAGTTAAAGGTGATGACATCATGAATGATGTCACAAAGAAATTAATTAATTTATTTAGTAATTAGGATTTCTGGTCTTCAAAAAGGGATAAAGATAAAAAGAAAATAAAAGGAAAAAAAATTAGAATTGTCTTCTTCTTCTTCCATCAAGTGCCGCCCCACCTTCCTCCATAAATTCTCCATGAAAGCTCTTCCCTTAAGCTTACACTAAGCTTAATTTCTCCTTACCCAACCTTAATAACCCTCATAAAAATTTCATTAGAGCTTGATATTGTAACTTGGGAAGAAGACTGCAAGAAGAAAGAAGGGCTAAGAGAGAGATTTGAAGCTTTAAGTTGAGGTTAGTATATTAAACTCCTAATTCTTCCATTTAAATGCATGTGTGATGATTGAAATGAGCTTAGAAATTAAGAAATGAAATAAAATCATGGGAGAAGGACTAAACTAAAATTTTGGCCTAGTTTATGGGAGTATGATTGGTATGGTTTGATGTGTTTAAAGGGAATTAAAGATGTTAATAAAGTTACATTAGTATGGTGTTAAGATGGAAATGCACCAATTGTGATTGAATGACTGAGTTAGGGTTTGAATGTTAGGGTTTGTGAACCAAATTTTGGAGAAATGCATAATTGATATCTTTGACCAATTGTGAACTGAAAAATGGTCAATAATGACCAAAAGAGATGTGTGGAAATTGTGAGAATGGAAGCCAAATTCGTAGGGCAACCAGCAGCATGACCAAACCAACTTTGAAGGACCAAAACGGAAATTTTACAAGTCCAATTGATATGCCACTAATTGGGGATGAAAATATACATAAAAGGGAACAAGTTTCATTAAGGAACCATGGCCAAAAACTGACTAAAACTTGGTGAACTAATTGACCAAAGTGAAATGAGAGCAGGCTGCCACTGCACCAAACTGACCAAATGAACAGTAACTGTTCATTTGGTCAAAATTCGAGCTAGACAAGTCAAATTGACCTGAAATTTTACCAAAAATTAGATAAGATATAGATCTAAAACTTTCATGAAGAACACCAACCCAAATTATGCCATTAACCAATTCAAATTATTGAGCAAAGTTGAGTTACTGTACCTGCAAAACTGCAAGATTGCCATTTGAGCAGTAATGTTTGAATGGCTATAACTCTCTCTCGAAAACTCTGATTTAGGTGATTCTTAAACCGATGGAAACCTAAGACATAGTAGAACATTTCATATGCAGAAAGTTAGATCAATATTATGAACTTAACTTGATCAAATTACTGAACAAAGTTGGATCAAAAACCTGCCAGAACCATAGTTGCAGTATGAACAGTGCACGTGAACAGTAACTATATTTTGGCTATAACTTGAGCTACAAAACTCCGATTGGGGTGATCAAAAAATTAGAATACACTTAAGACAATAAGGAACATTTTCTATGAAGGAAGTTTTGTCAAATTCCAACATTAGATTTACCAATGGAACAGTGCAACTTTGGAGCACCAAAACCGAAAATTGGCAATTTTGCCAAAATGACCTAAGCTTTGAGAAAATTACCAAAACCAACAAGTTTAATGACCAAAATGTGGTATGTGGGTGAAGTTGGAGTTCCCATACCTATTAAGCCTTAAAAATTCAACAATTTGACTTGAATAGTGTAGTGAATAGTAACCCAAAATACAAAAACTTCGAGAACGTTGAATTTATTGCAATAGAGTTAATTAAAATAAAGTGAAATTTATTTTTGGATTTATGCTAAGTTATGGTACTGAGAAACTATGAAATTATGTGTTTCAACTGAAAAAGACTTGGAAGCCCTGAAAGACTGAGTCAAGGCCCAGAGGCGACTCCAGTCAGGTTTGTGCACAATAAATCCTATTCAAGCATTTTACCCTTGAAAAAAATTGATTTAGTACGCATTACAAATTTATGAACTTTTTGTTAGTAGTATGCCCTAGAGCATATCATTTAGTATGTATCTTGTACATATTTTTAATAATAAAAGGCATTTCCACTTTTTCGTTTACATAATATATTTATGTGTAATAGAAAAGGTCCATTGATATTTTGTTAGAAATATTATTCTTAAGTTGTTAAGAATATGAGTGACAATATTTCTAGCACAAAGTATCATAAATAGGTTCACAATCGAGGATACTTCATAATAAGGACATGACTTATCCAGAAAGATTGTATTCATATTTGTTCCCAAGTTATTTATATGAGATATAAATAAGATGGAATGGTGAGTCTCATGCCATATAACAAACATGATAGGCACTTATAAATGATAAGTAGGCCGAACCAGTGACACTTATGACAAGCACATGGAGTTTACTCTTGTCAATGTTTTGTCATAAATCATATCAGTGCATATAATCTTTAGACCTGAGATAGCACAGTTATCTTGTATATAGGTAGTTTGAGTTTGATACTGCTTTCATACTTGTACTATGTATGGGTATATGGGCATGTGTTGGCTCCTGCTAGTTATATATGGAGGTAGGTGTTGATCAAGAAGGAATCTGTTCCTCTAAGTAAATAGAGATAAAATCCTTTGTTCATTTAATTGTTCTTGATGTTTTCATGTTCCTGCCAGACAGATAGATTTATTCGTAAAAGAGTTTCGATGAGAAAATCTTTTAATCAAGAACTGGAATTAAAAGAGAACATAATATTCATAGCAAATGGAGTTTGACATAAACCATGACTCAAATTGAGTTGGGATTTTGTAATGCAGAGATTCTAGTGCATGGTAACATATGATTATAGGTTCATTTAAGGTAAATCTTATTACTAATTGGGTGGCCATGGCATGCTATGCTAGGTGTTAACCATGGTCTATGAGGTTCATAAAATGATTTAGAGAAATCATTTATGGTAAGAAAGAGTTCTGATGATATTAAGAGTTGATATCATGTCTCATTGCCAATTAGTGATGAGCCTAGTAAGTCACACACATACACAAGTTATCACCTATTTAAATATGATTTAATTAATTAATTAAAGAGTTTAATTGATTAATTAAATAGATTTGGTTTGCAATAAAATTGCAAAGTCCCTAGCATGACTTGAAACCAAATCTAGATAATTGAATGGTTAGTATAAATTAAATTTATATTTAAAGTGTTTAAATATGAATTTAATTGATGAGAAATTAATTAATAGAGATTAATTAATTAATTTATATTTGATATAAATTAATTAGAAGAAGAAAATAATTATTTTGGGTTAAGAACTCAAAATTAAAACACAGGGCATTTTGGTCATTTTGTAAGCAGTGACACGTGGCACCATGAGATGGTGACACATGGCATAACACATAAGCTTACAAATATTTTTAATCATGTAAGATGATTAAAATCAAGATTAAATATAGGTTTGACACTTGGCACAATGTGATTGGGTCACTTAAACCTAGAGCTAATCAAAAGGTGACATGTGGCTAGGGTTTAATGTGTTAACCTAGCTATTTAAGTGGGGTTATGAAAAGAAAACACAACCAGCAGCCTCTCCTCTCATATGTCACGCCACTTTGAGCCTCTCCAGCTATTTCTCTTCATCTCTCATGAATTCAAAGAGATTAGCCATCAATCTCTTGAATTAAGAACACTAGAAATTGTTTCTAGTGTCCTGCTTGCATCTCTAATCTCTTAAAAGGCAGAACTTGAATTTCTAATTAATAGAAAAGGCTTTAGAAGCTGTTCAAGGGCTGCCATAGGTGTTCTTGGTGTGGACAAGCTAGAGGGACAACATCCGTGTCCTCAAGACGAATCTCAAAGGCGCAGACACCTGCAAAGACATCAAGAGGTTAGTGTAATCGTTCTTGATTTAATCTAGGTTCTAAAATTAATCTGATTAATTTTAAAATCTTAAATGGCAAATACAGATCCAAAACATATTAAAAGAGTTTTAATATGTTGATTATCATTGAAATCAAATAGATAAAAATAAATCTTGCATGATGCATGTGACCCTAGGTGAATATTTTTGAATTCAATGGGATAGTCTTGTGTTTTTCACGCTTCTGCTCCTTCAATTGGTATCAGAGCCACTATATTTGCCATTTAGATTGTTGATTATATAATTTAATTGTGTGTTTGATCATGAGATCAAGAGATTCATTGCTGGTTGGATCATGAGATGTGGCGTCACACATGGAGAAGCCACCATTGGTGGCGGCAACAATGGTTCCATGGGTGATTCAAGGTTTGGCTTTTAATTCTGCAATTGTTGTATGATCTAAGGCCTATTCTTTGACTAATTAAAGTGTTTAATTAGTTGTTTTAATCACACAATTAAATTATGATTCAAATCAGAATTTTAAAAAATGTTTGAATGTGATTCAAATCTGAATTTTAAAAGTTATTTGAATGTGATTCAAATCTGAATTTTTAAGGTTGTTTGAATCATATTTAAATCGGATTTTATAAAATTGATTCAATAAAAATAAGATCTGATATTTTAAAAAATATTTGAAGGTGATTCAAATCTGATATTTTAAAAAAATCTTTGAATGTGATTCAAAACTCAAGTTTTGAAGTTGTGTGAATGTGATTTAAATCTGAATTTTTAAATTTGTTTGAATGAGATTCAAATATGAATTTTTAAATTTATTTGAATCATATTCAAATCTGAATTTTAAGTTGAATATGAGATATTCAATTTAATTTAAGATTGTATGTTTTATTTAATTGTTAAATAGTGATATGCATGATGGATGATCATGGACTATAAAAGACCAATGTGATTGGATTTATTTCTTTTATGTTTCTTTGGGATTGTAAATTAATTAATTTATTTTAATTTATTTTGGGCATGTATTATTAAGTTTGTAATATTTTGGGTTGTAATTTCATTTATTTAAGTTCTTGTAAATTCGCCTTGGTATGCCAAGGATTACTATGTAATATTGGATTGCAAGAAGTTCAAGGAGGTTAAGAGCATTGGTGGGACAAGCGGGAGGAATTCAATATCAAGTGTTGATTATGTACTCCTTCAGAAACACTTGTCACATGATTGACTGAAATGCACCTCGGCATGCCCTGATTCAATTCGTGGTGGCTCGAATTGAATCCCTTAGAAAGTCCATGATCATACCATATTTATCGCTTATCCATGAATGCATGAGATGTATGGGAATGTATGCAATTATATGATATATGCATGCTAAATGGATAATGTACAAAGTGAGACCTTAATAGTAATTAGGATGGCTATAAAATCTTCCAAACAAATGATTAAGTTGGAAATGCTATAATTAAAGTAATTATAACATAAGCCCTCCATTGGGGCAATTATTTTAAGAAATTTTAAATAGTGGCATGAGATGCAATTAATTTAAGAGATTTTCTTAAGAATAATTGTTAAGCATGAGATGTTGTAAATATGTAAATGGTTTGGTGGCCAATATTGGATGTACTGAGGACATTAAAATTATTTGCATAATTATCGCTCAATGGGATCAACTTAACTAATGCAAGATAAGTCAATATTGGATGTACTGAGATTTTGAGCATTAGGGGCTAGTAAAGGATTGAACCTCACATGAGATGTGATGGGCAAGGAGTTGCTCACTTATAGTTTATTGTAATTCCAATAATGGATGTACCTGAGGATGATCAATAGAATTATAAGAATTCAATCACCCACTAGAAATCCATCCAACTAGGATTTCCGTTTTCTACTTTGGAAGTGTAGGATTCGTTAAGTTAGTGGGAGGACCAATTTGATTAAAAGACCATAATCATTTTGGTTAATTACATGATACATTTACTAATTAATCTGGTTATTTTCTGCAGTTAATTTTCTGATAAAAATGAGCACAAAACAACCACCACCATCCAATATCCTTGCAAGCATACTTGATCACAACAGGTTGACAGGACCTAATCTGCGATTGGCTAAGAAATTTGAAACTTGTCCTGAACCTTGAACATATAGGATATGTTCTATATTCAAATGTTCCTGGTCCCTTACCTCCAGAGGCCACACAAGAGGAACATGATACTTTGGACAAGTGGAAGGAGCTAAGTGTTACATGCTTGCTTCCATGAGTAATGAGTTACAGAAGCAACATGAGAACATGCAGAGTGCTAGTGAGATCCTCCTTCACCTACAAGAGTTGTATGGTGAGCACAGCAGGACTGCTAGGTATGAGAGATCTAAACACTTATTCCGTCTGAGGATGTCCGAGGGATGTAATGTTGGGGATCATGTCCACAAGATGATTCAGTGATTGAGCAGCTTGGAACATCTTGACTTCAACATGGATTTCCAACTACAAACGGATTTGATCCTTCATCCCTTCCGAGTCTTTGGGAATTTTGTGACAAATTTCCATATGACTAAACAGAATGCACCTTAGCTGAATTACTCAACATGTCGGTTATTGCCCAAAAGAATATGCGTGCAATAAAGGAAAAGAGGTAGCTTTGGTTGCATCTTCTTCTGCTGGAAAGTCCAACAAGAAGAAAGGCAATAAGAAAAAAAAAAAAACCTCAGATTCCTGGTCCTTCCAAGAAAATAGCTAAACAGAAAAGGAAGACTAAAGCTGATAAAGGTAAAGGAAAGTGTCTCCACTGCCAATAGGAAAGTGTTTCCATTACCAACAAGAAAGTGTTTCCATTGCCAGTAAGAAAGTGTTTCCACTGGCCAGAGTATAGCAATCTAAATGAATGCAATGCCATGGTGAAAACCAACTCAAGTTCAAAATATATTTGGCACTTAAGGTTATGTCATGTTGCAGAAGATAGGATTGCAAAATTGGAGAAAATGGGGATTCTATCCTCATTGGGCTCTGAGCCTACTCCAACTTGTGAATCTTGCCTTCAAGGCAAAATGACTAGATCACCCTTTGTTGGACAAGGGCTAAGAGCTGAAAATATTTTGAAATTAATACATAGTGATGTATGTGGTCCGTTTAAAGAAATGGCTAGAGGGGGCTTTCATTATTTTATTACCTTTACTGATGATAAATCAAGGTTTGGGTATTTGTATTTGATGAAATACAAACATGAATCCTTTGAAAAGTTTAAGGAATTTAAATCTGAAGTAGTAAATCAAACAGAAAAATATAAAAGCTCTTCGATCGATCGTGGAGGTGAATATTTGAGTCGAATTTGATGAATACTTGAGAGAGCATGGCATTGTTTCTCACCGACTCCTCCAGAACGCCACAACCGAATGGTGTATCTGAAGGAGAAATCGTACCCTATTGGATATGGTACGTAGTATGATGAGCTATACCGATATGCCAATCTCCTTTGGGGATTTGCATTAGAATCACTTTATATATTCGAATAGGATTCCATCAAAATCGCTTTCTTCCACACCTTATGAGATATGGCATGGAAGAAAACCAAGTCTTAAGCATGTTAAGATTTGGGGTTGTCCAAATTATATCAAAAGTCAACACCGATAAATTGGAGACCAGATCGTAAAAGGTCGATTTGTTGGATATCCAAAAGATAGTTTTGGATATTATTTTTATTTGCCTACTTCACAAAAGGTTGTGATAAGTAGAGATGCCACATTTCTTGAACAAATGTTTGTTCAAGAAGGAGGCAAAGGAAGGCAAATAGAGTTAGAATTGGAGAATTCTCGACCAACCAATGCATCGATGGATATAGATCCATCTAGTCAACCTATACCCATTGATGAAACATCTACACTGTTCCTCGTAGAACAACTGTGGTATCTCACCTACCGGTGAGATATGGTTTTCTTCATGAAGAAGAACAAGAGTTGTCTACTCATGAAGAAGTAGATCATGGAGATGATCCACTTACCTATGAAGAAGCTATATCAGATATAGACTCTTCAAAATGGATTGATGCTATGAAATCCGAGATTGATTCCATGTATAAGAATCAAGTTTGGGATCTTGTTGACCCACCTAAAGGTATTGTACCTATAGGGAACAAATGGGTTTTCAAGAAGAAAATTGGTTCGATGGAAAGGTAGAGACCTATAAGGCAAGGCTAGTAGCGAAAGGATTTCGCCAAAGGCAAGGAATAGACTATGAGGAGACTTTCTCACTTTTGCCATGCTTAAATCAATTAGGATTTTATTAGCAATATGCATACTATGATTATGAGATTTGGCGGATGGATGTCAAAATGTTTTCTCAATGGATACATTGAAGAAAATATTTTCGTGGAACAACCTAAGGGATTTGAATCCCAAGATGGTTCCAAGGTATGCAAGCTAAAGCGATCCATTTATGGGTTGAAACAAGCTTCGAGGAGTTGGAACATCCGTTTTGATGAAGCCATTAAATCTTTTGGTTTTAACAAAAATGAGGATGAGCCATGTGTATATAAGAAGGATCGAGACAGAGCTATCACTATCCATGACTTATATGTGGATGACATACTGTTGATTGGTAATGATACAGGTATGTTGACGACTATAAAGGTATGGTTGTCAAATACATTCTCCATGAAAGACTTAGGGGAGGCAACCTATATTCTTGGGATTCGCATCTATAGAGATAGAGCGAAAAGAATAATTGGTTTATCCCAAAGTCTATACTTGGAAAAGGTGTTAAAGAGGTTTAACATGCTTGATTCCAAGAGAGGATTGTTACCAGTGAGACATGGTATCCACCTTTCTAAAGAGATGTCTCCAAAGACACCAAGAAAGAGATAAGATGGCCAGATTCCATATGCTTCGCTATTGGAAGTTTAATGTATGCAATGTTGTGTACTAGGCCTGATATCGCATATGTCGTTAGTTTGACTAGCGGTATCAATCCAATCCGTGTTTGGAACATCGATAGTCACAAGAATATTCTTAAGTACTTAAGAAGAACTAAGGATTTATTCTTGATTTATGGAGGTGGAGACTTGCAATTGGATGGTTATACCGATCGATTTCCAATCGATATCGATGATAGAAAATCTACCTCTGGATATGTGTTCATTTGTAATGGAGGTGCGATCGTTGGAAGAGTTCCAAACAGCACGCATCGCAGATTCCACTCATCGAGGTCGAGTATATTGTCGCATCGATGTCGCAAAAGAAGTCGCTTTTGGATAAAGAAGTTCGTGATGTAACTTACGAGTTCCTTCCATTAAGTCGCCAGCCCACTACATCGTGACAACAATGGAGCAGTCATGCAGGCTAAGGAACTAAGGTCTCACCCAAAATCCAAACACATAGAAAGGCACTACCATATTATCAGGGATATAGTTGGGCAAGGCGATATAGCCATGCAGAAAATATAACATCAGCTAAAAAACCAGCTGATCCATTCACTAAGCCTTTGTCATAATCTCAGTTAGACTGACATCTTGAGAAGATGGGTCTAAGATATTGTAATGAATGGCTCTAGTGCAAGTGGGAGATTGTTAGTAGTATGCCCTAGAGCATATCATTTAGTATGTATCTTGTACATATTTTTAATAATAAAAGGCATTTCCACTTTTCCGTTTACATAATATATTTATGTGTAATAGAAAAGGTCCATTGATATTTTGTTAGAAATATTATTCTTAAGTTGTTAAGAATATGAGTGACAATATTTCTAGCACAAAGTATCATAAATAGGTTCACAATCGAGGATACTTCATAATAAGGACATGACTTATCCAGAAAGATTGTATTCATATTTGTTCCCAAGTTATTTATATGAGATATAAATAAGATGGAATGGTGAGTCTCATGCCATATAACAAACATGATAGGCACTTATAAATGATAAGTAGGCCGAACCAGTGACACTTATGACAAGCACATGGAGTTTACTCTTGTCAATGTTTTGTCATAAATCATATCGTGCATATAATCTTTAGACCGAGATAGCACAGTTATCTTGTATATAGGTAGTTTGAGTTTGATATCGCTTTCATACTTGTACTATGTATGGGTATATGGGCATGTGTTGGCTCCTAGTTATATATGGAGGTAGGTGTTGATCAAGAAGGAATCTGTTCCTCTAAGTAAATAGAGATAAAATCCTATGTTCATTTAATTGTTCTTGATGTTTTCAAGTTCTGCCAGACAGATAGATTTATTCGTAAAAGAGTTTCGATGAGAAAAATCTTTTAATCAAGAACTGGAATTAAAAGAGAACATAATATTCATAGCAAATGGAGTTTGACATAAACCATGACTCCGGCTTGAGTTGGGATTTTGTATGAGATAGATTCTAGTGCATGGTAACATATGATTATAGGTTCATTTAAGGTAAAGCTTATTACTAATTGGGTGGCCATGGCATGCTATGCTAGGTGTTAACCATGGTCTATGAGGTTCATAAAATGATTTAGAGAAATCATTTATGGTAAGAAAGAGTTCGATGATATTAAGAGTTGATATCATGTCTCATTGCCAATTAGTGATGAGCCTAGTAAGTCACACACATACACAAGTTATCACCTATTTAAATATGATTTAATTAATTAATTAAAGAGTTTAATTGATTAATTAAATAGATTTGGTTTGCAATAAAATTGCAAAGTCCCTAGCATGACTTGAAACCAAATCTAGATTATTGAATGTGTAGTATAAATTAAATTTATATTTAAAGTGTTTAAATATGAATTTAATTGATGAGAAATTAATTAATAGAGATTAATTAATTAATTTATATTTGATATAAATTAATTAGAAGAAGAAAATAATTATTTTGGGTTAAGAACTCAAAATTAAGACACAGTTGCATTTTGGTCATTTTGCAGTGTGACACGTGGCACCATGAGATGGTGACACATGGCATAACACATAAGCTTGCCAAATATTTTTAATCATGTAAGATGATTAAAATCAAGATTAAATATAGGTTTGACACTTGGCACAATGTGATTGGGTCACTTAAACCTAGAGCTAATCAAAAGGTGACATGTGGCTAGGGTTTAATGTGTTAACCTAGCTATTTAAGTGGGGTTATGAAAAGAAAACACAACCAGCAGCCTCTCCTCTCATATGTCACGCCACTTTGAGCCTCTCCAGCTATTTCTCTTCATCTCTCATCAATTCAAAGAGATTAGCCATCAATCTCTTGAATTAAGAACACTAGAAATTGTTTCTAGTGTCCTGTTTGCATCTCTAATCTCTTAAAAGGCAGAACTTGAATTTCTAATTAATAGAAAAGGCTTTAGAAGCTGTTCAAGGGCTGCCATAGGTGTTCTTGGTGTGGACAAGCTAGAGGGACAACATCTGGTGTCCTGAAGACGAATCTCAAAGGCGCAGACACACTGCAGCACATCAAGAGGTTAGTGTAATCGTTCTTGATTTAATCTAGGGTTCTAAAATTAATCTGATTAATTTTAAAATCTTAAATGGCAAATACAGATCCAAAAACATATTAAAAGAGTTTTAATATGTTGTTTATCATTGAAATCAAATAGATAAAAATAAATCTTGCATGGTGCATGTGACCCTAGGTGAAAATTTTTGAATTCAATGGTATAATCTTGTGTTTTTCACGCTTCCGTTCCTTCACTTTTGTGTTGCCACCTTGTGATCAAATTGTAACTTTGAAAATTGATTTGATTTTTGTATGCAATATTTGAATGAAATGTTTGAAATGGATTTTTGATTCACACTTAGCATGACAGTTACTTATTATTCCTCCTCCATTTACGGGGTTGAGATCGTTTATTTTCCTCCCTCTCTGGCTTGCCAGTTCAGGTTGTAGATCGGATGAGTACTCATTAGCTAGCTAGCCACCTCCCTCATTGGTTTCGATTAATGGGGTTGTAGATTGCTTTGTCGTGGTGTACAACACGGCATTGATCGGAAATTTTGTGTCATGGCTTAAGTTGTGTATGACTTTGGCAATACTGTGTTTATGAAATTGTTTGACTAAACTGTGTTTAATAGATTATTTGACAAAATGGTGTTATTATGAACTTTGATCATTATTGAAATGTGATTGAGAAACATTTGAATTGTGTTTGGCAATGAATGATTTACTTATTGCATTTTAAATTTTTATTGTGCACCACTGAGTATTTTTATACTCAGTGATGGCTTATTTTGCTGTCGCAGATAAGAGCAAGGAAAAAGCAGCAGAGTGAGCTGCGATTAAATCGAGGATTACATTGATCTTTTGTACGGGTATTATTTTATGCCCTTATAGATAAATTTTGATGTAAATATGGAAATGTTGTATGTATCAATATAAAGTCGAGCAGTTGTAAATAAATTGTAATAATATTATTTTGGATTTTCTTCTGTAAATTTAATATTTGTACATATGAATTTCCTGCTTTATGTTTTGTAAATGGAATTATTAAATATTATGAGTTGACAAATTTGATTTGGATTGTGGAACTGTTTTGGAATGAATTGATTGGAGTTGAATTGTGAATTATTGAAGGTTGGGAGTTGTGAAATATTTTTGAAAGTACTTTTTACAGGTCTTTGAAGAACTGGTTTCTCAAAATACAAAGGGAACTCTGTCAAAATTTTTATAAAATTTGCGGTAAAATTAAAATGGACAAAATTTTTTACTAGTATTTAAACTTGAATAAATGATTTTTAATTCTCATCAAAATGCTCACCACTTCCAAAATGTAAGAAAATCGTTTTAAAATCCCTTGTAGGGTACTTAATGAGTTATCGGTAGGTGAAGTTCGGTAGTTCATTAAGTATTCTACGGGATCATGTTATGCCTTACGGAGGGGTAAGGTGTGACATGTTTTAGTGGTATCAGAGCATGGGTTTTCAATAAATTTTGACTATGTGTATGAACATTTTATTGATAAGTACAACTGCTCAAGTGTCTTTAATTGATACATATGACATATTTACATCATGAATATGCACTAACGGAGGTCAACCTCCTTGTGTTTAATCTCAGGAAGTAGAAATTTTGAGAAAACGGAATGGAAGGAGTAGATCATTCCGAAGAACAATCTGTTGAGGCTGAGGTTCAAGGGGAAGCCCCAGCATTCCAGAATGTGAGTGGGTCAGCCACTCCAACTCCTGCTCCAGCACCGCAGTTTCCTGCTCAATTTATGCAGTAGATGGCTGCCTTCTTTCAGCAAATGGCGGGTAATGTGCCACCCCAAGCTCATATGCCAGTATATGCAGCACAACCACAGCCCTCAACTCGGCAATATGAAAAACTGATGAAATTTGGGGCCACCGAGTTTAAAGGCACTGTGGATCCACTGGAGGCAGAACAATGGTTGGAAAGAATGGAACGGGTTTACAGAAAACTGCAGTGTACGAAAGAGATGAAGTTCGAGTATTCAGTATCTCTTCTCCAAGGGGATGCATATGGATGGTGGAAGACCATCCCCCACAGCCTGGTTGAGCCACCTGTGCTGACATGGACAGACTTTTTGAGGGAGTTCTGAGAGAAATGGGTTCCCGATGCATATGTGGACATGAAGTTGCAAGAATTCTTGAGTTTGAAACAAGGGAACCGAACTGTAGCAGAATATGAGAGAGATTTCTCAAGGCTAAGCCACTATGCTGGAAGCTTAGTCTCCACCCCCAGAGACAGATGCAAGAGGTTTGAGTCCGGGCTAAGGCAGAGTCTGAGAATGCAAGTTGTGGGTTTCAGACATCAGAATTTTACTGAATTGATCTCACAAGCCTTGGAATTAGAAAGGATAGAATCCAAAGGGGCAGTGAAGAAGGTTCACAAGAGAAAGAGAAGGCTGAAAAGACTACTGGATAAGCATCTGAAAGTGGTTCTAGCAAGAGGAAACAATTTGAGGGATCTAGCTCCCGTAGAGGCAGAGGCAGATTTTTTGGCCAAAGACCACCTCGGTCTGGTCAGCCGACCCAACAAGCTTTTCGAGGATCTCTATCGGTCCGGCAGTGTGAAACGTGTGGTAGAACTCATGGTGGGGTTTGTTTCAAGGCTACTGGTGCATGTTTTAACTGTGGAGGAAGCGGACATTTCGCTAAGGATTGCACTAGTCCGCGCCGGTCTGGGTCTTTTGCCACATCTGAAGGATCAACCCAAGTCTCTGCACCTAGAGGGTCACTGTCAGTTGCTAGAGGTAGAGGCAGATGTTAGTAGTATGCCCTAGAGCATATCATTTAGTATGTATCTTGTACATATTTTTAATAATAAAAGGCATTTCCACTTTTCCGTTTACATAATATATTTATGTGTAATAGAAAAGGTCCATTGATATTTTGTTAGAAATATTATTCTTAAGTTGTTAAGAATATGAGTGACAATATTTCTAGCACAAAGTATCATAAATAGGTTCACAATCGATGATACTTCATAATAAGGACATGACTTATCCAGAAAGATTGTATTCATGTTTGTTCCCAAGTTATTTATATGAGATATAAATAAGATGGAATGGTGAGTCTCATGCCATATAACAAACATGATAGGCACTTATAAATGATAAGTAGGCCGAACCAGTGACACTTATGACAAGCACATGGAGTTTACTCTTGTCAATGTTTTGTCATAAATCATATCAAGTGCATATAATCTTTAGACTGAGATAGCACAGTTATCTTGTATATAGGTAGTTTGAGATTGATAATGCTTTGAGACTTGTACTGTGTATGGGTATATGGGCATCTGTTGGCTCCTACTAGTTATATATGGAGGTAGGTGTTGATCAAGATGGAATCTGTTCCTCTAAGTAAATAGAGTTAAAATCCTATGTTCATTTAATTGTTCTTGATGTTTCAAGTTCCTGGCCAGGACAGATAGATTTATTCAGAAAAGAGTTTCTGATGAGAAAAATCTTTTAATCAAGAACTGGAATTAAAAGAGAACATAATATTCATAGCAAATGGAGTTTGACATAAACCATGACTCGGCTTGAGTTGGGATTTTGTAATGTAGAGATTCTAGTGCATGGTAACATATGATTATAGATTCATTTAAGGTAAATCTTATTACTAATTGGGTGGCCATGGCATGCTATGCTAGGTGTTAACCATGGTCTATGAGGTTCATAAAATGATTTAGAGAAATCATTTATGGTAAGAAAGAGTTCGATGATATTAAGAGTTGATATCATGTCTCATTGCCAATTAGTGATGAGCCTAGTAAGTCACACACATACACAAGTTATCACCTATTTAAATATGATTTAATTAATTAATTAAAGAGTTTAATTGATTAATTAAATAGATTTGGTTTGCAATAAAATTGCAAAGTCCCTAGCATGACTTGAAACCAAATCTAGATTATTGGATGTGTAGTATAAATTAAATTTATATTTAAAGTGTTTAAATATGAATTTAATTGATGAGAAATTAATTAATAGAGATTAATTAATTAATTTATATTTGATATAAATTAATTAGAAGAAGAAAATAATTATTTTGGGTTAAGAACTCAAAATTAAGACACAGGGGATTTTGGTCATTTTGCAGTGTGACACGTGGCACCATGAGATGGTGACACATGGCATAACACATAAGCTTGCCAAATATTTTTAATCATGTAAGATGATTAAAATCAAGATTAAATATAGGTTTGACACTTGGCACAATGTGATTGGGTCACTTAAACCTAGAGCTAATCAAAAGGTGACATGTGGCTAGGGTTTAATGTGTTAACCTAGCTATTTAAGTGTGGTTATGAAAAGAAAACATAACCAGCAGCCTCTCCTCTCATATGTCACGCCACTTTGAGCCTCTCCAGCTATTTCTCTTCATCTCTCATCAATTCAAAGAGATTAGCCATCAATCTCTTGAATTAAGAACACTAGAAATTGTTTCTAGTGTCCTGTTTGCATCTCTAATCTCTTAAAAGGCGTAACTTGAATTTCTAATTAATAGAAAAGGCTTTAGAAGCTATTCAAGGGCTACCATAGGTGTTCTTGGTGTGGACAAGCTAGAGGGACAACATCCGTGTCCTCAAGACGAATCTCAAATGCGCAGACACGCAAAGACATCAAGAGGTTAGTGTAATCGTTCTTGATTTAATCTAGGGTTCTAAAATTAATCTGATTAATTTTAAAATCTTAAATGGCAAATACAGATCCAAAACATATTAAAAGAGTTTTAATATGTTGTTTATCATTGAAATCAAATAGATAAAAATAAATCTTGCATGGTGCTTGTGACCCTAGGTGAAAATTTTTGAATTCAATGGTATAATCTTGTGTTTTTCACGCCTGTTCCTTCAATTGGTATCGAGCCACTATATTTGCCATTTAGATTGTTGATTATATAATTTAATTGTGTGTTTGATCATCAGATCAAGAGATTAATTGCTGTTTTTATCATTAGATTTGGCGTCACACATGGAGAAGCCACCATTGGTGGCGCAACAATGGTTCCATGGGTGATTCAAGGATTGGCTTTTAATTCTGAAATTGTTGTATGATCTAAGGCCTATTCTTTGACTAATGAAAGTGTTTAATTAGTTGTTTTAATCACACAATTAAATTATGATTCAAATAAGAATTTTAAAAATGTTTGAATGTGATTCAAATCTGAATTTTAAAAGTTGTTTGAATGAGATTCAAATCTGAATTTTAAAGTTGTTTGAATCATATTTAAATCTGATTTTTTAAAATTGATTCAATAAAATTCAGATCTGATTTTTTTAAAAATATTTGAATGTGATTCAAATCTGATTTTTTATAAAATTTTTGAATGTGATTCAAATCTGAATTTTTGAAGTTGTTTGAATGTGATTCAAATCTGAATTTTTAAATTTGTTTGAATGAGATTCAAATCTGAATTTTTAAATTTATTTGAATCATATTCAAATCTGGAATTTTAAGTTGAATATGAGATATTCAATTTAATTTAAGAATGTATGTTTTATTTAATTGTTAAATAGTGATATGCATGATGGATGATCATGGACTATAAAAGACCAATGTGATTGGATTTATTTCTTTTATGTTTCTTTGGGATTGTAAATTAATTAATTTATTTTAATTTATTTTGGGCATGTATTATTAAGTTTGTAATATTTTTGGGTTGTAATTTCATTTATTTAAGTTCTTGTAAATTCGCTTGGTATGCCAAGGATTACTATGTAATATTGGATTGCAAGAAGTTCAAGGAGGTCAAGAGCATTGGTGGGACCAGGGGAGGAATTCAATATCAAGTGTTGATTATGTACTCCTTCAGCAACTCTTGTAAAATGAATGAATGAAATGCACCTAGGAATGCCCGATTCAATTCTTGGTGGCTCAATTGAATCCCTTAGAAAGTCCATGATCATACCATATTTATCGCTTATCCATGAATGCATGAGATGTATGGGAATGTATGCAATTATATGATATATGCATGCTAAATGGATAATGTGCAAAGTGAGACCTTAATAGTAATTAGGATGGCTATAAAATCTTCCAAACAAATGATTAAGTTGGAAATGCTATAATTAAAGTAATTATAACATAAGCCCTCCATTGAGGCAATTATTTTAAGAAATTTTAAATAGTTGCATGAGATGCAATTAATTTAAGAGATTTTCTTAAGAATAATTGTTAAGCATGAGATGTTGTAAATATGTAAATGGTTTGGTGGCCAATATTGGATGTACTGAGGACATTAAAATTATTTGCATAATTATCGCTCAATGGGATCAACTTAACTAATGCAAGATAAGTCAATAATGGATGTACCGAGATTTTGAGCATTAGGGGCTAGGTAAAGGATTGAACCTCACATGAGATGTGATGGGCAAGGAGTTGCTCACTTATAGTTTATTGTAATTCCAATAATGGATGTACCTGAGGATGATCAATAGAATTATAAGAATTCAATCACCCACTAGAAATCCATCCAACTAGGATTTCCGTTTTCTACTTTGGAAGTGTAGGATTCGCTAAGTTAGTGGGAGGACCAATTTGATTAAAAGACCATAATCATTTTGGTTAATTACATGATACATTTACTAATTAATCTGGTTATTTTCTGCAGTTAATTTTCTGATAAAAATGAGCACAAAACAACCACCACCATCCAATATCCTTGCAAGCATACTTGATCACAACAGTTGACAGACCTAATCATGCGATTGGCTAAGAAATTTGAAAATTGTCTTGAACCTTGAACATATAGGATATGTTCTAGATTCAAATGTTCCTGGTCCCTTACCTCCAGAGGCCACTTAAGAGGAACATGAAACTTTGGACAAGTGGAAGGAGCATGATATGAGAGCTAAGTGTTAAATGTTTGCTTCCATGAGTAATGAGTTACAGAAGCAACATGAAAACTTGCAGAGTGCAAGAGAGATCCTCCTTCACCTACAACAGTTGTATGCTGAGCACAGCAGGAATGCTCGGTATGAGATAACTAGACAGCTATACTGAATGAGGATGTCTGAGGGACAGAATGATGGGGATCATGTCCACAAGATGATTCGGCTGATTGAGCAGTTGGAACATCTTGACTTCAACATGGGTTTCCAACTACAAACGGATTTAATCCTTCAGTCCCTTCCTGAGTCTTTTGGGAATTTTGTAACAAATTTCCATATGACTAAACAGGAATGCACTTTAGCTGAATTACTCAACATGCTGGTTATTGCCCAAAAGAATATGCCAGGCAATAAAGGAAAAGAGGTAGCTTTGGTTGCATCTTCTTCTGCTGGAAAGTCCAACAAGAAGAAGGGCAATAAGAAAAGAAACTTCGATTCTGGTCCTTCCAAGAAAATAGCTAAGCAGAAAAGGAAGACTAAAGCTGAAAAAGGCAAAGGAAAGTGTTTCCATTGCTAACAGGAAAGTGTTTCCATTGCCAGTAAGAAAGTGTTTCCACTAGCCAGAGTATAGCAATCTAAATGAATGCAATGCCATGGTGAAAACCAACTCAAGTTCAAAATATATTTGGCACTTAAGGTTATGTCATGTTGTAGAAGATAGGATTACAAAATTGGAGAAAATGGGGATTTTATCCTCATTGGGTTCTGAGCCTACTCCAACTTGTGAATCTTGCCTTCAAGGCAAAATGACTAGATCACCCTTTGTTGGACAAGGGCTAAGAGCTGAAAATATTTTGGAACTAATACATAGTGATGTCTGTGGTCCGTTTAAAGAAATGGCTAGAGGGGCTTTCATTATTTTATTACCTTTACTGATGATAAATCAAGGTTTGGGTATTTGTATTTGATAAAATACAAACATGAATCCTTTGAAAAGTTCAAAGAATTTAAATCTGAAGTAGAAAATCAAACAGGAAAGAGTATTAAAGCTCTTCGATCAGATCGTGGAGGTGAATATTTGAGTACTGAATTTGATGAATACTTGAGAGAGCATGGCATTGTTTCTCGGTGACTCCTCCAGAACGCCATACGGTGAATGGTATATCTGAAAGGAGAAATCGTACCCTATTGGATGTGGTACGTAGTATGATGAGCTATACTGATATGCCAATCTCCTTTTGGGGATTTGCATTAGAATCAGCTTTATATATTCGAATAGGATTCCATCAAAATCGGTTTCTTCCACACCTTATGAGATATGGCATGGAAGAAAACCAAGTCTTAAGCATGTTAAGATTTGGGGTTGTCCGACTTATATCAAAAGTGAACAACGATAAATTGGAGACCGGATCGTAAAAGGTCGATTTGTTGGATATCCAAAAGATAGTTTTGGATATTATTTTTATTTGCCTACTTCACAAAGGTTGTGATAAGTAGAGATGCCACATTTCTTGAACAACGGTTTGTTCAATAAGGAGGCAAAGGAAGGCAAATAGAGTTAGAATTGGAGAATTCGACCAACCAATGCATCGGATGGATATAGATCCATCTAGTCAACCTATACCCGTTGATGAAACATCTACAACTGTTCCTCGTAGAACAACCAGGTATCTCACCCACGATGAGATATGGTTTTCTTCATGAAGAAGAACAAGAGTTGTCTACTCATGAAGAAGTAGATCATGGGGATGATCCACTTACCTATGAAGAAGCTATATCAGATATAGACTCTTCAAAATGGATTGATGCTATGAAATCCGAGATTGATTCCATGTATAAGAATCAAGTTTGGGATCTTGTTGACCCACCTAAAGGTATTGTACCTATAGGAAACAAATGGGTTTTCAAGAAGAAAATTGGTTCTGATGGAAAGGTAGAGACCTATAAGGCAAGGCTAGTAGCGAAAGGGTTTCGCCAAAGGCAAGGAATAGACTATGAGGAGACTTTCTGCTTTGTTGCCATGCTTAAATCAATTAGGATTTTATTAGCAATAGTGCATACTATGATTATGAGATTTGGCGGATGGATGTCAAAGCGACTTTTCTCAATGGATACATTGAAGAAAACATTTTCATGGAACAACCTAAGGGATTTGAATCCCAAGATGGTTCCAAGGTATGCAAGCTAAAGCGATCCATTTATGGGTTGAAACAAGCTTCGAGGAGTTGGAACATCCGTTTTGATGATGCCATTAAATCTTTTGGTTTTATCAAAAATGAGGATGAGCCATGTGTATATAAGAAGGTTAGTGACAGTGCTATCACTTTCCTTGTCTTATATGTGGATGACATCTCGTTGATGGGTAATGATACAGTATGTTGACGACTATAAAGGTATGGTTGTCAAATACATTCTCCATGAAAGACTTAGGGGAGGCAACCTATATTCTTGGGATTCGCATCTATAGAGATAGAGCGAAAAGAATAATTGGTTTATCCCAAAGTCTATACTTGGAAAAGGTGTTAAAGAGGTTTAACATGCTTGATTCCAAGAGAGGATTGTTACCAGTGAGACATGGTATCCACCTTTCTAAAGAGATGTCTCCAAAGACACCTGTAGAAAGAGATAAGATGGCCAGGATTCCATATGCTTCGGCTATTGGAAGTTTAATGTATGCAATGTTGTGTACTAGGCCGGATATCGCATATCTTTGTTAGTTTGACTAGCGGTATCAATCCAATCCAGTTTGGAACAACTGGATAGTGTCAAGAATATTCTTAAGTACTTGAGAAGAACTAAGGATTTATTCTTCATTTATGGAGGTGGAGACTTGCAATTGGATGGTTATCGATTACGATTTCCAATCGGATATCGATGATAGAAAGTCTACCTCTGGATATGTGTTCATTTGTAATGGAGGTGCGATCGGTTGGAAGAGTTCCAAGCGAGCACATTGCAGATTCCACTCACGAGGTGAGTATATTCTTTGCATCGAATCTTTGCAAAAGAAGTCGTTTGGATGAAGAAGTTCGTGATGAGAACTTACGGAGTTCCTTCCATTGAGTCGTGGTTCCATTACACTGTGACAACAATGGAGCAGTCATATAGGCTAAGGAACTAAGGTCTCACCAAAATCCAAACACATAGAAAGGCACTACCACATTATCAGAGAAATAGTTGGGCGAGGCGATGTAGCCATGCAGAAAATAGCATCGGTGAAAATCCGGTGATCCATTCACTAAGCCTATGTCACGCACTCGATTAGACCGACATCTTGAGAAGATAGGTCTAAGATATTGTAATGAATGGCTCTAGTGCTAGTGGGAGATTGTTAGTAGTATGCCCTAGAGCATATCATTTAGTATGTATCTTGTACATATTTTTAATAATAAAAGGCATTTCCACTTTTCCGTTTACATAATATATTTATGTGTAATAGAAAAGGTCCATTGATATTTTGTTAGAAATATTATTCTTAAGTTGTTAAGAATATGAGTGACAATATTTCTAGCACAAAGTATCATAAATAGGTTCACAATCGAGGATACTTCATAATAAGGACATGACTTATCCAGAAAGATTGTATTCATGTTTGTTCCCAAGTTATTTATATGAGATATAAATAAGATGGAATGGTGAGTCTCATGCCATATAACAAACATGATAGGCACTTATAAATGATAAGTAGGCCGAACCAGTGACACTTATGACAAGCACATGGAGTTTACTCTTGTCAATGTTTTGTCATAAATCATATCATTTCATATAATCTTTAGAACTGAGATAGCACAGTTATCTTGTATATAGGTAGTTTGAGTTTGATACTGCTTTCATACTTGTACTGTGTATGGGTATATGGGCATCTGTTGGCTCCTACTAGTTATATATGGAGGTAGGTGTTGATCAAGATGGAATCTGTTCCTCTAAGTAAATAGAGTTAAAATCCTATGTTCATTTAATTGTTCTTGATGTTTCAAGTTCTGGCCAGACAGATAGATTTATTCGAAAGAGTTTCGATGAGAAAAATCTTTTAATCAAGAACTGGAATTAAAAGAGAACATAATATTCATAGCAAATGGAGTTTGACATAAACCATGACTCCGGCTTGAGTTGGGATTTTGTAACAGAGATTCTATTGCATTGTAACATATGATTATAGGTTAATTTTATGTAAATCTTATTACTAATTGGGTGTCCATGTCATGCTATTCTAGGTGTTTACAATTGTCTATGAGGTTCATAAAATGTTTTAGAGAAATCATTTATGGTAAGAAAGAGTTCGATGATATTAAGAGTTGATATCATGTCTCATTGCCAATTAGTGATGAGCCTAGTAAGTCACACACATACACAAGTTATCACCTATTTAAATATGATTTAATTAATTAATTAAAGAGTTTAATTGATTAATTAAATAGATTTGTTTGCAATAAAATTGCAAAGTCCTAGCATGACTTGAAACCAAATCTAGATTATTGGATGTGTAGTATAAATTAAATTTATATTTAAAGTGTTTAAATATGAATTTAATTGATGAGAAATTAATTAATAGAGATTAATTAATTAATTTATATTTGATATAAATTAATTAGAAGATGAAAATAATTATTTTGGGTTAAGAACTCAAAATTAAGACACGAGGGCATTTTGGTCATTTTGCGGTGTGACACGTGGCACCATGAGATGGTGACACATGGCATATCACATAAGCTTGCCAAATATTTTTAATCATGTAAGATGATTAAAATCAAGATTAAATATAGGTTTGACACTTGGCACAATGTGATTGGGTCACTTAAACCTAGAGCTAATCAAAAGGTGACATGTGGCTAGGGTTTAATGTGTTAACCTAGCTATTTAAGTGTGGTTATGAAAGAAAACATAACCAGCAGCCTCTCCTCTCATATGTCACGCCACTTTGAGCCTCTCCAGCTATTTCTCTTCATCTCTCATCAATTCAAAGAGATTAGCCATCAATCTCTTGAATTAAGAACACTAGAAATTGTTTCTAGTGTCCTGTTTGCATCTCTAATCTCTTAAAAGGCAGAACTTGAATTTCTAATTAATAGAAAAGGCTTTAGAAGCTATTCAAGGGCTGCCATAGGTGTTCTTGGTGTGGACAAGCTAGAGGGACAACATCTGGTGTCCTGAAGACGAATCTCAAAGGCGCAGACACGCTGCAGCACATCAAGAGGTTAGTGTAATCGTTCTTGATTTAATCTAGGGTTCTAAAATTAATCTGATTAATTTTAAAATCTTAAATGGCAAATACAGATCCAAAAACATATTAAAAGAGTTTTAATATGTTGTTTATCATTGAAATCAAATAGATAAAAATAAATCTTGCATGGTGCTTGTGACCCTAGGTGAAAATTTTTGAATTCAATGGTATAATCTTGTGTTTTTCACGCTTCCGTTCCTTCAGCAGAGGTAGGGGTCCTGGTAACACTCTTGGAAGTCAAAGCACTGTTAACCAGCCAGCACCCAGTGGTGCACTAGTTAGAGTGTATACCATGCGTCAGAGGGAAGAGGCTGAAACATCAGATGTTGTAGCTGGTATTTTCTCCATCCTTGACCAAGATGTGTATGTGTTATTTGATCCTGGCTCCACACATTCATATGTTAGTGCTAGTGTGATGTGTTCTACTGCTATTCCGTGTGTACCAATGGACTATGATGTGTTAGTAACTAGTCCATTAGGCCAGGAGGTCAGGGTAAATAGGCTATATAGAGATTGTCCTTTGGTGATCCAAGGACACACTTTTCTGTCTGATTTAATTGAAATGCCCTTCAGAGATTATGACATTATCTTGGGCATGGATTGGTTAGCCAGGCATCACGCCATGATTGACTATAGACTGAAGACAGTCACTTTTGGTCTTCTTCATTATGGTGATGTAGTAATACATGGGGAGAGACAGTTATTGCCTTCAAACATCATTTCAGCTGCACTGGCCAAGAAAATGATTAGAAAAGGGTGTGAGGCATACTTGGCACATGTGATAGACACCCAAGTGGGGAGTCCAGCACTGAAGGACATTCCTACTATATGTGACTTTCCGGATGTGTTTCCTGATGAATTGCCAGGATTACCTTCAGAAAGAGAAGTGCAGTTTGAAATTGATGTTATGCCTGGTGTGGACCCAATCTCCATAACGCCATATAGAATGGTACCAGCAGAACTAAAAGAATTGAAAGTACAATTGCAGAGTTGCTTGATAAGGGCTTCATCCGCCCTAGTGTGTCACCTTGGGGAGCGCCAGTATTGTTTGCTAAGAAAAAGGATGGCACTCTCCGGTTATGCATTGACTATCGGCAGTTGAATAAGGTGACAATAAAGAATAGATACCCATTGCCCCGTATTAATGATTTGTTTGATCAGTTGAGGGGTGCAGCTGTGTTCTCCAAAATTGACCTGAGATTAGGTTATTATCTGCTGAAAGTACAAGAGCAGAGTATTGCTAAAACTGCCTTCAGAACCCGTTATGGCCATTATGAGTTCTTGGTCATGCCATTCGGGTTAACTAATGCTCCGGCTGCTTTTATGGATCTGATGAACACTATCTTCAGACCATACCTCGATCAGTTTGTTGTGGTATTTATTGATGATATATTGGTCTATTCGAGGAATGCAGAAGAGCATGATAGACATCTGCGGATTGTACTGCAGACTTTGAGGGAGAAACAGCTATACGCCAAATTATCGAAATGTGAATTTTGGCTGAAGGAGATATCCTTTTTGGGGCACATAGTATAAGCAGAGGGTATTAAGGTAGATCCTAGAAAGATTGAACCTGTCCTTAATTATAAGCCACCCAGAAATGTCATAGAGATTTGCATTTTTCTGGGGTTAGCTGGATACTATCGTCGATTTGTGAAGGGATTCTCTATGTTGGCATCTCCATTGACCAAGCTACTTAGAAAGGATGTGAAATTTCAGTGGACGGACAAATGACAGCAAAGTTTTGATGAATTGAAAAGATGTTTGTGAGGCTTGATCCGACTTTACCCACAGGGTAAAGAATATACGATTCTGATGATGCTTCTCACAACGGGTTAGGTTGTGTGTTGATGCAAGATCGAAATTTTATTGCCTATGCATCACGCCAGCTGAAACCGCATGAGAGGAATTATCCAACACATGATTTGGAGCTTGCAGCTATTGTGTTTGCTCTTAAGATTTGGAGACATTATTTGTATGGGGAAAAGTGCTACATCTACACAGATCATAAGAGCTTGAAGTATTTGGGCACCCAGAAAGAGTTGAATTTGAGACAGAGGAGGTGGTTAGAGTTGATAAAAGACTACGATTGCCTGATAGACTATCAACAAGGGAAAGCTAATGTGGTGGCTGACGCCTTAAGTCGCAAGACTATGGCAAGTCTACAAGTTACTCCTTGTCTTTGGTGCATGAGTTAAGGTCACTGCATGCCAGCTTAGAGATTAATGATGAGGGGCAGACAGTAATTGCATGGCATGTACAGCCAGTGTTAATTGATCAGATCAGAATGGCTACTCAGAATGATGAAAAGTATCAGAAGCTATTGGAAGAAGTTCAGCAGGGCAAGAAACCAGAGTTCTCAATCAGAAATGATGGTCTATTGCTACACTAGGGTAGAATATGTGTTCCTAATGATGTTGATTTGAGGTAGATCATTTTGAAGGAAGCACATGAGTCTCCTTTTGCTATGCACCCTGGTGGTACAAAAATGTATAGAGGGCTAAAGGAGCATTACTGGTGGATGGGTTTAAAAAGAGATGTCGCAGAGTTTGTATCCAAATGCCTGACTTGTCAGCAAGTAAAGGCAGAGCATCAAGTACTAATTGGGTTGTTACATCCACTGTCAGTGCCAGAATGGAAATGGAAAAGAATAACAATGGATTTTGTAATGGGACTTCCGAGGACACAGAAGAGTCATGATGCAGTATGGGTCTATGTTGACAGACTGACTAAGTCTGCTCATTTTCTGCCAGTCCGAATGGACTACAGTTTGGACAGATTGGCCAGGTTGTACATCGATGAGATTGTGAGACTTCATGGAGTGCCAGTATCCATTGTATCAGACAGAGATCCTAGGTTTACTTCTAGATTCTGGGGTAGTCTTTAGAAAGCCCTAGGAACTAGATTGAACTTCAGTACTGCATTCCACCCACAGACAGATGGCCAGTCTGAGAGGGTAATTCAGATCTTGGAGGACATGTTACGGGCTTGTGTGATTGAGTTTGAGGGTAGTTGGGATACACACTTGCCTTTGATTGAGTTTGCTTATAACAACAGCTACCAATCAAGCATTGGGATGCCTCCATATGAAGCTTTGTATGGCAGAAAATGTAGAACCCCATTGTGTTGGGATGACGTGGGTGAAAGAAAGATGATTGGACCCGAAATTGTTCAACAGACTGAAGAGAAAATTAGGGTGATCAAAGATCGACTTAAAGCTGCATCAGACCGTCAGAAGTCCTATATTGATTTGAAAAGAAGGGATATTGAGTATGCAGTGAGTGAGAAAGTTTTCCTCAAGGTTTCTCCTTGGAAGAGGATTATGAGATTCGGCAGAAAGGGGAAATTAAGTCCTCGTTTTATTGGGCCATATGAGGTATTAGAAAGAGTGGGTCCTTTGGCTTATCGTTTGGCACTACCTCCAGAGTTAGAGAAGATACATAACGTCTTCCATGTGTCGATGTTGAGGAGGTATCGATCAGACCCATCTCATGTACTAACAGTAGAAGAAATTGAAGTGAATCCAAACCTCACATATGAAGAAGAACCCATAAAGATTCTGGCTTATGAGGTGAAGCAGCTACGGAACAAGCAGATACTATTGGTAAAAGTGCTGTGGAACCATCATTCGGGCCAGGAGGCTACTTGGGAACGAGAGGAGGACATGAGGAGACAGCACCCACAGCTGTTCAAAGATTGATACCAGGTAAAATTTCGAGACGAAATTTATTTTAAGGGGGGGAGAATTGTAACACCCCTATTTGTATAGCCTGGTATATTTCACTGTTCCAGTGACCGGTGTCGGTCCGGACAATTAAAGGGATTAGAACCATACTTAAGATAATTAGAGAAGCCATAAACACAAATAATTAGTAATGTTCAATTAGTTAAGTATAAACAAGAAAAACAGAATGTAAGAAGTTAAACGAGCCGAGAGTCACAGCGATGGGTGACCTCATCGGGAACGACTGCGAAGTCATTTTAAACTCAAATTTCGAACCGTAAAAAGTGACGCTGCGGTCCTTAGGACCCTTATGAACACAGTGAAAAAGAAAAAATCACGAAAAAGAACTATTAAGTCAGTCAAATAATTAGGTTAGGGAGCCGAAAGAAATATGGAATTATTTGCAAACCGGGATGAACCGGCGAGAGGCAATTTGGTCAATTGACCCCGAGAGCTGACTCCTGACCTAACTGTCAAATAAAATAGGAGAAAAGAAAATTTTGGAATCGAGAATTAAATTAAAGAACTAATAGAAAAAAAAAAGAGAGAGAGGAAAAATGAAAAAGTTAAAGGTGATGACATCATGAATGATGTCACAAAGAAATTAATTAATTTATTTAGTAATTAGAATTGTCTTCTTCTTCTTTCATCAAGTGCCGCCCCACCTTCCTCCATACATTCTCTATGAAAGCTCTTCCCTTAAGCTTACACTAAGCTTAATTTCTCCTTACCCAACCTTAGTAACCCTCATAAAAACTTCATTAGAGCTTGATATTGTAACTTGGAAAGAAGACTACAAGAAGAAAGAAGGGCTAAGAGAGAGATTTTAAGCTTTAAGTTGAGGTTAGTATGTTAAACTCCTTATTCTTCCATTTAAATGCATGTGTGATGATTGAAATGAGCTTAGAAATTATGAAATGAAATAAAATCATGGGAGAAGGACTAAACTGAAATTTTGGCCTAGTTGATGGGAGTATGATTGGTATGGTTTGATGTGTTTAAAGGGAATTAAAGATGTTAATAAAGTTACATTAGTATGGTGTTAAGATGGAAATGCACCAATTGTGATTGAATGAGTGAGTTAGGGTTTGAATGTTAGGGTTTGTGAACCAAATTTTAGAGAAATGCATAATTGATATCTTTGACCAATTGTGAACTGAAAAATGGTCAATAATGACCAAAAGAGATGTGTGGAAATTGTGAGAATGGAAGCCAAATTCGTAGGGCAGCAGCATGACCAAACCAACTTTGAAGGACCAAAATGGAAATTTTACAAGTCCAATTGATATGCCACCAATTGGGGATGAAAATAGACATAAAAGGGCACAATTTTCATTAAGGAACCATGGCCAAAAACTGACTAAAACTTGGTGAACTAATTGACCAAAGTGAAATGAGAGCAGGCTGCCACTGCACCAAACTGACCAAATGAACAGTAACTATTCATTTGGTCATAATTCGAGCTAGACAAGTCAAATTGACCTGAAATTTTACCAGCAATTAGATAAGATGTAGATCGAAAACTTTCATGAAGAACACCAACCCAAATTATGCCATTAACCCATTCAAATTATTGAGCAAAGTTGAGTTACTGTACCTGCAAAACTGCAGGATTGCCATTTGAGCAGTAATGTTTGAATGGCTATAACTCTCTCTAGAAAACTCTGATTTAGGTGATTCTTAAACCGATGGAAACGTAAGACACAGTAGAACATTTCATATGAAGAAAGTTAGACCAAATTATGAACTTAACTTGATCAAATTACTGAACAAATTTGGATAAAAAACCTGCCAGAACCATAGTTGCAGTATGAGCGATTGCGTGAACAAGAATCGTATTTTGGCTATAACTTGAGCTACAAAACTCCGATTGGGGTGATCCAAAAATGAGAATACACTTAAGACAATAAGGAACATTTTCTATGAAGGAAGTTTTTCCAAATTCCAACAGTAGATTGACCAATGGAACAGTGCAACTTCAGAGCACCAAAACCGAAAATTGCCAATTTTGCCAAAATGACCTAAGCTTTGAGAAAATGACCAAAACCAACAAGTTTAATGACCAAAATGTGGTATGTGGGTGAAGTTGGAGTTCCCATACCTATTAAGCCTTAAAAAGTCAACAATTTGACTTGAATAGTATAGTGAATAGTTACCCGAAACACAAAAACTTCGAGAACGTCGAATTTATCGCAATAGAGTTAGTTAAAATAAAGTGAAATTTATTTTTGGATTTATGCTAAGTTATGGTACTGAGACACTGTGAAATTATGTGTTTCAGCTGAAAAAGACTTGGAAGCCCTGAAAGACTGAGTCAAGGCCTAGTGGCGACTCCAGTCAGGTTTGTGCACAATAAATCCTATTCAAGCATTTTACCCTTGAAAAAAATTGATTTAGTACGCTTTATAAATTTATGAACTTTTGTGTTGCCACCTTGTGATCAAATTGTAACTTTGGAAATTGATTTGATTTTTGTATGCAATATTTGAATGAAATGTTTGAAATGGATTTGTTGATTCACACTTAGCATGACAGTTACGTATTATTCCTCCTCCATTAATGGGGTTGAGATCGTTTATTTTCCTCCCTCTCTGGCTTGCCAGTTGAGGTTGTAGATCGGATGAGTACTCATTAGCTAGCTAGCCACCTCCCTCATTGGTTTCGATTAATGGGGTTGTAGATTGCTTTGTCGTGGTGTACAACATGGCATTGATCGGAAATTTTGTGTCATGGCTTAAGTTGTGTATGACTTTGGCAACACTGTGTTTACGAAATTGTTTGACTAAACTGTGTTTAATAGATTATTTGACAAAATGGTGTTATTATGAACTTTGATCATTATTGAAATGTGATTGAGAAACATTTGAATTGTGTTTGGCAATGAATGATTTACTTATTGCATTTTAAATTTTTATTGTGCACCACTGAGTATTTTTATACTCAGCGATGGCTTATTTTGCTGTCGCAGATAAGAGCAAGGAAAAAGCAGCAGAGTGAGCTGCGATTAAATCGAGGATTACATTGATCTTTTGTACGAGTATTATTTTATGCCCTTGTAGATAAATTTTGATGTAAATATGGAAATGTTGTATGTATCAATATAAAGTCGAGCAGTTGTAAATAAATTGTAATAATATTATTTTGGATTTTCTTCTGTAAATTTAATATTTGTACATATGAATTTCCTGTTTTATGTTTTGTAAATGGAATTATTAAATATTCTAAGTTGACAAATTTGATTTGGATTGTGGAACTGTTTTGGAATGAATTGATTGGAGTTGAATTGTGAATTATTGAAGGTTGGGAGTTGTGAACTATTTTTGGAATTACTTTTTACATGTCATTGAAGAACTGGTTTCTCAAAATACAGAGGGAACTCTGTCAAAATTTTTATAAAATTTGCGGTAAAATTAAAATGGACAAAAATTTTTACTAGTATTTAAACTTGAATAAATGATTTTTAATTCTCATCAAAATGCTCACCACTTCCAAAATGTAAGAAAATCGTTTTAAAATCCCTTGTAGGGTACTTAATGAGTTATCGGTAGGTGAAGTTCGGTAGTTCATTAAGCATTCTACGGGATCATGTTATGCCTTACGGAGGGGTAAGGTGTGACATGGTCATTTCTGGGTTTTGGTGTCTTCATAAGAGTTGTAGTTTTATGTTTAATCTATTTATGGTAAAAATTTCAGGTCATTTGGACCTGTTTTGAGTGAGTTATGGCCAAAAAACTAACTGCTGCCCAAATGGTAAATTTTCAGGCTTTCAAGTCACTAATATGGATTTGGTCATTTTTAAGGTCAGTTTCTAGGCAGAATTTTGGTAACATTTCTACATAAAAGTTGGCCTATTTGGTGTCTATTTTCACTCCCCATTGGCCTCATACCAATTGGGTCCACAATTTTGCACTTATAACCTAATTTAGGTACTGCCATCAATACACAACTTGCACAAGATGCTTACACTTCCAATTTGACATTCCTTCTCCACCTCATTACTTCATTATTCATGCATAGCACTTCTACAAATATTAAACACAATTCTAGCAAGTATATTGGGCAGAACACTCAAGTGATCAATGCACACAATTCACCATTAAAGTCCAACATTCAATTTCCACTGAAATACCACATACTTCAACACCAATATTTCACATACACATCCATGAAAACTACACATGCTGCCCACTATTTAACGCCATCACATAGGCTGCCATTTTTTGTACAATACTTCAACAATATTTCATCAATTTAAACACTTCAATCTTCATTATGAGGCTGCCAAAAAGTTACACATACATACCAAACTTTCATTTTCATTTTTCAACTTACAATCACACTTTATACATGGAAATCAACTTTAATACACTTAAACACTTAAATCAATACCCTAAATCACTAAATAAATGCAAAAATAATCTGTACATGATGAAGTTCCATGGCTGTCGAAATGCTCCATCACCAATAATTCATCAAACCTCAAACTTCTTCCATAATTCAACTACCCACAACCTTAGTTACACTTTTAATGAAACAAGAATTGAAAATAACCACTTACCTCTTTTGGACTTCTTCAAAACTCTACCAAAACTTATCTTTCTTTCTCCCTTATTGCTGCCCAAGGTGTGTAGGCATAGATCAATGAAGAAACCTTAAGCATTGGGAGCTTGGATCATGGATACATGGAGGTTGGAGCTTGGATGGCCATGGGAGAGTTTAGGAGCTTTTTGGTTCGGCAATGGAGAAGAACAAAGACGAAGAAGGTTACTTAGTGGAAGAATCTGTCCCAAATGGCTTACATATGTGTCCATGAAGTGAGGTTAGTGGAGCACTAATGTAAATAATAGTTATTTATTCCAAAGTTTCTAAATTCCCATATTTTCCTCATTTCTTTTACTATTTAAATTATGTACCACAATTTAATTTTTTTATGATATTTTCAAAGTTTAATATCATTTATTTTTAATGGACATTTAGGTCAAAAAGACAACTCGGGATGTCAATTTACCAAAATGCCCCTATTCGGGTTGTATTCCCGATTTTCGGTAACACCGATTTTTGTCGGTTTCTCGACTTCTCGTTTTTCTTTGTACTAATTAATTAATTTTTCTTTGATATTTTTAATATCATTTATACTTCAATAAGTCTTTAATTATGGCTCGAAACTAAATTCCGAGGGTTCCCTGTAGTCCTGGGGTCGACTATTGCCTGCGCCATAACTTCCCCGTGCAGTCACCCATCGCTACGATTTTCGGCTCGTTTAACTTGGTTACATTTCATTACTATTATTTTTCCTTTGTTTTTCTTGTATTTCCCTCTATTGTATTTCATTATTTCATATCTCCTCACTAATATTTAAGTGTAGTTCTAGGCATCCTAGCTGTCCGGACAGACGCTGGTTACCGGAACAGTAGAACGAACTACCGAACATAGGGGTGTTACAATAATGATGGGAACATAGGTCCCAAATACATATTCATATCACATTTGTAACACCCTCCCGGTAGCAACTCCGTACATTCTACTGTTCCGGTGACCGGTGTCGGTCCGGACAGGTAGAATGTTTGGAAAAATATTTAAACTTAAGTGAGGGACCATAATCAACTCAAATATTAATAAGAAAAATTTAGTAAAAAAAAAATTTAGAAATAAAATACAACTAAGTTAAACGAGTCGGTGCCCTAGCGATGGGTAACCCAGAGGGAAGTTGCGGTTCTCGCAACTAGGAGCCCTAGACCAGGGGGAAAAATTATAAAATAATTTTTGGGACTCCAGAGAAGGGTTATTGAGGTTCCTATGGAATTAGAATGCCAAGAAAATATTTAGAAAAATTTTTCAATCGGTACAGACAATTTTGACCCGTTAAGCCAAACGGAGGGCATTTTGGTCATTTCGCTTTCAGAGGTGATTTTTGGCCGACTTGTCCAGTTAAGTAAATAATTAATATGACATAAAATATGAATAAACATTACTAAAAATTAAATTGAAATTGAGTAGTGATGAAAAGAAAAGATAAATAAAAAAAAGGCTCATTTATGACATAATGTGATGTCATTTAAAAAGTTTCCACCAATTATAACTAAACAACCATTTCACTAACTAATAAAAGAGATAAATAAAGACCAAAGAAAACAAAAAGTAAACAGCCATCTCCTTCCTCCCAAAACCAGCCGAAACCTTGCTTAGCCCAAACCTCCATTTTTGGTTTTTAAAAGCTTCAATTTCTATGCTTTCCTCACCTCAAAACCCTAAGTCACCTTCACAAAAATTCATCCCCACATCACAAGGCAACTCTAGGCAGCCATAGGAAGTAAAAATTCTAAGGAGAAGACAAGTCCAAGAAGTGCCACTTAAAGGTTAGTGCCTATTTATACCTAAACCTCTCTTATCCTATGTTAAAGACTTAAAGTGAGTGAGGATTTGTGAATTAAATGAATGAAATTTATGTTTATGTTTACCATGAATTTCGGAAGCCCTAAGGAAGGAATGATTTTGATTGTTTTGATGGACTTAGAGTGGACTAGAAATGATGTTTAAGGTATATAACTACATGGATAATGAATTAGTGTGCTAACTAAGGTGTATGGGTAAATTGAAAAGGAAATTAGGGTTTTGGGGAGTTAAAATTTGACTTGGCTTATGAAATGATTAATGGACATTCTAATGGTCAATTAGTGACCATTTGAGGCAAGTTAATCATAATTTGAAGTGAACTAATGCATGGCAAAGTGAAATGTGTAGGCTGCCTAAAGACAGCAGAAATGAGGCTGTGAGTCCAGCCTGTTTGGACTACCATATATTTGGCTGTGTAGGTTCAATTGGTGTTTGGCCAATTGGACATGAAACTAGACTTATAATGGCACAATTTTTCTGAAGAAACCATGTCTAAAAGACCAAGGCAAGTGGACCAAAAGTTGGCCCCAATCCGGATACCCTACACCCAGAATCTGCAGAATGACCAAATGAACTGTAACTGTTCATTTAGCCATAACTCACTGTAGATATGGTCAATTGACCTGAAAGTTTTACAGCAACAAGATGAGATATAGAAAAACAACTTTCATGAAGAAACCTACCCCAAATTATGGCCAGAACCCATCCAACAAGGCAGTGGCAGTCACTGTTCATGGTACTGTAGATTTGGTAAATTCTGCAGATTTGAAATCCGGCCAGCTGTGGTTTTTGGACCATATCTGGAGTTACAAAACTCCAAATGGAGTGATTCAAAAAACGAAATTCAACTAGACAAAATAAGGAACAACTTTCATGTTTACCATTTCCTCAAATTTCCATTGTAACAGTGCCCAATAGAACAGTAAATTTGGGCTACAAAAACTGAAAATTTTGCTTCTGTTGGTTTAAACTTAGAAATGGTATTAATGCTTAATGCCAACAAGTTTTGAATGCAAAATGTGGTATGTTGGAAGTGTCAAAACCAATGTACCTATTTTCTATCAAAAAGTCAACATTTTTGTTGATCAATGAGGTGAATAGTGACACCAAAACTAGAAATTCAAAATTTGAAGAATTCAAAAGTATCAAATGCCCTAGTATACCTAACAAGATTGGTTTGGATAGTTTGGCATGCCAATAGGGTTCAGTTAGCAGTACTGCACATGGCATTATGCCATTCTGTGATTTTATGGCTTTTAGCCATTTTGATATTGTGTTGAGACTTGGCCTCGTGCCTAATATTATTCTGACTTGTTAGCCGCTCATGCACACCAGGAGATACATATGTGACCGATGGTGTGACGGCCCGAGGTACTTGATACCCAGTGCCAGTTTACCCGTTTATCCAGTGCAGTTGTTCAGTATAGGTTACTTGGGCAACCAATTGAATGAAAATGGACAAAGTTAAATAAATAAATGAATATAACAAATACAAAACAAATAAGACATATACATTCAATACATATTTATTTTCTGCTATTTTCTTTTATTTTATTATTGCACCACTAAGCATCATTTCTTAGCGCGTTGCTTTTGCCACGCGTAGGTTCTGGAGATACTGATCGTGAGCCCAGTATGTCACACCTTACCCCTCCGTAAGGCATAACATGATCCTGTAGAATACTTAATGAACTACCGAACTTCACCTACCGATAACTCATTAAGTACCCTACAAGGGATTTTAAAACAATTTTCTTACATTTTGGAAGTGGTGAGAATTTTGGTAGGAATTAAAAACCATTTATTCAAAGCTTAAGGACTAGTAAAAATTTTTGTGCATTTAAATTTTGCCGCAAATTTTATAAAAATTTTGACAGAGTTCCCTCTGTATTTTGAGAAACCAGTTCTTCAAATACCTGTAAAAATCACTTCCAAACATATTTCACAAATATCAAAGCTCATAACAACTCATTTTGTCAAATAATATATTAAACAACAGTTTAGTCAAACAATTGCGTAAACACAGTGTTGCCAAAGTCGTACACAACTTAAGCCATGACATAAAATTTTCGATCAATGCCGTGTTGTACACCACGACAAAGCAATCTCAACCCCATTAATCGAAACCAATGAGGGAGGTGGGTAGCTAGCTAATGAGTACTCATCCGATCTACAACCTCAACTGGCAAGCCAGAGAGGGAGGAAAATAAACGATCTCAACCCCATAAATGGAGGAGGAAATGTGATACTGTCATGCTAAGTGTGAACATAAAATCCATTTCAAACATTTCATTCAAATATTGCATACAAAAATCAAATCAATTTCCAAAGTTATAATTTGATCACAAGGTGGCAACACAAAAGTTCATATGTTCATAATGCATGCTAAATCAATTTTTCAAGAGTAAAATGCTTAAATAGGGTTTATTGTGCACAAACCTCAAGCGAGTCGTCCCTTAGCCTCGACTCGTTTCCTCGGGTTCCATCCCGATATTCTTTTCAACTGAAACACAAAATTTTACAATGTTTCAGTACTAGAACTTAACATAAATCCCAAAATAAATTTTAACTTCGCATTTACTTAGCTCTAACGTGTTAAATTCGACGTTCTCGAAATTTTGTGTTTCGGGTTACTATTCACTGCACTATTCAAGTCAAACAATTGACTTTCTAAGGATTAATAGGTATGGGAACTTCAACTTCACCCACATACCACATTTTGTTCATTAAACTTGTTGGTTTTGGTCACTTTTTCAAAGCATACGTCATTTTGGCAAAATTGCCAATTTTCGCTTTGTGCTCAAGTTGCACTATTCCATTGGTCGATCTACTATTGGAATTTGACAAAACTTCCTTCATAGAAAATGTTCCTTATTGTCTAAAGTGTATTCTCATTTTTGGATCACCTCAATCGGAGTTTTTTAGCTCAAGTTATGGCCAAAATAAGTTTACTGTTCACGTGCACTGTTTATACTGCAATTTAGGTGCTGGCAGATTTTTGGTCCAACTTTGGTCAGTAATTTGATCAAGTTAAGTTCATAATTTGGTCTACCTTTCTTCAGATGAAATGTTCTACTATGTCTTAGGTTTCCATCGATTCAAGAATCGCCTAAATCCGAGTTTTCTAGAGAGAGTTATAGCCATCCAAACATTGCTGCTCCACTGAAAATTCTGCAGAGTTTCAGTACAGTAATTTTAACTTTGCTCAATGATTTGAATGAGTTAATGGCCTAATTTGGGTTGGTGTTCTTCATGAAAGTTTTAGGTCTATATCATATCTAATTGCTGGTAAAATTTCAGGTAAATTTGACCTACCTAGCTCGAGTTATGACCAAATGAACAGTTACTATTCATTTGGTCAGTTTGGTGCAGGGCAGCCTGCTATCAACTCACTTTGGTCAATTGTTTCACCAAGTTTTAGTCAGTTTTTGGTCATGGTTCCTTAATGAAAGTTGTGCTCTTTTATGTCTATTTTCATCTCCAATTGGTGGCATATCCATTAGGCTTGTAAAATTTGAGTTTTGGTCCTTCAAAGTGGTTTGGTCATGCTGCCAAGAAGATGACCATTGACCTACGAATTTAACTAAATTTTCCACCATTCCCATACAATTTATTTGGTCCTAATTGATCATTATTTCATTTCACAATAGGTCAAATATGCCATTTATGCATTTCTCCAATTTTTGATTCATAAACCCTTGCATTGAAACCCTAAACTCACTAACTCTTGCATTTAACCATAACTAGTGCACTTAACCTTAACCATTCAACTAATCAAAGCTTTTAAACTCATTCTAATGCATCAATTTCATGTAAATCATACTCCTATCAAGCTGCCCAAATTTCAGTGTGGTCCCTCTCCCATATTTGTTTCATTTAAATCAAGTTCTAAGCTCACTTAATTACCTAAACATGCATTTAAATGGAAAAATAAAGGGTTTGATATGCTAACCTCACTTAAAGCTTCAAAACCCTAACCTTTGCTCTTCTTTCTTCTTGAAATCTCCTTCTTAAGTAGTAATAACAAGCTTTAAAGAAGTCCTTATGAGAGTTATTATGGTTGGTAAATAAAATTTCTAGGTTGGGATTTAGAGGATTTATGGAAAGGAACCAAGAATTCCAAGCTTTTCTTGCTTAAAAATGGTGGAACAACATAAGAAGAGAGGGAGAGGAGAGAGCTACGGGAAAAGCAAAAGAAGAAGCAAAAAAAAATGTTTTTGAATTTTTATTTTTATCCATTTTTGAAGACCAAAATTCCCAAATTAATAAAATAACTTAATTAATCTTTATGACATCATCTTTGACTTTTCTAACTTCTTTCTTTTCTTTTTTTTTTTCTATTTATTTTTTTCTATTAGTTCTTTAATTTAATTCTCGATTTCGAAATTTTCTTTTCTCCGATTTTATTTGACAGTTAGGTCAGGAGTCAGCTCTCGGGGTCAATTGACCAAATCGCCCCTCGCCGGTTCATCCCGGTTTGCAAGTAATTCCATATTTCTTCCGGCTCCCTGACCTAATTATTTGACTGGCTTAATAGTTCTTTTTCATGATTTTCTCTTTTCCACTGTGTTCATAAGGGTCCTAAGGACCGCAGCGTCACTTTTTACGGTTCGAAATTTGAGTTTAAACGACTTGTGATCGTTCGAGGAGGTCACTCATCGCTGTGACTCTCGGCACGTTTAACCTCTTATGTTCTGTTTTTCTTATTTATAGTTAACTAATTAAACATTACTAATTATTTGTGTTTATGGCTTCTCAAATTGTCTTAAGTGTGGCCCTAATCCCATTAATTGTCCGGACCGACACCGGTCACCGGAACAGTGAAATCTACCAGGCTATGCAACGGGGGTGTTACACAGTAGATCGCAGACTGGGTGAGTCTATCCTGCAGCTCTGCATAGTGTCCGTGTCACCTCACCCTCCACAGTGTATTGGTAGGACACTAGGTTTCATTTTGGTATTTTGTAATTAATTTTTACTTTCTCATATGTAATTGAACTTATGTAATGTATTTTGAGCTTCATGTAAATAATGAAGATTCGTGGTTAAGTATGGAAAAATTTGAGTATTTATTCATTGCTTATATATGAGTACCCTGAGAAATGATTGATTGAGAAATGTTGTTGAAAAATATTGAGTTTGTGATGACATTGGAGTTTGAGAATGATTGAATACGATTATTGGAAGTGTTTTTCACAGGTTCCGAAGAACCGTTTTCTCCATTTTTAGCCGGTACTCTGCCGGATTTTCTATAAAATTTTTGGAACCTCAAATAAATTATAATTTCAATAAATGACTTAAATAAATAATATTTCAAAAGTTATATTCAAAATCATGATAAAAATTAATTAAGGTAAAATAGAATGTGCCGGTACACCGTGTGACATTGCTTACTCGGATATACTGTACACGGGTATGGAGTGTCACAATTAGTGGTATCAGAGCACGGTTTAGGCGTTTCTGGGCCTAGATTGAGTCCATACCATGCATCGCATTTGTAAGAGTCAAGGTGACACTAATGCAGATCTGCTTGTCTTTCTTATTTTGAATAGGATATGGACCCTACATCATAGAGAGCAGTTGAGGAGGAAGTGGAGAGTCATGCTCCACCTGCAGCCGCTGAGACTGGGGGTATGGGAGAACCTGCTCCGCCAGCTCAAGCAGAGCCTGCTCAGCCTCCACAGGCCATGTTCCAGCAAATGGCCAAATTCTTCAGACAAATGGCTGGGGTAATGCCAGCAGCACCACCACCACCACCAGCTCCACAGCAGAAATCACACATGGAAAGGCTAAGAAAGTTTGGAGCAGTGGACTTCTTCGGCAAGAGAGAAGATGATTCTGTTGCAGCTGAAAATTGGTTGAATAGAACAGGCAGAGTTCTAAAACAACTCCACTGCACCCCAGAGCAAAACTTAGAAGCTGCCATATCTCTATTGTAAGATGATGCATATGAATGGTGGGACACGGTATCCAGTGAAGTGCAGCCAGAAGCTATAACTTGGGACTTCTTTCTCTCAGAATTCAAGAAGAAATATGTGGGTACTGTATACCTGGAAGAGAGAAGAAGAGAGTTTATTAATCTGAGGCAGAGACAGTTGTCAGTGGCCGAGTATGAGAAGGAATTCGTTAGATTAAGCTGCTACGGAAGGGAGATAGTCCCTAATGAAGCTGAAAGGTGTAAGAGATTTTAAGAGGGATTAAATGACAACATAAAGATTATGATCACTGCCTTGGGAATTACCGACTTCACTAAGTTAGTGGAAGTTGCAATAAAGGTTGAAAAAGTAAGAATAAGTGAGCAGACTAGAAGGGAGAGACAGCAGAAAAGGGGCTCAGGTCAGTCTAGTTCATCTCTTGCATTTGGGAAGAAGTTCAAGGGTCCACCTGCACAGAGTTTAGGTCAGCCACAAGGTTAGGGTCAGTCTCAGGGGCCCAGGCCGCAGTTTACCCCTAGGAAAGGTCAGTCCACACCATCAGTGGGCAGCTCTCCAGGGATGGGGTTCAGGGGACCAGCCCCAGCATCTTCTGCATGTCCACATTGTTTGAAATGGCATAAGGGGGATTGTTGGAGAGTGACTGGTGCCTGCTTAAGGTGTGGGTCAACAGAGCATCAGTTGAGGAACTGTCCACGCAGAACTACTACAGCTGCTCCAACACAAGCAGACAGACCTACGCCTGCACCACAAATGGGTAGAAAATCTGGCAAATCTGAGGTAGTGGGACCATCACAGAGGCCTGCATCTGAGCCAGCAGAGAGGCCTGATAACAGACCACCGGCAAGAGCTTATGCCATTAGAGCTCAGGAGGAGCAAGATGCCTCGGACGTCATCAAGGGTACGTTCTCCCTCTACAATACATCTGTGCATGCATTAGTGGATCCAGGATCCACTCATTCATACATCTGCATCAACTTACCCGTAGAAAGGGGGATACTAGTAGGGGAGAGTGACCAAGACATTCTGGTCACTAATCCATTGGGCCACAGTGTGGTAGTGAACAAAGTATACAAGGGTTGCCCGTTAAGGATTAAGGGGTATGAATTCTTGGTAGACCTGATTGAGTTGCCCTTCCACAAGTTTGACGTGATTTTGGGAATGGACTAGTTGTCACGTCATCAAGCAATAGTTGATTGTAAACTGAAGAGGATTTCTTTGAAAACTTCTGAGGGTAATGAGATCACTGTTGTGGGTGAAAGGACAGATTTCCTGTCCAATGTTATCTCAGCCACAGTTGCAAGAAGAATGATGAGAAAAGGCTGTGAAGCCTACCTAGCACATGTGGTGGATACTAGGCAGGCTAAGCCAAACCTGAGTGACATACCCACAGTAAGAGACTTCCCTGAGGTATTTCCTGAAGAGTTGCCTGGTTTGCCACCAGAAAGGGAAGTTGAATTTGCTATTGAGACACTGTCGGGTACAGCACCCATTTCCATTGCTCCTTATAGGATGGCACCCACTGAATTGAGGGAGTTGAAAATTCAGTTGCAAGAGTTGCTTGATAAGGGGTTCATACACCCCAGTGTGTCACCATGGGGAGCTTCAGTGCTGTTTGTAAAGAAAAAGGATGGGACTTTGAGGCTATGTATCGATTACCGGCAGTTGAACAAAGTGACTGTGAAGAACAAATATCCGTTGCCTAGAATTGATGATCTGTTTGATCAGTTGAAGGGAGCAGGAGTATTTTCTAAGATTGATCTCAGATCAGGGTACCATCAGTTGAGGGTGAAGGATGTAGATGTGCCCAAGACTGCATTCAGAACCTGATATGGGCATTATGAGTTTCTGGTGATGCCCTTTGGCCTAACAAATGCACCAGCGGCATTTATGGACCTTAAGAACCGTATCTTCCATCCACACTTAGATCAGTTCGTAGTGGTTTTTATTGATGATATTTTGGTGTATTCCAATACTAGGGAATAACATGATGAGCATTTGAGGATTGTTCTGCAAACCCTGAGAGAAAAGAAGCTGTATGCTAAGTTGTCCAAGTGTGACTTCTGGTTGAATGAGATTGCATTCCTTGGACACATAGTGTCAGCTGATGGGATTAGAGTGGATCCCAAGAAAATTAAAGCAGTGATGGAATGGAAGCCTCCCAGAAATACAACTGAGGTCAGAAGCTTCTTGAGGCTAGCTGGGTATTACAGGAGATTTGTGAAGGGATTTTCCTTAATGGCTGCTCCAATGACCAAATTGTTACACAAGAATGTCAGATTTGACTGGAATGACAAGTGTCAGACCAGTTTTGAGAAGTTGAAGGCAATGTTGACAGAGGCACCAATGTTAACACAGCCAGTGTCAGGAAAGGACTTTGTGGTCTACAGTGATGCCTCTCATAATGGGTTAGGGTGTGTATTGATGCAAAAGGGGAAGGTGGTCGCTTATGCTTCCAGGCAGCTAAGACCACATGAACAGAATTACCCTACCCATGATCTAGAGCTTGCAGCAATTATCTTCGCACTGAAGACATGGAGTCATTACTTGTATGGTGAAAAGTGCTACATTTACACAGACCACAAAAGTTTGAAATATTTGCCAACTTAGAAGGAGCTCAACCTTAGACAGAGGAGATGGATTGAGTTCCTGAAGGACTATGATTGTGTGATTGACTATCATCCTGGGAAGGCAAATGTTGTTGCTGATGCTTTGAGCAGAAAATCCATGACAGCCTTGAGATCATTGAATGCCCGTCTATCTTTGGTTCGAGATGGAGCTATTTTGGCTGAGTTGCAAGTGAGGCCAAACCTGCTACAGCAGATTTTAAATGGGCAAAAGGTAGATGAGAAGCTAATGGCTATTATGAGCAAAATCTCATAAGGAAAAGCAACTGACTATGGCGTGAAAGCAGATGGGTGTCTGTATTACAAAGGAAGACTGTGTGTACCAGATGATGGGGAATTAAAGGCCAGTATTCTAAAAGAGGCACACACCAGTGTATATGCTATGCAACCAGGAAGTACAAAGATGTATCATGATCTGAAGCTTCAGTATTGGAGGCCTGGTATGAAGAAAGACACAGCTGACTACGTGACTAAATGCTTGACATGTCAGCAAGTCAAGGCAGAACATCAAGTTCCATCAGGTTTGCTACAGCCTATACGCATACCTGAATGGAAATGGGATCGGGTCACCATGGATTTTGTAAGTGGTCTACCTCTCACCCGGAAGAAACATGATGCAGTATGGGTGATAGTGGATAGATTGACAAAGTCAAGACACTTCGCGATTAGGACCGACTACTCACCGGAGAAGTTAGCGATTGTATATCAGTGAGATAGTTAGACTGCATGGAATTCCACTTTCCATCATATCTAATCGAGACCCAAGGTTTACATCGAGATTTTGGAAGAAGTTGCATGAGTCCTTGGGTACACAACTCCACTTCAAAGATGACTTTCCATCCTCAGACGGATGGGCAATCAGAAAGAGTAATCCAGGTAAACAATTGAACCAATTGAATTAATACAAATATTGAACTAAAATGATAACAATAACATAAAATATATGTCAGGTCTTTGAGGATATGCTGAGGAGTTGTGTCATTGAGTTTGAGGGAAGTTGGGATAGATACCTCCCACTGGCAAAATTTGCATACAATAATAGCTACCAAGCTTACATCCAAATGGCCCCGTATGAAGCATTATATGGGAGGAAATGTAGAACTCCAGTATGCTGGACTGAATTGGGCGAAGAAAAACTGGTGGGGCCAGACCTGGTGAAACAGACTGAGGAGAAAGTAAAACTAATCAAAGCCAATCTAAAGGTTGCCTCAGACAGACATAAATCTTATGCCGACTTAAAGAGAAAAGAAATAGAATATGCTGTTGGCGACAAAGTGTTCCTCAAGGTGTCACCGTGGAAAAAGGTATTGAGGTTTGGAAGAAAAGGTAAGTTGAGCCCTAGGTTCATTGGCCCATATGAAGTCATTGAACGTGTGGGTCCAGTGGCCTATAGGCTAGCTTTACCACCAGAGCTGGACAAGATCCACAATGTGTTCCACGTGTCCATGCTCAGAAGATACCGCTCAGATCCTTCACATGTCATCTCCAGGGAAGAAATTGAAATACAACCGGATCTGACATATGAAGAAGAACCTCTACGGATCCTGGCTCGGGAAGTAAAAGAATTGAGGAATAAGCAGATTCCACTAGTGAAAGTGCTTTGGAGACACCACAACACCGAAGAGGCAACATGGGAAAGTGAAGAGACGATGAGGCAACAGTTTCCTCAACTGTTTGCATCAGGTAAATTTCGAGGACGAAATTTAAATTAGAGGGGAAGAGTTGTAACACCCTCCCGGTAGCAACTTCGTACATTCTACTGTTCCGGTGACCGGTGTCGGTCTGGACAGCTAGAACGTTTGGAAAAATATTTAAACTTAAGTGAGGGACCATAATCAACTCAAATATTAATAAGAAAAATTTAGTAAAAAAAAAATTTAGAAATAAAATACAACTAAGTTAAACGAGCCGGTGCCCTAGCGATGGGTAACCCAGAGGGCAGTTGCGATTCTCGCAACTAGGAGCCCTAGACCCGGGGGAAAAATTATAAAATAATTTTTGGGACTCCAAAGAAGGGTTATTGAGGTTCCTATGGCATTAGAATGCCAAGAAAATATTTAGAAAAATTTTTCAATTGGTACAGACAATTTTGACCCGTTAAGCCAAACGGAGGGCATTTTGGTCATTTCGCCTTCAGAGGTGATTTTTGGCCGACTTGTCCAGTTAAGCAAATAATTAATATGACATAAAATATGAATAAAAATTACTAAAAATTAAATTGAAATTGAGTAGTGATGAAAAGAAAAGAAAAATAAAAAAAAGGCTCATTTATGACATAATGTGATGTCATTTAAAAAGTTTCCACCAATTATAACTAAACAACCATTTCACTAACTAATAAAAGAGATAAATAAAGACCAAAGAAAACAAAAAGTAAACAGCCATCTCCTTCCTCCCAAAACTAGCCGAAACCTTGCTTAGCCCAAACCTCCATTTTTGGTTTTTAAAAGCTTCAATTTCTATGATTTCCTCACCTCAAAACCCTAAGTCACCTTCACAAAAATTCATCCCCACATCACAAGGCAACTCTAGGCAGCCATAAGAAGTAAAAATTCTAAGGAGAAGACAAGTCCAAGAAGTGCCACTTAAAGGTTAGTGCCTATTTATACATAAACCTCTCTTATCCTATGTTAAAGACTTAAAGTGAGTGAGGATTTGTGAATTAAATGAATGAAATTTATGTTTATGTTTACCATGAATTTTGGCAGCCCTAAGGAAGGAATGATTTTGATTGTTTTGATGGACTTAGAGTGGACTAGAAATGATGTTTAAGGTATATAACTACATGGATAATGAATTAGTGTGCTAACAAAGGTGTATGGGTAAATTGAAATGGAAATTAGGGTTTTGGGGAGTAAAAATTTGACTTGGCTTATGAAATGATTAATGGACATTCTAATGGTCAATTAGTGACCATTTGAGGCAAGTTAATCATAATTTGAAGTGAACTAATGCATGGCAAAGTGAAATGTGTAGGCTGCCTAAAGACAGCAGAAATGAGGCTGTGAGTCCAGCCTGTTTGGACTGCCATATCTTTAGTGTTTGGCCAATTGGACATGAAACTAGACTTATAATGGCACAATTTTGCTGAAGAAACCATGTCCAAAAGACCAAGGCAAGTGGACCAAAAGTTAGCCCCAATCCGGATACCCTGCACCCAGAATCTGCAGAATGACCAAATGAACAGTAACTGTTCATTTGGCCGTAACTCACTGTAGATATGGTCAATTGACCTGAAATTTTTACAACAACAAGATGAGATATAGACAAACAACTTTCATGAAGAAACCTACCCCAAATTATGGCCATAACCCATCCAAAAAGGCAGTGGCAGTCACTGTTCATGGTACTGTAGATTTGGTAAATTCTGCAGATTTGAAATCCGGCCAGCTGTGGTTTTTGGACTATATCTGGAGCTACAAAACTCCAAATGGAGTGATTAAAAAAAAAATTCAACTAGACAAAATAAGGAACAACTTTCATGTTTACCATTTCCTCAAATTCCCATTGTAACAGTGCCCAATAGAACAGTAAAGTTGAGCTACAAAAACTGAAAATTTTGCTTCCCTTTGTTTAAACTTAGAAATGGTATTAATGCTTAATGCCAACAAGTTTTGAATGCAAAATGTGGTATGTTGGAAGTGCCAAAACCAATGTACCTATTTTCTATCAAAAAGTCAACATTTTTGTTGACCAATGAGGTGAATAGTGACACCAAAACTAGAAATTCAAAATTTGAAGAATTCAAAAGTATCAAATGCCCTAGTATACCTAACAAGATTGGTTTGGATAGTTTGGCATGCCAATAGGGTTCAGTTAGCAGTACTGCACATGGCATTATGCCATTCTGTGATTTTATGGCTTTTAGCCATTTTGATATTGTGTTGAGACTTGGCCTCGTGCCTAATATTATTTACAGCTTGTTAGCTATTCTGTTGCACACCGGGAGATACATATGTGACCGATGGTGTGACGGCCCGAGGTACTTGACACCCAGTGCCAGTTTACCCGTTTATCCAGTCTAGTCGTTCAGTATAGGTTACTTGGGCAACCAAATGAATGAAAATGGACAAAATTAAAGAAATAAATGAATATAACAAATACAAAACAAATAAGACATATACATTCAATACATATTTATTTTTTGCTATTTTCTTTTATTTTATTATTGCACCACTAAGCATTATTGCTTAGCGCGTTGCTTTTGCCACGCGTAGGTTCTGGAGATACTGATCGTGAGCCCAGTAGACCGCAGACTGGGTGAGTCCATCCTGCAGCTCTGCATAGTGTCCGTGTCACCTCACCCTCCACAGTGCATTGGTAGGACACTAGGTTTCATTTTGGTATTTTGTAATTAATTTTTACTTTCTCATATGTAATTGAACTTATGTAATGTATTTTGAGCTTCATGTAAATAATGAAGATTCGTGGTTATGTATGGAAAAATTTGAGTATTTATTCATTGCTTATATATGAGTACCCTGAGAAATGATTGATTGAGAAATGTTGTTGAAAAATATTGAGTTTGTGATGACATTGGAGTTTGAGAATGATTGAATACGATTATTGGAAGTGTTTTTCACAGGTTCCGAATAACTGTTTTCTCCATTTTTAGCCGGTACTCTGCCGGATTTTCTATAAAATTTTCGGAACCTCAAATAAATTATAATTTCAATAAATGACTTAAATAAATAATATTTCACAAGTTATATTCAAAATCATGATAAAAATTAATTAAGGTAAAATAGAATGTGCCGGTACACCGTGTGACATTGCTTACTCGGATATACTGTACACGGGTATGGGGTGTCACAACATTTATGTTCAATGATTCATTGGTATTAAACACCAAACACATTTCAATTTGTTATGAGTATTCCTCATAAATTCCAGAATTTTAGTTTTGGCTTCACTCTCATTTTAGGTGAAGTTACAGTAGTAATTTGACCACACTTTCTTTATAGAAGTTGTTCCTTATTGTCTTAGGTTTAATTTCGCTTTTTAATCATCTAATTTGGAGTTTTCTAGCTCTAGTTATGGACAATTTACCAAGTACTAGTTCAATGATCAATACTGTTCCAGAATAAGGCAAATTCTGGAACTCAAATTTGTCAAGCTATTTGGACTAGTTCCAACCATAATTTGGCTTAGGGTTCTTCATATGAGTTGTTCCCCTATGTCTCATGGTTACACAGGTGCAAGAATTACTAAATTTGGGATTGCATAGGGTGATTTATGTCTAATTAACCAATCTAGACTCCTAACCCTATCTATGCAGGATTTCAGATTCAACTCAGTATTTGTAACTCATATTTGAGGTCCTTACACGCAAAATTTGAGTGAGGTTTTTAAACCAAAATTGTAGCTCTATTTTGTTTCCAGATCAATTTAGCTCATTCCAAATGGAGTTTTCTACTGGAAGTTATGGTTCATTCACTATCCGAGTGTCAAATGGTCAAATTGGTCCAGGTGCATGAATTTCCAGATTGGGAAGTCCTGAATTCTCCTAGCAATTTCTCTAAGTTGCGTGTCACACCCTACCCCTCTGTAAGGCATAACATGATCCCGTAGTATACCTAATGAATTACCAACTCCGTCTACTGATAACCCATTAAATACACTACAAGGGATTTTAAAAACTTTTCTTACTTCTTTTACAGTGGTGAGCATTATTTACAGGTATTAAAAACTTTTGTGAACTGAAGTGAAATAGTTAACTCCTTTGGATTATTTTGAATTTCTATAAAAATTTTGGCAGAGTGCCATCTGTATTTTGGACAAAACAGTTCTTCAGAAAACCTGTAAAAAGCACACTTCAATATATTTCCAAATCTCAACTCCAACATACTTCTCAACACAACATTTTTCTCAATTCAAATCCATAGAAATTTTTCAAAGTCTGAGATAAGGAAATATAATACAATTTTTACAAGTCAAATAACTCATAATTAATTACAACTTCAAGGTACAATTTGAATTTACAACTGCTCAAAACCAAAAAAAGAAAATGTACATACAGTGTCATACATTACAGTACAAAATGTAAAATATTGGTATACTCATTATACCAGGTAATCCCTCGCTGGATGTATATGCAGCCTAGTCTGCTGCCCTATCATGTCTACTGCGGCGACAATAAAAGCTATCATTTGAGACAATGTCTCAGTGGTGCACAACATTAACCAAATACAACTTTAAATCACGATTCATAAGCCATATAAATAGTGGATACGTAAAACCATACTTAAATTCAAGACAATGAATGTCATAAGGAATTTAAACTCCAATTCACAAATTATCAAAATTCATAATAACACAATTTAGTCAAATAGTTTAAGAATACCGTATTGCCAATTCATACACAATTTGATCAAATTGCTGAATAACACAGTGTTGCCGATCAATATCACAATTTGATCAAATAACTGAATAATATTGTTTTGCAAATCAATAACACAATTCGATCAAATAACTGAAGAATACCGTGTTGCCAATCAATATCACAATTCGATCAAATAACTGCAGAATACAGTGTTGCCAATCAATATCACAATTCGATCAAATAACTGCAGAATACAGTGTTGCCAATCAATATCACAATTCGATCAAATAACTGCAGAATACAGTGTTGCCAATCAATATCACAATTTAAGCCATGACATAATTCTTTTCGTACATGCCGTGTTGTACACCACGACAAGACACACTCACCCCAATAATCGAAATCAATGAGGGAGGAAGCTAGCTATATAATGAGTACTCATCCATACTCACCTCAGACTGGGAAGTCAAAGAGGGAGGAACATAATCATACTCACCCTGCATCGATAAGTCAAAGAGGGAGGAATAATCACACTCACCCCATTAATGGAGGAGGAACATAGTATCAGTGTCATGCCAATTGTGAGTCAAAACAATTCCAAACATTTTATTCAAATGATCCGTAAGAATCCAATAAATTTCCAAAGTTATAATTTCATTCACAAAATGGCAACACAATTCGTAATTCACTTCAATTTCCACAAAAACCATTTACAGTGCTTTTCAATCAATAAGTATCCATCAATATCATTCAAACAATTTTTCACAGTTTCAAACCATTCACAATGTTTTTCAATCAATAAGTGTCCATCAAACACATTTCCACAATTTAAAACAATAATATACAAATAGTCAATATTTATTTCAATTGAAAATAATTCAAAAGAAACAGTTGTTATGCACAAACCTCTGATATTTGTCTCTTGGTCTTGACTCAGTATTTCTTTCCCTTTTGCTGAGTCCTTGTTAACTGGGAAACACAATTTGAAGTGTTTCAGTGCTAAATTAATTTGCCTCTAACGATAATGTTCGATAAACAATTCACTGAATACCTTTATTTGCTTAATCACCTAATATACCAACCCTCGATGCGTTTTAGGTAAATTAGGTTTTGGTGTCATTAATATGTCACATTCGATAGGGTTTTAGGTTTGGTACGTGTTACCAAACTCAATTCTATGTATATTGCATTTTCTTGCATTTTATTGCAAATTGCTGGATTTCGGGATACTAATTTGACCTAGCCGGACGATCTAGTTCCCTCGGTTTTCGGGTTTCAGTCAAAACTAAAAACTTGTAGATCTATGTCTTATTGCACGCGGGACAAAATTTCAGGTCAATCCGAGTTAAGTAGACCAAGTTATGGTCATTATACTATTGCTGGTCAATTGGTATCAAATTAGGTCAATTTTTAGTCAATTTGGTCAACTTTGGTTCGGCCAGTTTTTGGACCCGAAATTGTGCAAGCTTTTTGACTTGCTTCTGGTCATTTCTGTGTTTTGGTGTCTTCATAAGACTTGTAGGTATGGGTCTTAACTATTCTTGGTCAAAATTTCAGGTCAATTGGACCTGTTTTGAGTGAGTTATGGCCTAAACACTCACTGCTGCCCAAATGGTCAGTTTTTAGGTCTCAAGTGTACCTAATCCGAATTGGTCATTTTTCACATCACCTTGCAAACAGAATTTTGGTATGTTCTCTCAATGAAAGTTGGCACATTTTGTGCCTAGTTCCACCTCCAATTGGTCTCATACCAATTGAGGTTACACATTTAAACTTATTGGCTAAAATGTACACTGCCCTTGGTTACTTTGCTTAACACACATCAATTACACACATTTACCTTGCAATTTGTTTACTTCTCTACCAATCTGTTTTGGTACATTACCAAAAGCATATTCTACTTTACACTAACATTACTTTGGGCAGATTACAATTACCCTCAACACACCAAATATAATTCACATTTACAAGTTCTAAGTACCATTACATTCACACCTAACCATTACAAATCTTACATACACTTTACAATATCAATCTCCATACATATTCATCAATCCTTCTAGGTCAATATTCTGCCTACACTTCCATGAATACATACATTTACTCAAGTGTTCCCAAGCTGCCGAAAATTGTCCTTCAACATCAAAGTGCCCTACAATTTACCAATTCACATCCAAGTGCATAAATCACCATATATATGTGAAATAATTCACTAGGATATTAAATCACCATGATCAACATTATTTCTCATCAATTATATGCATAATAAATCATTAAATGAGTGACCCCATGGCTGTCCAAAAATGGCTATCTCAATAACTATTTAAACTTTAAAATTTCCTTCACAAAACTAACACCCATAACATGAACATAAAGTTTAACAAAGGAATTCTCAAAAATGTAAACTTACCTTTAATTGTAACTTGCTAAACCTTCACCAAACTTCTCAAACTTGGTGTCAATATCTTCCTTGTGATGTGTAGACAAAGTTTCATGAAGGAACCTAAGAGATTGGAGTTGAAAATGGAGGATGGATCAAGCTTGCATGCAAACGCCCATGGAGTTCTCCTCCTTTCCTTCAATTCGGCAAGTTTGAATGCTTTGGAGAAGATGAATATTTCTGCTGGTTTAGTGGAGTTACAGCTGCCCTATTATGTATTTAATTTATTCATTAGTGGTCCACTCACAAATTTAATCATTTTATAATCTAATTGTTCACTTAATCCCACATTAACCCATGATTTTAACTATTTACTTTAAGTACCATTAAACTAATTTTTCATTTTATTTTCTAAGTGTAATATTATTTATTTTTAATGGACATTTAGGTCAAAAGACAATTTGGGGTGTCAAATGACCATAATGCCCTGTTAGATTCGTTCGATTTTTCGATATCTGGATTTTGTCTGCTTTTTCGATTTCTCACTTTTCTTTGTACTAATTATTTAATTTTTCTTTGATCTTTCTAATGAGATTTATTCTTCAACAAGGTTCTATTTAAGTCCTAAAATGTTTTCCGGGGTTCCCCATGATCCGAGCTAGTCAACGTTCCACGCCGTGACTTCCCGGTGCGGTCACCCATCGCTAGGTTTCCCGGCTCGTTTAACTTGATCACATTTCTTTGCTATCATTTTTCCTTTGTTTTTCTTGTACTTTCTTTTCTTGTATTTCATTATTTTATGTCTCCTCACTCTCATTGAAGTGTGGTTCTAGGCATCATAGATGTCCTGACAAAGACGGTCAGTCAACTGGAGCAATGAGCACTCTAGAACTTAGGGGTGTTACAATTCTCCCCCCCTTAAATAAATTTCGTCCACAAAATTTTACCCAATAGCTATCTTACAATAGTCATACGTTTATTTTCTCCTGTCTATATGATCGTATAATCTTCTTTTCCTCAAATTTGTATAAGACTTTTAACAATCTAATACCACGTTTAATTTGTTTGTATAATACTAATCTCCTCTTACTATTGTGTTGTCTAATATTTCGGTTCATGTTCCTTCTTGAATGACCCTTGAGGTCATGTTAGAATCATTTATCTAGTCATTGTTTAGAATCATTTATCTAGTCATTGGTCCTCTGACCATTCTAGTCCATAGTCTTCCTCACATTCGTAACATTTCTTTGTTATATCTGAACCAACTGTTCGACTTTTTACTTCCATAACTCTTTTTATCTGTCAATACTCTATGACTTACTTCCTTTTGTACTAAACTATAACCTTTTGATATTCTAACTTTTGGAGTTTTAGATCCCTAAGTAGGATTTTCAACTTAGTTCCAACAATAAAATTTTGTCCTGGCATAACTATATCAAAACAGATGCCGTTGGCAACTATTCTCATCTAGGTGTACTATCGGGTAGTACGTAGCTCTACACAATAATCTTAAGTTAGTACTGTAATCTACAGCTTACAGTATAAACATCAAGAACATTGCATAGTTACTACGATACATCCCAATAGATCAAATTTTCCTATCTTTTATCCTTTTTGAATTCACTGATATTCGAATCTTATTCTGATTACAATATCCATTAGCAATTTCTAACAGTAACCTCCTTGCCCTTATCAAGAGCAATTCCATTACTGCATCTTACTTTTACGTCCTCTTGCCTTACATTAAGTAGGCTCACTAATTAGCTTTATAATTTATGGTGTGTTAGAAAATACTTTTCACCGATAAACTCTTTCAAAATTAATTTCACTTATTATCACAATCCTTATCTTAAGGACTAATCACTAATGCATCAAAATTTATTCCCTTGTAAAGGAATAACAACAGAACATGTAGTTCTAACACTAACATAAAAGTATGCAAACTCCAGGTCAAACAATACATATATATATCTTAGTTGGTAATTGAGAAGGTACCAGCAATAATGTCAAAAGTCTAAGCCTCTTCTCTCTGCTGTATAGCGTATATTCCAGCTGAAGCATCACCTTGTTCCGGCTGATTCAAAGTACTTTGACTTCTAGGTGTACTGCCCCTACCTCTACCTCTGCCTCTACTAACTGATGGTGAACTATTTGGGGTAGAAACTTGGGTTGATCCCTTTGGTGTAGTAAATGATCCAGAACGACCTGGATTTACACAATCCCTAGCAAAATGGCCAATCTCTCCATAGTTAAAACATGCTCCTACGGCTCTATAACATACCCCACTATGTGGTTTACCACAAGTTTCACAAAGTCGATCTGACAGCGCATTCCTGGGTTTCTGTTGAGTTTGCTGATTGGATCGAGGTGGTTTCTGTCCAAAAGATCTATCTCTACCGGACCTCTTACTATCTCTGTCGTATCCCCCAAAGTTTTTCCTCTTTCCAGTAGGACCACTAGAACTCTGTTCTGCTGACTTTCCCTCTTTTTCTGTCTTCTCTGATTTCTTTTTCTCAAGAGCCGCTTCAGATTCAATTCTTTCTAATTCTAGTGCTTGAGAAATAAGTTCAGAGAAGTTGTTATGTTTGAATCCGACCACTTGTAATCTGATACTAGGCTTCAAGCCGGTTTCAAACCTCTTACATCTCTCCCTACTGGTAGAAAGTAGACTTACTGCATAATGGCTCAGGCGGAAAAATTCTCTTTCATATTCAGCCACTAATCTGCTCCCCTATTTCAGACTTAGGAACTCTTGCAGCTTCTGGTCTACATAAGCATCAGGGACATATTTTTGCCTGAATTCCCTGAGAAAGTCACTCCAGGTTAGCACTGCAGGTTCTACCAGACTGTGGGGAATGGTTTTCCACCAGTCATAAGCATCCCCCTGTAACAAGGACACTGAGTATTCAAATCTGAGCTCCTCTGTACAATGCAGTTTCTTGAATACTCTATCCATCCTCTCTAACCATTGTTCAGCCTCTAGAGGATCTACTGTCCCCTTGAACTCTGTAGCCCCATACTTCATCAATTTGTCATATTGTCTAGCAGAAGACTGTGGTTGTACCACTGGTGTCTGTATCGGGACTTGAGTAGGCACATTACCAGCCATTTGTTGGAACATTGCAGCCGTCTGCTGAGCGAACTGAGCAGAGAACTGCGGTACTGCGGGGGCTGGTACTGCTGAACCACTAACATTATGTAGGCCTGGGGCATCCCCTTGCACCTCAGCCTCAATAGATTGATCGACTGAACGATCACCCTCTTCCATAGTCAATGCGAGGATTTTAGATCTCCTGAACAATAATACAAGGAGATTTCCTCCCGTTAGTGCATATTTATAATGTAATGTACTGTATGTATCAAACAATGATATTGAGCAGTTGTACTGTGAAGAAAGAATATTCAAATAACATGTGAAAACAGAATTTAAAAACTTTGCTCTGATACCACTAAAACATGTCACACCCTACCCCTCTGTAAGGCATAACATGATCCCGTAGTATACCTAATGAATTACCAACTCCGTCTACTGATAACCCATTAAATACACTACAAGGGATTTTAAAAACTTTTCTTACTTCTTTTACAGTGGTGAGCACTATTTACAGGTATTAAAAACTTTTGTGAACTGAAGTGAAATAGCTAACTCCTTTGGATTATTTCGAATTTCTGTAAAAATTTTGGCAGAGTGCCATCTGTATTTTGGACAAAACAGTTCTTCAGAAAACCTGTAAAAAGCACACTTCAATATATTTCCAAATCTCAACTCCAACATACTTCTCAACACAACATTTTTCTCAATTCAAATCCATAGAAATTTTTCAAAGTCTGAGATAAGGAAATATAATACAATTTTTACAAGTCAAATAACTCATAATTAATTACAACTTCAAGGTACAATTTGAATTTACAACTGCTCAAAACCAAAAAAAGAAAATGTACATACAGTGTCATACATTACAGTACAAAATGCAAAATATTGGTATACTCATTATACCAGGTAATCCCTCGCTGGATGTATATGCAGCCTAGTCTGCTGCCCTATCTGTCTGTCTACCTGCGACAGCAATAAAAAGCTATCGCTGAGACAATGTCTCAGTGGTGCACAACATTAACCAAATACAACTTTAAATCACGATTCATAAGCCATATAAATAGTGGATACGTAAAACCATAGTTAAATTCAAGACAATGAATGTCATAAGGAATTTAAACTCCAATTCACAAATTATCAAAATTCATAATAACACAATTTAGTCAAATAGTTTAAGAATACCGTATTGCCAATTCATACACAATTTGATACAATTGTTGAATAACACAGTGTTGCCGATCAATATCACAATTTGATCAAATAACTGAATAATATTGTTTTGCAAATCAATAACACAATTCGATCAAATAACTGAAGAATACCGTGTTGCCAATCAATATCACAATTCGATCAAATAACTGCAGAATACAGTGTTGCCAATCAATATCACAATTCGATCAAATAACTGCAGAATACAGTGTTGCCAATCAATATCACAATTTAAGCCATGACACAATTCTTTTCGTACATGCCGTGTTGTACACCACGACAAGACACACTCACCCCAATAATCGAAATCAATGAGGGAGGAAGCTAGCTATATAATGAGTACTCATCCATACTCACCTCAGACTGGGAAGTCAAAGAGGGAGGAACATAATCATACTCACCCCAGACTGATAAGTCAAAGAGGGAGGAATAATCACACTCACCCCATTAATGGAGGAGGAACATAGTATCAGTGTCATGCCAATTGTGAGTCAAAACAATTCCAAACATTTTATTCAAATGATCCGTAAGAATCCAATAAATTTCCAAAGTTATAATTTCATTCACAAAATGGCAACACAATTCGTAATTCACTTCAATTTCCACAAAAACCATTTACAGTGCTTTTCAATCAATAAGTATCCATCAATATCATTCAAACAATTTTTCACAGTTTCAAACCATTCACAATGTTTTTCAATCAATAAGTGTCCATCAAACACATTTCCACAATTTAAAACAATAATATACAAATAGTCAATATTTATTTCAATTGAAAATAATTCAAAAGAAACAGTTGTTGTGCACAAACCTCTGATATTTGTCTCTTGGTCTTGGCTCAGTATTTCTTTCCCTTTTGCTGAGTCCTTGTTAACTGGGAAACACAATTTGAAGTGTTTCAGTGCTAAATTAATTTGCCTCTAACGATAATGTTCGATAAACAATTCACTGAATACCTTTATTTGCTTAATCACCTAATATACCAACCCTCGATGCGTTTTAGGTAAATTAGGTTTTGGTGTCATTAATATGTCACATTCGATAGGGTTTTAGGTTTGGTACGTGATACCAAACTCAATTCTATGTATATTGCATTTTCTTGCATTTTATTGCAAATTGCTGGATTTCGGGATACTAGTTTGACCTAGCCGGACGACCTAGTTCCCTCGGTTTTCGGGTTTTGGTCAAAACTAAAAACTTGTAGATCTATGTCTTATTGCACGCAGGACAAAATTTCAGGTCAATCCGAGTTAAGTAGACCAAGTTATGGTCATTATACTATTGCTGGTCAATTGATATCAAATTAGGTCAATTTTTAGTCAATTTGGTCAACTTTGGTTCGGCCAGTTTTTGGACCCGAACTTGTGCAAGCTTTTTGACTTGCTTCTGGTCATTTCTGTGTTTTGGTGTCTTCATAAGACTTGTAGGTATGGGTCTTAACTATTCTTGGTCAAAATTTCAGGTCAATTGGACCTGTTTTGAGTGAGTTATGGCCTAAACACTCACTGCTGCCCAAATGGTCAGTTTTTAGGTCTCAAGTGTACCTAATCCGAATTGGTCATTTTTCACATCACCTTGCAAGCAGAATTTTGGTATGTTCTCTCAATGAAAGTTGGCATATTTTGTGCCTAGTTCCACCTCCAATTGGTCTCATACCAATTGAGGTTACACATTTAAACTTATTGGCTAAAATGTACACTGCCCTTGGTTACTTTGCTTAACACACATCAATTACACACATTTACCTTGCAATTTGTTTACTTCTCTACCAATCTGTTTTGGTACATTACCAAAAGCATATTCTACTTTACACTAACATTACTTTGGGCAGATTACAATTACCCTCAACACACCAAATATAATTCACATTTACAAGTTCTAAGTACCATTACATTCACACCTAACCATTACAAATCTTACATACACTTTACAATATCAATCTCCATACATATTCATCAATCCTTCTAGGTCAATATTCTGCCTACACTTCCATGAATACATACATTTACTCAAGTGTTCCCAAGCTGTCGAAAATTGTCCTTCAACATCAAAGTGCCCTACAATTTACCAATTCCCATCCAAGTGCATAAATCACCATATATATGTGAAATAATTCACTAGGATATTAAATCACCATGATCAACATTATTTCTCATCAATTATATGCATAATAAATCATTAAATGCGTGACCCCATGGCTGTCCAAAAATGGCTATCTCAATAACTATTTAAACTTTAAAATTTCCTTCACAAAACTAACACCCATAACATGAACATAAAGTTTAACAAAGGAATTCTCAAAAATGTAAACTTACCTTTAATTGTAACTTGCTAAACCTTCACCAAACTTCTCAAATTTGGTGTCAATATCTTCCTTGTGATGTGTAGACAAAGTTTCATGAAGGAACCTAAGAGATTGGAGTTGAAAATGGAGGATGGATCAAGCTTGCATGCAAACGCCCATGGAGTTCTCCTCCTTTCCTTCAATTCGGCAACTTTGAATGCTTTGGAGAAGATGAATATTTCTGCTGGTTTAGTGGAGTTACAGCTGCCCTATTATGTATTTAATTTATGTATTAGTGGTCCACTCACAAATTTAATCATTTTATAATCTAATTGTTCACTTAATCCCACATTAACCCATGATTTTAACTATTTACTTTAAGTACCATTAAACTAATTTTTCATTTTATTTTCTAAGTGTAATATTATTTATTTTTAATGGACATTTAGGTCAAAAGACAGTTCGGTGTCAAATGACCATAATGCCTGTTAGATTCGTTCGATTTTTCTAATATCTGGGTTTTATGCATTTTCGATTTCTCACTTTTCTTTGTACTAATTATTTAATTTTTCTTTGATCTTTTTAATGAGATTTATTCTTCAACAAGGTTCTATTTAAGTCTTAAAAATGTTTTCCGTGGTTCCCAGATCCGTAGCTAGTCAACGGTCCACGCCGTGACTTCCCGGTGCGGTCACCCATCGCTAGGTTTCCCGGCTCGTTTAACTTGATCACATTTCTTTGCTATCATTTTTCCTTTGTTTTTCTTGTACTTTCTTTTCTTGTATTTCATTATTTTATGTCTCCTCACTCTCATTGAAGTGTGGTTCTAGGCATCCTAGCTGTCCGGACAGCACTGGTCACTGGAACAGCAGAACGCACTACCGAACTTAGGGGTGTTACATTGCGTTTGTTTGTGGATTTTAGTCAAAACATAAAAATTGTAGTTCTAGGTCTTATGAAGATTTTGGCTTTTGAATCACTGCATTTTTAGTTTTGTAGCCTAAGTTATGGAATTTTTGCCACAACTGATCGGATGGCCTAAAGTCTAAGATTTCTAGGTCAGGTTTGGTCCAGGCAGATTTGATGACCTAACTTTGCCTAGCAAATTGGTTGGGCTAGGTTCCTGATCCTTATGAAAAATGTTTTACTATGTCTAAGCTTTCCATTGGTTTAAAAATCAGGCCATTTGGAGCTTTCTAGAGCAAATTATGCCTAATTGACCAAACACTGTTCATTTGGTCATTTCTGCCTAGGTCCAGGACACTAGTTCCAGATTCAAGCCAATTTTAAGGCAATTTGTGGGTAGTTTTTGGGCTAGGTTTCTTCATGAAATTTGTGGCTTTAGGTCTTAAGTTTTCTCTTCAATTGTTCTCACACTGATTAGACCTGTCTAGCTCTACTTACAGCCATGTAAATACACTGGACTTAAGGCCTAAAATTCCTGCATGAAAACAACACTCCCAATCCAATAATTCAACACTGCTACCAACTTCGAAACTCAATCAATTCTCATCAAATGGTCAATAATTGACCTCAACAATCTCAACTAAGCATCATAGCATTAATTTCCCAAATTTGTTCAAAACCTTAACTTCAAAATCATAATCTCATACTACCTTATGCAAATCAATATATAAATCATGTATTTCATCTTGTCTAAGCTAGAATTCATGTTCACATACAATTAAACACACCAATCTCTCCTTCAACCATGGCTGGCCAAAAATTGACCTCATCTTTTCATGCTTTATTCCTTCATTTTTCTTGCAATTCTATTATATTTCAACTTGCTTTCAAGAATTAGAAGAGTAAGAGAGGTAGATTTAGCACTAACCTTAATTGAAAGATTCCCAAGCTTGTAAAAACTTCAAGTTTTCTTCTTCTTTTTGCTCCCAAATTCTTAAGTAAGGTCTAAAATTAAGTTTTTGTGCTAGGAGTTATAAGAAATATGGTGGGGAAGACAAGAAATTTGAGCTTGAGAATTCAATAATGGTGGACGGAAGCCCAAGGAAGGTGGTTCAGCCTAAAGGGAATTTGAGGAAGAAGATGACTTTTGTCACTTTTAATTAATTTTGTCTTATGCTCTTGTATTTATCTTCACTTATTTGAATTAAATTTTTAATTAGATCATCATGACATCATGCTTATATCATAATTAAACTTAAATTTTCCTTTCTTTCATTTCCTCTTCCAATTACACTTCTCTAATTGTATTTTCATCAAAATTCCATCATATTCTATTTCATAAATTTTTCACTTTATTTAATTGACATTTTGGTCAAAAGTCAACTCTCCAAGTGAAATGACCAAAATGCCCTCACTGAATGTCTTCAAGTTATAATTGTTTTTACCGATTAATTTAAATTTTTCTTGCATTTTCCTTGACAATTTTATTGTCATTACTCTTCATTAATCCTTCAATTGAGTCTCAAATAATTATCTCACAAGGTTTTCCCCACGAGTCTGGGATTGGCAACTGTATTTATAGCCGCTTCTCGATAGGGTTACCCATCACGGGAACCTCGGTTCCTTTAACCGAATTGCACTTCGGTTCTTTTATTTTTCTTAAATTTTACTTGATCTTTATTCAATCAATTTATGTCTCCTCACTCTAGTTTAAGTGCAGTTCCAGATATTCTGGCTGTCCAAACAGACTTACTCATCGGAATAGTAGAATGTACGAACTACCTAAAATGAGGATGTCACAGGCCATCATACCGCCAGACACTCGGTACCTGCCAGGTATGTAATATTGGGCATAAAGCCATAGGAACGATCATATCAGACACTCGGTGCCTGCCCATGATCATTCAAAGTCATCATGAATAAGGAATAACCATATAGGACACTCGGCGCCTGCCCATGGTATCCTAGCATAAAAGGCATGTGCATTATTGCTAATCTCACCCATTCTTGGCATGCCAATCTATCCAGTCCTTATACTACTGTCTAGGTATACTCGGGCTAGTTTATCATCATCAACATTTCAATATTCTATTTATTTCATCATTTCATAATCATGTCATTCATCATTGCATCATCATCTCATTCATTGTCATTTCATTCATCATGGGAGCATAGGTCTCCAAATATAAATTTCACATGTCATTCATGCTAATTATGCCATTGACATTAAAGATCATTCACATTTTAAGCAATTATGTTAACATTTCACAGTTTCCATATTTATTGCCTCAATTTCTTTAACAATTCTGATCAAGGTATAGCAGGAATTTAGCCATACTTTCTTCATGAAGTTTGTAGATCTATGTCTTATATTTATCTTAGCTTTGGAATTACTAAATTTGCATATGTGTAGCTTAAGTTATAGCCATTTTACCAAAACTGATCCAATGACCTATTTCCAATTTCAGGGCATTTTAAAATCCAGGCAGATTCTGGACCCATTTTGTCAAGCTATTTTGGATAGGTTGCAGTCATAATTTAACTTTATAGTCTTCATATGAATTGTTCTCCTGTGTCTTAGGATTACACAGGTTTAAGAATCACTTAATTTGTGGTTTTGTAGAGTGAGTTATGGCTAAATAATCCATCCTTGTTCACAGATGCAGTATCCTGCAGTTTCCAGGTTTTCACCTCAGTTTTGCATTCAATATTCAAGTGTCTTACACCCAAAATTTGGACAATGTCTCTAAAACAATGTTGTAGGCCTATGTCTTAGGTTTTCAGGTCATTTTAAATCATCTCAATTAGATTTATACATTGAATGTTATGCCTTGTTTACTACACGGAGGTCATAGGGCAATTTACTGGAATCGCAGGAAATTCCAGTTCAGCAACTCTAACTTGCTCTAGCAATTTAACCAAGTTACCCTAGGAATTTAGTCTGGGCAAAAACACAAAAGTTATAGGTGTGGGTTTTAACTTTAATTTGGCTTTGGTTTCACAACAATTGGAGTTTTGTATCTCAAGTTTTGAGTAATTGAATTCAATGGACTCAGATTGTCCAGAATAAGTTTCAAGGCATAACACTATATTCAATCAATTATTTTGCCATCTCATTAACATATCCCAAACATTACGCATCCAATACCCATAATATATACACAAATGCATTAAATAAGGTACAAACAAGGAAAACCCTAATTATACAAAACCCTAACCAAATCACCAATAGATTTAAAAATTTGTGAAAACTCATAGCACTAACCTTTATGCATAAGATTTAAACAACTCCAATCAACCTTCCAATCAACCAAACTTTGACTTCCCTTCTTGTCTTTACCTAATCGAATTTCCCTTCTTCAATTACAACAAAGATTTCAATCAATTTCTGTAACACCCCTATTTGTATAGCCTGGTCTATTTCACTGTTCCGATGACCGTTGTCGGTCCGGACAATTAAGGGGATTAGAACCACACTTAAGACAACTAAATAAGCTATAAACACAAATAATTAGTAATTGCCAATTAGTTAAGTATAAATAAGAAAAACAGAACATAAGAAGTTAAACGAGCCAAGAGTCACAGCGATGGGTGACCTTCTCGGGAACGACTGCGAAGTCGATTTAAACTCAAATTTCGAATCGTAAAATTTGACGCCGCGGTCCTTAGGACCCTTACGAACACAATGAAAAAGAGAAAATCACGAAAAAGAATAGTTAAGCCAGTCAAATAATTAGGTCACGGAACCGAAAGAAATATTGAATTATTTGCAAAGGAAGTTGAACCAGTGAGGGGCAATTTGGTCAATTGACCCCGAGAGCTGACTCCTGACCTAACTGTCAAATAAAATTGGAGAAAAGAAAATTTCAGAATCGAGAATTAAATTAAAGAACTAATAGAAAAATATGTAAAAAAAAAAAGAAAAAGAAAAGTTAAAAAGGTAGTGACATCATCATGGTGACATCACCTATGAGGTCATAAATAATTTTTATTTACTTAATAATTTGACTAAGTCAATTAGAGGATAGATACATAAAATAAAGAAACAAAAAAAAAATTCATTTTCCTTCATCTTCTTCATTTGGCTGAAACCCACTCTCTCACTTGCCTCTCTCTTATTTCATTCTCCACCATTGATAAACCTCCCTAAGCTTTTGAAACCCTAAATTAAACATGATTTCCCTAAAATTCTCCACTTAAACCTCATCTTTGAATCTTGAAGAGTATAGAGGAGCAAGAAATAGAAAGAAAATTGGAGAAAAGGGGAGTTAGAAATTGCTACACAAAGGTTGGTATTCTAACTTTCAATTTTCTGTTTTAAGTGCATGTTTAGTTAATTAAATGAACTTAGAAACTAATGAAATGAAAGAAAAACATGTGTGGAGGACCAAACTGAAATTTCGGCTAGAATGATGGGTAGTGTGATTTGCATGGTTTGATGGATTTGAATGAGTATATGAACCTCAATTAGTTGAGTGATTATAGTTAAAAGCATTGAATTGGTTAAATGCAACAATTAGTGTGAATTAGTTTTTTGGACATTAGAGTTTAGGGACAAAAATGTGAGAAACTTGTAAATGATGTCTTTGACCTAGTTTAAGGAGAGAAATGGAAAATTGTGACCTAATGAGGTGTGTTAGGAGTGTTTGAATCAAAAGTAAATTCGGATTGAGTGTGGTCATGCTGCTGGTAGCATGACCAAGTTGCTTTTGAAGGACCAAAAATAAAAATTTACCTGTCCAATTGGTATGAGACCAATTGGGAATGAAAAGAGACACTAAATGACACAATTTTCATTTAGGAAGCATGCCCAAAAAGTGACCAAAACCTAGTGAACAAATTGACCAAACTTGGAAAATCTCAGTCTGCCCTGTACAAAATGACCAAATGAATAGTTTTTGTTCATTTGGCCATAACCTGAGCTAGGCAGGTCTAAATGACCTGAAATTTGACCAGTGGACAGTTGAGATATAGAACTAAAACTTTCATGAAGAACACCAACCCAAATTATGCCAGTAACCAAGTCATTTGGCCACCCAAATTTGGTGACCTAAAACTGCCAGAACCAAAATTGCCTAGAAAATCTGGGTTAAGTCCAATCCGGTAGCCATGGTTCAAATGGATATAACTCGAGCTAAAAAACTCCAATTGGAGTGATTCAACAAGGAGAATAAACTTAAGACAATAGGTAACATTTTCTATGAAGGAAGTTTTGCCAAATTCCAACAGTAAAATGACCAATGGAGCAGTGCAACCTTAGACACCAAAACTGAAAATTTGCCAAATTGCCTAAAAGACTTCGAATTTAAGTAAACAACCAAAACCAACAAATTTAGTGACCAAAATGTGGTATGTGGGTGAAGTTGGAGTTCCCATACCTATTAAGCTTTAAAAAGTCAACAATTTAACTTTAATAGTGTAGTGAATAGTAACCTCGAAACACAAAATTTAAAGAACATCAAGTTTAGCACATTAGAGCTAGGTAAAAGTGAAGTTAAATTTTTTTTTGGATTTATGCTAAGTTATGGTACTGAAACATTGTGAAATTGTGTGTTTCAGTTGAAAAGAACACTAGGAAAGAACCCGAGGAATCGAGTCAAGGGCAAGAGGCGACTCGCTTGAGATTTGTGCACAACATCAATATGCTTTAAAATTCATTTACAAGTGCATGAAATGTATATTATACTTTTGCTTTGAATTGTTGAAAGTTTGTTTATGAATGTTTGAAATGACAATGTTCAGCAAATTGTTAAGATAAGTTTTGAAACCACAGTGTCATGACCATATATTTGAACACCTCACTAGCATGACTAGTGGGGGTAATCAGTTTCGAATTTTGATTCCTTATCTTGATGAAGTGTTGAGGTGTGCCAATAGAAGAGGAATTTGAATGGATATCCATATATTTGAGCTAGCTAGCCTTGTGATGTGACTGCTCCTTAGCCTCTGGCTATTGAGATTATATTTGTTTTGAATGGCATGATATAACTGTGGGTTTTATGAAATGTGATTTGATACTTCGAAATGAAATTGTTTGGGATTAAAATCTCATAATTCATGTTTTGTATTTAATTCTCATGTTCAGACCAATTTTTGAATAAATGTGATTTAAATTCTGCATTAAGATTATTTTAGTATGTTGTGCACCACTGAGTCCTAGTACACAGTGATAACTGTTATTGCTGTCGTAGACACAGAGACTAGAGGAGTAGCAGACTGAGCTACTGAGGATTTAGGATCTATCAGCTTGAAGTTATCGGGTATAATTTATACCCTGACTATAAATATTTCTTTTGATGTATGTATTGCACATAAATGTATGGACATGTAAAAATTGGTCTTGAGCAGCTTGTATAAAATTTGTATAAAGTTGCAATAAATTTTAGTTTGAATTTCTCTTAATGTAAATTTTGTAATGATGTATATAAATTATTTTATCTTTAATGAACTATGAGTGGAACTATTTTATTTAATTTGAATGAAATGGATTGCTAGTTTTTTTATGATCATTGGATAGTGGATTTGAAATTTGGAAGTGGATAAATGTGTTGAGAAATTAATTGAGATTGAGTATGAATTTGAAGCAGTGGTTGAAAAATTATTGGAAGTACCTTTTTTTCAAGTATTTGAAGAACTGTTTTCTCAAAATATAGACGGAACTCTGGCAAAATTTTTATAAAATTTGTGGAAAAATAAAATAGGCCAAAAATTTCAACTAACTTTCAACTTTAATTAAATGTTTTGATACCAATTAGAAAATGCTCACCACTTATCAAAAATAAGAAAATTGTTTTAAAATCCCTTGTAGGGTACTTAATGAGTTATCGGTAGGTGAAGTTCGGTAGTTCATTAGGTATTCTATGGGATCATGTTATGCCTTACAGAGGGGTAAGGTGTGACATGTTTTAGTGGTATCAGAGCAAAATTTTTGAAGTATGTTTTAACTTGAGAATTTGTGTCTTTCCTTGTTAAGTACAACTGCTCAATGTCCATATTTGTTATATACAGTGTATTACATCATAAATATGAACTAACGGAGGGAATCTCCATGTGTTACTTATTCAGGAGATACCCTAACTTCAGCCTGAAATGGAAGAAGGGGATCGCTCAGTCGAGCAATCTGTTGAAGCTGAGCCACAAGGGGAAGCCCCAGTTTTACAAAATGTCAGTGGATCTATAGCACTAGCCCCGCAAATGCCGTAGCTTCCTACACAGTTTGCATAGCAGATGGCTGCGATGTTTCAACAAATGGCTAGGGGTATGCCTGCTCAAGGTCCACCCCAGACACCTGTGGCACAACCACTGCCTCCAGCCAGACAGTATGATAAATTACTGAAGTATGGGGCTATAGAATTTAAGGGTACAGTGGATCCTTTAGGGATAGAGTAATGGCTTGAAAGAATGGATATAGTATTTAAGAAGCTGCACTACCAAGATGAACTGAAGTTTGAATAATCTGTGTCGCTACTGCATGGGGATGCGTATGATTGGTGGAAGACCATCCCCCACAGCTTGGTTGAACCACCAGTCCTGACCTAGGATAAGTTCATCAGAGAATTCAGACAGAAATACATCCCAAATGCATATGTTGATCAGAAATTGCAAGAATTTTTGAGTTTGAAACAAGGGAATAGATCAGTAGCAGAGTATGAGAGGGAGTTCTCCCACTTAAGTCATTATGCTGGGAGTCTCCTTTCTACCAGCAAGGCAAGATGCAAGAGATTTGAGACTAGTTTAAAGCCCAGTTTGAGGATGCAAGTTGTGGGATTCAGACACAGTAATTTTTCAGAAATTATGTCTCAAGCACTTGAGCAGGAGAGAATTGAATCGGAAGCAACCCCAGTAAAAGAAAAATCAGAGAGAGCTGAGAAATCAGAAAAAGATAAGGGGGAAAAATCAGTTGAACAGAGTTCTGGTGCTACCTCTGGAAAGAAGAAGAAATTTAGTGGACCTAGCAGGGGTCGAGGTGAAAGATTTAGTAGGGGCAGATTTTCTGGACAGAAACTTCCTAGGTCTGGTCAGCAGTCGAGTAGGGGTTCAAATTCTGCCCGCCCCTGTGAGGCTTGTGGCAAGATTCATATGGGGGAATGCTATTGGGCCACTGGAGCTTGTTTTAACTGTGGAGGCAAGGGCCATTTAGCAAAAGACTGCACTAGTGCTCCTAAATATGGTCCAGCTCCTACTACTACTGAAGGATCTATTCAGAGTCTTGCTCCCAGAGGTTCACAGTCTGTTGGCAGAGGAAGAGGCAGAGGTAGAGCCTTTGCAGCGATCAGTGCGGTTGGTCGATCGGCTGAGAGTGCTTCAGCCAGAGTCTACACAATGAGACAGCGAGAAGAGGCTGAGACTTCTGATGTGGTAGCAGGTACATTCTCTATCTCTGATCAAGAAGTATTTGTGTTGTTTGATCTGGGTTCAACCCATTCATATATTAGTGCTAGCATAGTCAGTTCACTTGCTGTTCCATGCGTCCAAATGGGTTTTGAAGTGCTAGTAACTAGTTCGTTAGGACAAGAGGTCCGGGTCAACAGAATTTATAGAGACTGTCCTTTGGTGATCCAAGGACATGTGTTTCTATCAGATTTGATTGAATGCCCTTCAGAGAGTATGATATTATCTTAGGCATGGATTGGTTAGCTAGGCATCATGCCATGATTGACTGTAGACTGAAGACAGTCACTTTTGGTCTCCCTTTGTAGAGTGATGTGGTAATACATGGGGAGACGCATTTACTGCCATTAAACATCATTTCGGCTGCACTAGCCAGAAGGATGATCAGAAAGGGGTGTGAAGCATACTTGGCACATGTGATAGACACCCAAGTGGGGAGTCCAAAGACCGAGGACATCCCCTCAGATGTGACTTTTCGGATGTGTTTCCTGATGAATTGCCAGGATTACCTCCAGAAAGAGAGGAGCAGTTTGAGATTGATGTTGTGCCTGGTGTGGACCCAATCTCCATAACGCCATATAGAATGGCACCTGCAGAATTGAAAGAGTTAAAAGTGCATTTACAAGAGCTGCTTGACAAAGGCTTTATCCGCCCTAGTGTGTCACCTTAGGGAGCGCCAGTGTTGTTTATAAAGAAGAAAGATAGCACTCTCCGGTTATGCATTGACTATCGGCAGTTGAATAAGGTGACAATAAAGAACAGATATCCATTGCCCCGCATTGATGACTTGTTTGATCAGTTGAGGGCTGCAGCTGTGTTCTCCAAAATTGACCTGAGATTAGGTTATTATCAACTGAAAGTACAAGAGCATAGTATTCCTAAAACTGCCTTTAGAACCCGCTATGGCCATTATGAGTTCTTGGTCATGCCATTCTGGTTAACTAATGCTCCAGTTGCTTTTATGGATCTGATGAACACTATCTTCAGACCATACCTCGACCAGTTTGTTGTGGTATTCATATATAATATATTGGTCTATTCGAGGAGTGCAGAAGAGTATGATAGACATCTGCGGATTGTACTACAGACTATGAGGGAGAAACAGCTATATGCCAAATTGTCAAAGTGTGAATTTTGGCTGAAGGAAATATCTTTCTTGGGGCATGTAGTATCAGAAGAGGGTATCAAGGTGGATCTAAGTAAGATAGAAGCTATCCTTAATTGGAGGCCACCCAGAAATATCACAGAGATTCATAGTTTTCTGGGTTTAGCTGGATACTACCGTCGATTTGTGAAGGGATTCTCCATGTTGGCATCTCCATTGACCAAGCTACTTAGAAAAGATGTGAAATTTCAGTGGACGGATAAATGCCAACAGAGTTTTGATGAATTGAAGAAATGTTTGACTGAAGCTCCAGTCCTTACTTTACCTACTCTGGGTAAAGAATACACAGTTTATAGTGATGCTTCTCACAATGGGTTAGGCTGTGTATTGATGCAAGATCGGAATGTCATTGCCTATGCATCACGCCAGCTAAAACCGCATGAGAGGAATTATTCGACACATTACTTGGAGCTTGCAGCTATTGTGTTTGCTCTTAAGATCTGGAGGCACTATTTGTATAGGGAGAAATGTTACATCTACACAGATCATAAGAGTTTGAAGTATTTGGGCACCCAGAAAGAGCTGAATTTGAGATAGAGGAGATGGTTAGAGTTGATAAAAGACTATGATTGTCTGATAGACTATCAGCCAGGGAAAGCTAATATTGTGGTTGATACCTTAAGTCGCAAGACTATGGCAAGTCTACGGGTTACTCCTTTGTCTATGATACATAAGTTGAGATCATTACATGCCAGCTTAGAGATTAATGATGAGGAGCAAATAATAGTTGCATAGCATGTACAGCCAGTGTTGATTGATCATATTAGAATGGCTGCTCAAAATGATCAGAAATATCAAAAGCTATTGGAAGACATCCGGCAGGGCAAGAAACCAAAATTCTCAATCAGAGATGATGGTCTACTGCTACACCAGGGCAGAATGTGTGTTCCTAATGATGTTGATTTGAGGCAGATCATTTTGAAGGAAGCACATGAGTCTCCTTTTACCATGCACCCTGGTGGCACAAAAATGTATAGAGGGCTAAAGGAGCATTACTGGTGGATGGGTATGAAAAGGGATGTGGTAGAGTTTGTATCCAATGCCTAACTTGTCAGCAAGTGAAGGTAGAGCATCAAGTACTCGCTGGGTTGTTACATCCACTACCAGTACCAGAATGGAAATGGGAGAGAATAACGATGGATTTTGTGATGGGACTTCTGAGGACACAGAAGAGTCATGATGCAGTATGGGTCATTATTGATAGGCTGACCAAGTCTGCTCATTTTCTGCCAGTTCGGATGGACTACAATTTAGAAAGATTGGCCAAGTTGTACATTGATGAGATTATGAGACTGCATGGAGTGCCAGTATCCATTGTATCAGATAGAGATCCTAGGTTCACTTCTAAATTCTGGGGTAGTCTTCAGAGAGCCCTAGGAACTAGATTGAACTTCAGTATTGCATTCCACCCACAGACCGATGGCCAGTCTGAGAGGGTAATTCAGATTTTGGAGGACATGCTACAGGCTTGTGTGATTGAATTTGAGGGCAATTGGGATACACACTTGCCTTTGATTGAGTTTGCTTACAACAACAGCTACAAATCAAGCATTGGGATGCCTCCATATAAAGCTTTGTATGGCAGAAAATGTAGAACCCCGTTGTGTTGGGATGACGTGGGTGAAAGAAAGATGATTGGACCCGAAATTGTTCAGCAAACTGAAGAGAAAATTAGGGTGATTAGAGATCGACTTAAGACTGCATCAGACGGTCAAAAGTCCTACATTGATTTGAAAAGAAGGGATATTGAGTATGCAGTGGGTGAGAAAGTTTTCCTCAAAGTTTCTCCTTGGAAGAGAATTATGAGATTTGGTAGAAAGGGGAAACTGAGTCCTCGTTTCATTAGGTCATATGAGGTTCTGGAAAGAGTGGGTCCTTTGGCTTATCAGTTGGAACTACCTCCAGAGTTGGAGAAGATACATAATGTCTTCCGTGTGTCTATGTTGAGGACGTATCGATCAGACCCATCTCATGTACTACCAGTGGAAGAAATCGAAGTGAATCCAGACCTCACATATGAAAAAAGAACCCATAGAGATTCTGGCTTATGAGGTGAAACAGCTACGGAACAAGCAGATACCGTTAGTAAAAGTGCTGTGGAACAATCATTCGGGCTAGGAGGCTACTTGGGAACGAGAGGAGGACATGAGGAGACAGCACCCACAGCTGTTCAGAGATTGATACCAAGTAAAATTTCGAGACGAAATTTATTTTAAGGGGGGGAGAATTGTAACACCCCTATTTGTATAACCTGGTATATTTCACTGTTTCGATGACTGGTGTCGGTCCGGACAATTAAAGGGATTAGAACCACACTTAAGATAACTAAATAAGCTATAAACACAAATATTTAGTAATTGCCAATTAGTTAAGTATAAATAAGAAAAACAGAACATAAGAAGTTAAACGAGCTGAGAGTCAAAGTGATGGGTGACCTTCTCGAGAACGACTGCGAAGTCGATTTAAACTCAAATTTTGAACCGTAAAATGTGACGACGCAGTCCTTAGGAGCCTTACGAACACAGTGGAAAAGAGAAAATCACGAAAAAGAACTGTTAAGCCAGTCAAATAATTAGGTCAGGGAGCCAAAAGAAATATTGAATTATTTACAAACCGGGTTGAACCGGCGAGGGGCAATTTGGTCAATTGACCCCGAGAGTCAACTCCTGACCTAACTGTCAAATAAAATCAGAGAAAAGAAAATTTTGGAATTGAGAATTAAATTAAAGAACTAATACAAAAATACATAGAAAAAAAAAGAAAAAGAAAAGTTAAAAAGGTAGTGACATCATCATGGTGACATCACCTATGAGGTCATAAATGATTTTTATTTACTTAATAATTTGACTAAGTCAATTAGAGGATAAATACATAAAATAAAGAAACAAAAAAAAATTCATTTTCCTTCATCTTCTTCATTTGGCCGAAACCCACTCTCTCACTTCCCTCTCTCTTATTTCATTCTCCACCATTGATAAACCTCCCTAAGCTTTTGAAACCCTAAATTAAACATGATTTCCCTAAAATTCTCCACTTAAACCTCATCTTTGCATCTTGAAGAGTATAGAGGAGCAAGAAATAGAAAGAAAATTGGAGAAAAGGGGAGTTAGAAATTGCTACAAAAAGGTTGGTATTCTAACTTTCAATTTTCTGTTTTAAGTGCATGTTTAGTTACTTAAATGAACTTAGAAACTAATGAAATGAAAGAAAAACATGTGTGGAGGACCAAACTGAAATTTCTACCAGCATGATGGGGAGTGTGATTTGCATGGTTTGATGGATTTGAATGAGTATATGAACCTCAATTAGTTGAGTGATTATAGTTAAAAGCATTGAATTGGTTAAATGCAACAATTAGTGTGAATTAGGGTTTTGGACATTAGGGTTTAGAGACAAAAATGTGTGAAACTTGTAAATGACGTCTTTGACCTAATTTAAGGAGAGAAATGGTCAATTGTGACCTAATGAGGTGTGTTAGGAGTCTTTGAATCAAAAGCAAATTCGGATTGAGTGTGGTCATTCTGCAGGCAGCATGACCTAGTTACCTTTGAAGGACCAAAAATGAAAATTTACAAGTCCAATTGGTATGAGACCAATTGAGAATGAAAATAGACACTAAATTGCACAATTTTCATTGAGGAAGTATGCCCAAAAAGTGACCAAAACCTAGTGAACAAATTGACCAAACTTGGAAAATATCAGTCTGCCCTGTACAAAATGACCAAATGAACAGTTTTTGTTCATTTGGCCATAACTTGAGCTAGGCAGGTCTAAATGACCTGAAATTTGACCAGTGGATAGTTGAGATATAGACCTAAAACTTTCATGGAGAACACCAACCCAAATTATGCCATTAACCAAGTCATTTGGCCACCCAAATTTGGTGACCTAAAACTGCCAGAACCAAAATTGCCCAGAAAATCTGGATTAAGTCCAATCCGGCAGCCATGGTTCAAATGGCTATAACTTGAGCTACAAAACTGCAATTGGAGTGATTCCAAAAGGAGAATAAACTTAAGACAATAAGGAACATTTTCTGTGAAGGAAGTTTTGCCAAATTCCAATAGTAAAATGACCAATGGAATAGTGCAACCTTAGACACCAAAACTGAAAATTTGCCAAATTGACTAATAGACTTAGAATTTGAGTAAACAACCAAAACCAATAAATTTAGTGACCAAAATGTGGTATGCAAAGTATGGTATACTCAATATACCCGATGAACTCTCAATGTAGCACTGGCAGCCTAGTCTGCTGCCCTGTCAGTCTGTCTACCTGCGATAGCAATGAAAAGCTATCGCTGAGCCAATGTCTCAATGGTGCACAACATTAACAAAATGCAACTTTAAATCATAAATCATAAGTCGTATAAATAGTAGATACTTAAAACCATAGTTAAATTCAAAGACAGTGAATGTCATAAAGAATTTAAACTTTATTTTACAATATCACAATAAATATCAATAAATCACACACGTAGCTTAATCATGTTCCAAAGTCCAATTCGTCCCAAAAGCCGATGGCTAGTGAGGAATAACATAGCTAGCTAGCAATAATATGAGTACTCATTCTATTCATCCTCAACAGGCACACACCTCAATACTTCAGCCAGAGAGGGAATTCAAAGTCAATTCATCCCACTAGATAAGCTAGAGAGAAATTCAATCAATATACATGATAGCTGTGGTTTCAAACCATTTACAATGTTTTTCAAGCAATAAGTATCCATCAAATATCATTCAAACCAAATTTCACAATTTAAACAATAACAGACAAATTGTCATAATTCATTTCAATTGAAAATTCCAAAGAAATAACTGTTATGCACAAACCTCTGATAAATATCTCTTAGCCTTGACTCAGTGTTTCCTTCCCCTTCCCTGAGTCTTTGCTAACTGAAACACACAATTTGAAGTGTTTTAGTACTCATTTAAATTATCTCTAACAATAAGGCTTAATAATTAATTTATTGAATTCTATTATTTTCCTTAGTCAACCTAAAATGTTGACCCTCGATGCACTCTGGGCGAATTACGTTTAATATTACCAATATGTCACATTTTATAGCCTTTTAGTGTTGGTGCATGTTACCAAATTCATTTTCAAGTATATTGCATTTTATTGCAATTTGCCGGATTCCGGTATACTAATTTGACCTAGCCGGATGACCTAGTTCCCTCAGTTTTCGAGTTTCGGTCCAAACTACAAACTTGTAGGTCTATGTCTTATTGTACGCGGGGCAAAATTTCAGGTCATTCTGAGTTGTGTAGACCAAGTTATGGTCAATTTAGCAATGCTAGACAGAATGCACCAAAATGGTAACTTTAGGTCATTTTTAGGTCACTTTTGGTTCGGCCAGTTTTGATACCTGAACTTGTGAAAGCTATTTGGCTGGGTTCTGGCCATTTCTGGGCTTTGGTGTCTTCATAAGAATTTTAGATCTATGTCTAAACTATTCATGGTAAAAATTTCAGGTCATATGACCCGTTTTGAGTGAGTTATATCCAAAACACTAACTACTGCCCAAATGATCAATTTCCAGGCTTTCAAGTCACTAATCCGGATTTGGTAATTTTTCAAGTCACCTTCTAGGCAAAATTTTGGTAAGCTTCCTTCATGAAAGTTGGCATATTTTGTGCCTAGTTTCACCTCCAATTGGTCTCATACCAATTGGAGTCACACACTTAAGGTTCTAAGCCAAAACATACACTGCCCTACTATACACTCCTCATCACTTACCAATTACATATTCAACACTTACCAAATTACTTCCTTCATGCCAATTCTGGTTTGTACCTTACCATTAACACACTTAACAACACATTTTGGTCATTTTGGACAGCTTGTAACCATTCTCAATATGCACAATATAACATAAAATTTTCCAAAGTCCATTTACATCATTTAACCACATGAACATACCCCATTTACATACCTAATTCCAAACTATTATACACATATACATGCTGCCATCAATAACAATATAATTCAACAATAATTTCATGAACTTAAACACTTCAATCTTCTACATGAGGCTGCCACAAGTTTACACATACCCATCAACATCCACTTTCACTTTTCCAAGCTTACAATCAAACTTTACACATGGGATTCAACTTCAATACAATTAAACATTTAAATCAACATTCAAACAGCCATTTACATGCAAGGACAAGCTATTCATGGTGAGTTTTCATGGCTGCCAAAATAGCTCAACTCCAATAAGTCATCAAATATCAAAAATTCTTTCATAAATCAACTACCCACAACATCCACTCAAAGTTTAAGGAAGCAAGGTTGAAAAATACACACTTACCGCTTTTGAACTTCTTCAAAACCTCACCAAAACTTAACTTGCTTGCTCCAAGTATGCTGCCCAAGGTATGGTGGTCAAGTTTAGTGAAGGAACCTAATGGAAAAAGCGGCTAAAACATGCTTGCATGGAGCTCTCACCATGGACGGCTATGGAGGTTTTCTCCCAAAGTGTTTCGGCTGGATTTTCCCAAGGTTGAAGAAGATAGAATCTTCTGCCCATATGCTGATTCAAGGTCCACTTTGAAGATGTTAGTGGAGCACTAAATCAATTAAAAGGTTTGTTTATTCCAACATTTCCAATTTCCCACATTTTCCTCCGATCTTTTGCTATTTAAATTATGTACCACTATTTTAATTTTTCACAACATTTTCCAAGTGTAATATCATTTATTTTTAATGAAAATTTAGGTCAAAAGACAACTCGGGATGTCAAATGACCACAATGCCCCTATTCGGGTTGCATTCCCAATTTTTTGGTAACACCGAGTTTTATCGTTTTCTCGATTTCTCGTCTTTTTTTGTACTAATTAATTAATTTTTCTTTGATATTTCTAATGAAATTTATACTTCAATAGATGTTCATTTAAGTCTTAAAAATATTTTCCAAGGTTCCCCGCAGTCCAGGGCTAGTCAACAATCCACGCCGCAACTTTCTGGTGCGATCACCCATCGCTATGGTTCTCGGCTCGTTTAACTTGGTTACATTTCATTGCTATTATTTTTCCTTTGTTTTTCTTGTATTTTCTTTTTTTGTATTTCATTATTTTATGTCTCCTCACCCATATCTAAGTGTAGTTCTAGGCATCCTAGCTGTCTGGATAGACACTGTCACTGGAACAGTAGAACGCACTACCGAACATAGGGGTGTTACATGGTCAACACCTCCTCTTTACCAATCTTCCAAATTCCTTATGATTCTTATGTGCTTTCTTCAATTTAAGGCTTAATTCCAAGTTTTCTATTAACTTCCTATGGAAAGTACGAAAGAACATTAGGGTTTTAAAGCTTGGAGATTGAGTAACAAGGGTGGAAAGATGAGAGAAAATGAGAGAGAGAGAGGGATATGGGTCGGCACAATGGAAGGAGGAAGAAGATGTGTAAATGGCATTTTTGTAAGTAAGGTGATATAAATAAATTGAAATTCTAAATCATTACAATTTTACTTTTTACTAATTATGTTTACTTTTACTAATCTTGATTAATTTAGCTAATCCAATTTCATTATCTTAATTTATTTCACTTTTGTTCAATTTTGAGCTCTTAAATTTGATTGACCAAATTTTTCTCTTATCGAGTTTCTGTTCATCTTTTCCATAATGGCCGATAAGTCCTTATCTCCCTTTTTCACCTTAGCTTCTAATCTATTTATTTGCGCTTATTTCTTTTTATTTTCTTGACTTATTAATTCATAACAATATCTCATTTAAATCTTAATTAAGGGTCTTACAAGGTCCTGCATAAGTTTGGATTAGCAACTGAATCCATCGTCGCTTCTCAGTAGGGTTACCCATCGCCTGGATGTTGGGCTCATTTAACTGATTTGTACTCCAATTCTTTTATTTTTCTTCAACCTTAATTGATCTTTATTTAATTTAATTATGACTCCTCACTCTAGTTTAAGTGTGATTCCAGACATTCTAGCTGTCCAAATATACTTTAGTTGCCGAAACAGTGGAATGTACGAAACTGCCTATAGTGAGGATGTTATAATTCTTCCCCTCTAAAAAGAAATTTCATCCTCAAAATTTACCTGGTGTAATAACTGAGGATACTGCTGCCTCATAGTCTTTTTGCTTTCCCAGGTAGCTTCCTCCATGTTATGGTGTCTCCAGAGCACCTTCACTGATGGAATCTGCTTGTTCTGTAGTTCCTTGATCTCTCGAGCTAAGATTCTTGCTAGTTCCTCTTCATATGTCAGATCTGGCTGCACATCAATCTCCTCTACTAATATGACATGTGAGGGATCTAATTGTATCTCCTTAGCATCGAGACATGAAATACATTATGGATTTTGTCTAGCTCTGATTGTAAAGCTAGCCTATAGGTTATTGAACCCACGCGTTTAATGATTTTGTATGGACTGATGAACCTGGGGCTTAACTTACCCTTCCTTCCAAACCTTAGCACCTTTTTCCATGGTGACACCTTGAGGAACACTTTATCACCAACAGCATACTCTGTCTTTTTTTTTTCAAACTGCATAATCTGCAGATGACTTCTATCTATCTGAGATAGCTTTCAAACTAGCTCTTATCACTTTTATCTTCTCCTCAGTCTGTTTCACCAAATCTGGCCCCACCATCTTATCTTCACCCAATTCTGTCCAGCATAAGGGTGTCCTGCACTTTCTCTCATACAGTGCTTCATAAAGGGCCATCTTTATACTGGCCTGATAACTGTTATTATATGTAAATTCTGCTAATGGGAGATACCTGTCCCAACTCCCTTCAAATTCCATAACACAACTTCTTAACATGTCCTCTAGTATCTGGATTACTCTCTCTGACTGCCTATTTGTCCGAGGATGAAAAGCTGTGCTATAATGCAGTTGTGCACCCAAGGCTTCTGTAACTTCTTCCAAAACCTGGATGTGAACCTCGGGTCTTGGTTGGATATGGTGGATACTGGCACTCCTTGTAATCGAACTATCTCACTTATATACAGTTCTGCTAACTTCTCCAGTGAGTAGTCTGTTTTAACTGGTAGAAAGTGAGCTGACTTCATCAATCTGTCTACTATTAGCCATACTCCATCATTTTTTTCTGTGTGAGGGGTAAACCACTGATAAAATACATTGTGATGTGATCCCATTTCCACTCAGATATAGTTATAGGCTGCAGCAAACCTGATGGAACTTGGTGTTCTGCCTTTACTTGTTGACATACTAAGCATCTGGTCACATAATTAACAATCTCATTCTTCATACCCAGCCACCAATAATGGAAATTTAAATCATAATACATCTTTGTACTCCTGGGCTGCATAGTATAAAAGCTACTATGTGTCTCTTTCAGAATGCTCTTCTTCAATTCTTCATCATCTGGTACACATATTCTCTCTTTGTAGTATAAGCACCCATCTTCCTTTATTTCATACTCATTTTCCTTCCCCTCTTTGATTCTGCTCATAATGGTCATTAATTTCTCATATAGCTTCTGCCCTTCTTACACCTACCGCAGAAGACTGGGCTTTACTTGCAATAAGTGAGCATTCAAAGTCGTTAAGCCCACCAATGATTTTCTACTAAGTGCATCTGCCACCACATTTACCTTCCCAGGATGATAATCAATAACACAATCATAATCCTTTAAGAACTCGATCCATCTTCTCTGCCTCAGGTTGAGTTCCTTCTAGCTTGGCAAATATTTAAGACTTTTGTGATCCATGTAGATATAACACTTTTCACCATATAAGTAATGCCTACATATCTTCAATGCAAACACAATTGCCACCAATTCAAGAACATGGGTAGGGTAGTTCTTTTTATGTGGTTTTAGCTTCCTCGAAGCATAAGCAACCACTTTTCCTTCTTGCATTAGAATACACCCAAGCCCATTTTGTGAGGCGTCATTATAGACCACAAAGTCTCTCCCTGATAATGGTTGTGTCAACACTAGTACCTTGAAGCATAAGTAACCACTTTTCCTTCTTGCATTAGATTACACCTAAGCCCATTATGTGAGGCATCACTATAGGCCACAAAGTCTCTCCCTGATACTGGTTGTGTCAACACTAGTGCCTCAGTAAGCATAGTCTTCAGTTTCTCAAAACTTGTAACACCCTCCCTGTAGCAATTCTGTACATTCTACTGTTTCAGTGACCGGTGTCTATCCAGACAGCTAGAACGTCTAAAAAAATATTTAGACTAAAGTGAGGAGTCATAAAAAACTCAAATAATGATAAAAAAAATTAAGGAAAAATTTTAGAAATAAAAGACAACTAAGTTAAATGAGTCGGTGCCCTAGCGATGGGTAACCCAGTAGGAAGTTGCGGTCTTCACAAGTAGAAGCCCTGAACCCGAGAGAAAATTCATAACATAATTTTTGGGACTCCAGAGAAGAGTCATTGAGGTTTCTATGGCATTAGAATGCCAAGAAAAGGTTTAAAAATTTTTTTTAATCGGTACAGACAATTTTAGTCTATTAAGCCAAACGGAGGGCATTTTGGTCATTTCATCTTTAGAGATGATTTTTGGCCGACTTGTTCAGTTAAGTAAATAATTATTATGATCTAAAATATGAATAAATATTGCTAAAAATTAAATTGAAAATGAGTAGAGAAAAGAAGAAAAGAAAATGAAAGAAAATGCTAATTATGACATCATATGATGTCATTTAAATTTCCTCCACCAATCACAATTTATTAAACTCATCAAAAAGGATAAGGAAGACTAAAACTTGACAAAATAATTCTGCTTCTTCCTCACCCAAGCCAAGCGTCACTCACTCTCCCTAACCCATTCCTCCATGGAAGCTTAAGGCAAGCTTGAGACAACCCACCAAATCACCTCCAAACCCTAACTTCTCTTCATGAAAAATTGTCCCTACCACTAGAGCAAGCATTGGACAGCAATTTGAAGAGGAAAAAGAAAAGTTTTGTCAAGCTTGGGAGTAGCTCCAACAAGATTAGTGCCTATACTCACTTCCATATCTTTTAATCTTTGTTAGGAAGACAAATTAAATGAGAATTTATTGTAAAATTGAACAAAACAATTATATTAAAGTGTGTATGAGGTCCCTTAGGCAAATCCCACATCGGCAAAGCATGGAGATGGTCTTGGGTTCAAAAAGTAATGATATATAAGATGGGGAAACTAATCACTAGAGGTGCCTTTTGGTGGAATGGCCTGGAGAGTTGGAAGAACTCCAGGGTTAAGCGGGCTCGCTTGAGAGAAATCCTAGGATGGGTGACCTCCTGGGAAGTTCTTCATTCCACCTATGGGACAAAACCATGAGGCTTACGGCCAAAGCAGATAATTTCTCTAGTGGTTGGAGCTCGGTGTTACATTTATTGGTATCAGAGCGCGGTTTAGGCGTTTCTGGACCTAGATAGACTGCATATCATGCATTGCATTCATAAAAGTTCAGGTGACACTATTACAGATCTATATTTCCCATTTATTTTAGGTTAAGGTATGTAATAAGAGAGTGAAGAGACAATGAGATAGCGAATGGAGATGAGAAGGAGACTATATTTAAGATGAAAAAGGATGAGTATATAACTGTTTGAGGATAGGATTGAGGCTAAGGAGAAAGTGAAGTACGATAACACGGAAAGGTGTAGAAGTAAGGAGGTAGCAGTTCGTCGATTGCTTATGTCAAGTAAATTTCAAAGACGAAATTTAAATTAGAGGGGAAGAGTTGTAACACCCTCCCTGTAGCAATTCAGTACATTCTACTATTTCGATGATCGGTGTCTGTTTGGGCAGCTAAAATGTTTGGAAAAATATTTAGACTAAAGTGAGGAGTCATAAATAACTCAAATAATGATAAGAAAAATTAAGAAAAAATTTTAAAAATAAAATACAACCAAGTTAAATGAGTCGGTACCCTAGCGATGGGTAACCCAGTGGAAAGTTGCGGTCCTCCCAACTAGAAGCCCTAAACCCAGGAGAAAATTCATAAAATAATTTTTGGGACTCTAGAGAAGAGTCATTGAGGTTTTTAGAGCATTAGAATGCCAAGAAAAGGTATAAAAAAATTTTTTTAATCGGTACAGACAATTTTAGTCTGTTAAGCCAAACGGAGGGCATTTTGGTCATTTCGTCTTTAGGGATGATTTTTGGCCAACTTGTCCAGTTAAGTAAATAATTATTGTGATCTAAAATATGAATAAATATTGCTAAAAATTAAATTGAAAATAAGTAGAGAAAAGAAGAAAAGAAAATGAAAGAAAATGCTAATTATGACATCATATGATGTCATTTAAATTTTCTCCACCAATCACAATTTATTAAACTCATTAAAAGGGATAAGGAAGATCAAAACTTGACAAAATAATTCTGCATCTTCCTCACCCAAACTAGGCGTCACTCACTGTCCCTAACCCATTCCTCCATGGAAGCTTAAGGCAAGCTTGAGACAACCCACCAAATCACCTCCAAACCCTAACTTCCCTTCATGAAAAATTGTCCCTACCACTAGAGCAAGCATTGGACAGCAATTTGAAGAGGAAAAAGAAAATTTTTGGCAAGCTTGGGAGTAGCTCCAACAAGGTTGGTGCCTATACTCACTTCCATATCTTTTAATCTTTGTTAGGAAGACAAATTAAATGAGAATTTATTGTAAAATTGAAGTGTGTATGAAAATTTACAGCCATGGGAGAAGGATGAGATTTATTGATTTGTATGACTTGAATTGTTTAGAAGTGGTTTGTGATGAGATAACTTGAGTTAGATGTGGAATTATGTGTGTTGGATGTGTTAGATGACATGAAAAGCATGAAATGGACACTTGGGAATTAGGGTTTGTGAAAAAATTGGAGTTTTGCTTATGAAATGGTATAATAACCTTGTAATGGTCAATTAGTGACCATTTGAATGTGAGTGAGGAGGAATTGAAGTGAGTAAGGATAATGGAGTTGAGTGTAGGTATGCTAGCCTTGGTGACCTGCAGGACTGGTTGTGAGTCCAGCAGGTTTGGGCAGCCATAAATGGAGTTGTAGAGGTTCAATTGGTGCAAGGCCAATTGAACATCAAACTAGACACATAATGGCACAACTTTGGTGAAGAAACCCTGCCCAGAAAGCCAAACCAAGTTAACCTAAAATTACCCTAATCCGGGTGACCAACAGGCTGTCCCTAGAAAATGACCAAATAAACAGTGTTTGTTCAAATGGTTATAACTCAGTGTAGGCAAGTTCAATTGATCTGAAATTTTACCAGCAGAAAGCTGAGACATAGCCCTACAACTTTCAAGAACACAAATCCAAATTCTGATCATAACCTAGTCAAATTGCCAACCAAACTTAGGTCACCAAATCTAGCAGAACCAAATTGCCCAGAAATTCTAGGTACAGGTCAATCCGGCCAGTTATGGTAAAATGACCATAACTTGAGCTACAAAACTCCAAATGGAGTGATTCAAAAAAAGAAATGTAAGTAGACACAATAAGGAACAACTTTCGTGAGGACAATTTTGTCAAATTCCTACTGTACAAATAACCAATGGAACAGTAAACCTAGGGTATGAAATCTGAAAATTTTGAATAACATCATATAAGCTTTGAAATTGTATTGGAAATCAATACCAACAAAAGTAAAATGCAAAATATGATATCTTGGAGAACTTAGGTTCAATAAATTTATTATGTATTAAAAAGTCAATAATTTGAGTGAATAGTAATATGAATAGTAGTACAGGATACAAAGTGTAAGAACTATATTGTTAAAGGGAAATTAAGGTTATAAATTTGAAATCCATGAAATGTTCATGGATTGCTTGAAACATGAAAAGTAAGTCACCTAATTGATGTGAATCGGTAGTTAGGGCTTATATGCCCATCACAAATAGATTTCATAAAATGTATAAATGAGAAAGGAAAAATGATTTGAACACAATGGTACATGTGAACCATTGTTTTGAATTGTGATCAATATGAATAACATAATGAATGAATAAATGAACCATATTAATGTATGAATGAGACATTAGTTCTCATTATTGTAGAAAGGAAAAGTACTTTGAGTACAATGATATAAAAGGATAATTGATGTGAATTGTGATCATATATATGATAAAATGAATCTATACATTATAATTGAAAATTATTATGAAATAATAAAGTCATAAAACACAATATATTAATATTTAATGATATTATGTGCCCTTGTATTGCCTAGACATGTGTGTCAGATTGGATAGTTTGGCATGCCAATAGGGTATTGTTTTAGCAGTACTGCGAAAGGCTTTATGCCTGTATTCATGGCTTTATGCTCGCATTCATGGCTTTATGTCCGCACTCATGGTTTAATACCCGATTATGTGTTATCATAGCTTTTTAGCCATATTGACTACATACGTGGTTGACATTCCGTGTCCCATGGTATGATGGCTCGAGGCACCACGGTGTCCAATGCCGACGACCCATTATCCAGTTTAGTCAGCCTGTCGTAGGTTACTTGGGCAATCTAATTTATTAAAATAAGCTATGAATATTAGCAATTAAAAATGCTAGAAAGTAAATAAATGAGAAGAAGTTCTAAAATAAATTAGATTAGCTCCAAAAATTTGTTCCTTAGAATGATCTGAAGTAAATTAAACTAGTTCCAAAAATTTTAAATATTACGAAATGATTATAAACAACTTAGAAAGTATCAAGGAAGTGATAAAAAGACTAGTATAAGAATTATAACTTAAATAACATTACAAATGTGACTTTCATAAGAATATAAGTATAAGTATAAATTTTAGATTTATTTGTACATTATATAAATGATTATTGTAAACTTATGAAAGAAGTGATTCTAGAGAGCAACATAAATGACGAAAGATATAATGTATGGAAAATTTCATATGAACCCTGTAAAATTTTTTAGTATAGAAAATATGCTCCAATTATTTTTACTTGTTATATTATTTCCTTGTTATATTATTGCACCACTAAGCAGCAATGCTTAGCGCAATGGATTTGTTTCCTCGTGCAGGTACTGAAGTTAAAGCCCAGCAAATACTAAACAAAGATTTTAGAGTTCTGATCTGCAGAGTGTTTAAGGTTGTCACCTCCTCAGCAATGCATATAGATAGCGCCCATATAGATCATAATATGTATTTTATACATTATAATTAGTTATTATTTGTAATATAAACTATGAATTGCTTGTTAAAATATAGATTATGGAACTGTAATTAATTTGTAGATCATGTAAATTATGAATTTATGTAATCAGTCTGTAAATCATGTAAATTAATGAAACTTGAGAATTTATATATATAAATTGTGCATGAATGGAAATGCATGGAAATGAATATGAAATTGAGACATATGAATGAGATGTGAATTATGAGATAGTTATGAGAATAATTGATGAGATTTTTATTTTAAAATATTATTGAAATTTTCAAACAGGTGAATAGTAAAACACATCAAACGATAATAAAATAGGGAAAACTCCGTTAGTTTCTCCGTCGAAAAATAATCGATATTAAATATAACGAGAACAAAATTTTTAAAGAAATAAAGAAAGATAAGTTAGGGTGCTCCGGCACCGAATGTAGCATACTTTGCTCATCTATACTGTAGTCGGGTGAGGGGTGTCACAAAACTAGTTTGACATTTATCATTCCAGTCAAACTTCACATTCTTTTATGTAGTAACTTAATCAATGAGGCTACTATAAGAGAAAAGCCTTTCATAAATCTCATGTAGTAGCCAGCTAACCCTAAAAAGCTTTTAACTTCTGTTACATTCTTTGGTGGCTTCCATTCCACTATGGCTTTTATCTTCTTGGGATCCACTCTAATCCCATCAGTTGATACTGTCACACCTTATCCCTCTGTAAGGCATAACATGATCCCGTAAAATACCTAATGAACTACCAAACTTCACCTACCGATAATTCATTAAGTACCCTATAAGGGATTTTAAAACAATTTTCTTACTTTTTAGAAGTGGTGAGCATTTTCTAATAGGTTAAAAACATTTAATTAGAGTTTGAAAACTAGTTAAAATTTTTGTCCATTTTTATTTGTCCGTAAATTTTAGAAAAATTTCCGCAGAGTGCCGTCTGGATTTTAATAAAACAGTTCTTCAAATACCTGTAAAAACACTTCCAATAATTCTTTTTCAACAAACTCACTACTACCTCAACCCAATTCAACATCATTTCTCAATTCAATTATCATAAAAAATAACACTCAATGATTCTATTCATTTTTCATTAAAATAAAAACAATTTACATTCATCAACCAAACTTTACATTAACAAATCCAAAATATTATTATTACAAACTCTATACAACTGCTCATGACCAGTTATTACATGTACATACATTTACATACATCAAATTAAATATTACAATCAGGGTATAAAATATACCCGACAAAACTTTAGTGATGTGGCTCCAAGGTCCTCAGCAGCTCACTCTGCTGCTCCTCTAGTCTCTATATCTGTGATAGCAATGACAGCCATTGCTGAGCACTATGACTCAGTGGTGCACAACATACTAAAATAACATTTATGCATAATTCAAATCATACTTATTCAAACACATTGCTGAAAATCGAAGACATATGCAAAACATGATTTATAAACTTTTAGTCCAACAATTTCATTGAGGAATTCTCATATCAATTTCATAAAAACACACAGTTATATCATGTCATTCGAAACATATTCATCTTAATAGCTGGAGGCTTATGAGAAATCACAAGGTTAGCTAGCTCAAATATATGGATATCCATTCAAATTTCTTCTTCTACTAGCACACACCTCAACACTTCAGCCAGAGAAGGAATCAAAATTTAAAACTAATTTCCCCCACTAGTCATGCTAGTGAGGCATTTAAATATATGGTCATGACACTATGGTTTCAAAACTATCTTAGCAATTTACTAAACATTTATTGCCATTCCAAACATATACAAGAAAACTTTCAACAATTTAAGTCAAAAGCATAATAAAAATTTCAATACAATTGAGTCACAATTTAATATCTCAATTCATTCAAAATAATTTGCAGAAGAAAATTTATAGAAATTCTATATTGTGCACAAACCTTATACGACTCGTCTCTTGGCCTTGACTCGATGCTTTTGGTTTTTTCCTGGTATTCTTTTCCAATGAAACACACAATTTCACAGTGTTTCAGTACCATAAATTATCATAAGTCCAAAAATAATTTCAAATCTAACTTTAATATGCTTAATTTGATGTTCTTTGAAATTTGTATTTCAGGGTTACTATTCATAATACTATTCAAGTTAATTTATTGACTTTCTAATGCTTAATAGGTATGGGAATTCTAATTTCACCCACATACCACATTTTGGTTACCTAATTTGTTGGTTTCGGTTGTTTTCTCAAACTTCAAGTCCCTTGGGCACAATTTTCAAATTTTCAGTTTTGGTGTTCAGTTTTGCACTATTTCATTGGTCATGTTGCTGTGATAATTTGGCTAAGTTTTCTTCATAGAAGTTGTTCCTTATTGTCTTAACTTTATTTCCCTTTTTGAATCACTCCATTTGGAGTTTTGTAGCCTAAGTTATAGCCATTTGAACATGGCTAGCCGAATTTGGGGTTACCCAGAATTCTAGGCAAATTTTGGATTTTGGCAATTTTTGTGGTTGACTGCAGGTGGATTTTCAAATAGGTTATGGTCAAAATTTGTGTTTATTTTCTTCATGAAAGTTGTAGGGCTATGTTTCAACTGGTAAAATTTCAGGTCATTTGGACCTTCCTAGACCAAGTTATGGTCATTTACGTAACTACTGTTCATTTGGTCATTTTTGTACAGGTCAGTGTGCCCAATCTAAATTTAACCTAATTGTTCACTAAGTTATGGTCACTTTCTGTGTTAGTAGTATGCCCTAGAGCATATCATTTAGTATGTATCTTGTATATATTTTATTAATAAAAGGCATTTCCACTTTTCCGTTTACATAATATATTTATGTGTAATAGAAAAGGTCCATTGATATTTTGTTAGAAATATTATTCTTAAGTTGTTAAGAATATGAGTGACAATATTTCTAGCACAAAGTATCATAAATAGGTTCACAATCGAGGATACTTCATAATAAGGACATGACTTATCCAGAAAGATTGTATTCATGTTTGTTCCCAAGTTATTTATATGAGATATAAATAAGATGGAATGGTGAGTCTCATGCCATATAACAAACATGATAGGCACTTATAAATGATAAGTAGGCCGAACCAGTGACGCTTATGACAAGCACATGGAGTTTACTCTTGTCAATGTTTTGTCATAAATCATATCAGTGCATATAATCTTTAGACACGAGATAGCATGATTATCTTGTATATAGGTAGTTTGAGTTTGATCGCTTTCATACTTGTACTATGTATGGGTATATGGGCATGTGTTGGCTCCTGCTAGTTATATATGGAGGTAGGTGTTGATCGAGAAGGAATCTGTTCCTCTAAGTAAATAGAGTTAAAATCCTATGTTCATTTAATTGTTCTTGATGTTTCAAGTTCCTGGCAGACAGATAGATTTATTCGAAAAGAGTTTCGATGAGAAAAATCTTTTAATCAAGAACTGGAATTAAAAGAGAACATAATATTCATAGCAAATGGAGTTTGACATAAACCATGACTCGGCTTGAGTTGGGATTTTGTAACAGAGAGATTCTAGTGCATGGTAACATATGATTATAGGTTCATTTAAGGTAAATCTTATTACTAATTGGGTGGCCATGGCATGCTATGCTAGGTGTTAACCATGGTCTATGAGGTTCATAAAATGATTTAGAGAAATCATTTATGGTAAGAAAGAGTTCGATGATATTAAGAGTTGATATCATGTCTCATTGCCAATTAGTGATGAGCCTAGTAAGTCACACACATACACAAGTTATCACCTATTTAAATATGATTTAATTAATTAATTAAAGAGTTTAATTGATTAATTAAATAGATTTGGTTTGCAATAAAATTGCAAAGTCCCTAGCATGACTTGAAACCAAATCTAGATTATTGGATGTGTAGTATAAATTAAATTTATATTTAAAGTGTTTAAATATGAATTTAATTGATGAGAAATTAATTAATAGAGATTAATTAATTAATTTATATTTGATATAAATTAATTAGAAGAAGAAAATAATTATTTTGGGTTAAGAACTCAAAATTAAGACACGAGGGCATTTTGGTCATTTTGCAGTGTGACACGTGGCACCATGAGATGGTGACACATGGCATAACACATAAGCTTGCCAAATGTTTTTAATCATGTAAGATGATTAAAATCAAGATTAAATATAGGTTTGACACTTGGCACAATGTGATTGGGTCACTTAAACCTAGAGCTAATCAAAAGGTGACATGTGGCTAGGGTTTAATGTGTTAACCTAGCTATTTAAGTGTGGTTATGAATGGAAAACATAACCAGCAGCCTCTCCTCTCAATTGTCACGCCACTTTGAGCCTCCAGCTATTTCTCTTCATCTCTCATCAATTCAAAGAGATTAGCCATCAATCTCTTGAATTAAGAACACTAGAAATTGTTTCTAGTGTCCTGTTTGCATCTCTAATCTCTTAAAAGGCAGAACTTGAATTTCTAATTAATAGAAAAGGCTTTAGAAGCTGTTCAAGGGCTGCCATAGGTGTTCTTGGTGTGGACAAGCTAGAGGGACAACATCTGGTGTCCTGAAGACGAATCTCAAAGCGCAGATACACTGCGGCACATCAAGAGGTTAGTGTAATCGTTCTTGATTTAATCTAGGGTTCTAAAATTAATCTGATTAATTTTAAAATCTTAAATGGCAAATACAGATCCAAAAACATATTAAAAGAGTTTTAATATGTTGTTTATCATTGAAATCAAATAGATAAAAATAAATCTTGCATGGTGCTTGTGACCCTAGGTGAAAATTTTTGAATTCAATGGTATAATCTTGTGTTTTTCACGCCTGCCTTTCAATTGGTATCAGAGCCACTATATTTGCCATTTAGATTGTTGATTGTATAATTTAATTGTGTGTTTGATCATGAGACTAAGAGATTCATTGCTGGTTGGATCATGAGATGTGGCGTCACACATGGAGAAGCCACCATTGGTGGCGGCAACAATGGATCCATGGGTGATTCAAGGTTTGGCTTTTAATTCTGCAATTGTTGTATGATCTAAGGCCTATTCTTTGACTAATTAAAGTGTTTAATTAGTTGTTTTAATCACACAATTAAATTATGATTCAAATCAGAATTTTAAAAAATGTTTGAATGTGATTCAAATCTGAATTTTAAAAGTTGTTTGAATGAGATTCAAATCTGAATTTTTAAAGTTGTTTGAATCATATTTAAATCTGATTTTTTAAAATTGATTCAATAAAATTCAGATCTGATTTTTTAAAAAATATTTGAATGTGATTCAAATCTGATTTTTTAAAAAATGTTTGAATGTGATTCAAATCTGAATTTTTGAAGTTGTTTGAATGTGATTCAAATCTGAATTTTTAAATTTGTTTGAATGAGATTCAAATCTGAATTTTTAAATTTATTTGAATCATATTCAAATCTGAATTTTAAGTTGAATATGAGATATTCAATTTAATTTAAGAATGTATGTTTTATTTAATTGTTAAATAGTGATATGCATGATGGATGATCATGGACTATAAAAGACCAATGTGATTGGATTTATTTCTTTTATGTTTCTTTGGGATTGTAAATTAATTAATTTATTTTAATTTATTTTGGGCATGTATTATTAAGTTTATAATATTTTTGGGTTGTAATTTCATTTATTTAAGTTCTTGTAAATTCGCCTTGGTATGCCAAGGATTACTATGTAATATTGGATTGCAAGAAGTTCAAGGAGGTCAAGAGCATTGGTGGGACCAGTGGGAGGAATTCAATATCAAGTGTTGATTATGTACTCCTTCAACAACTCTTGTAAAATGAATGAATGAAATGCACCTAGGAATGCCCTGATTCAATTCTTGGTGGCTCAGAATTGAATCCCTTAGAAAGTCCATGATCATACCATATTTATTGTTTATCCATGAATGCATGAGATGTATGGGAATGTATGCAATTATATGATATATGCATGCTAAATGGATAATGTGCAAAGTGAGACCTTAATAGTAATTAGGATGGCTATAAAATCTTCCAAACAAATGATTAAGTTGGAAATGCTATAATTAAAGTAATTATAACATAAGCCCTCCATTGGGGCAATTATTTTAAGAAATTTTAAATAGTTGCATGAGATGCAATTAATTTAAGAGATTTTCTTAAGAATAATTGTTAAGCATGAGATGTTGTAAATATGTAAATGGTTTGGTGGCCAATATTGGATGTACCTGAGGACATTAAAATTATTTGCATAATTACTGGCTCAATGGGATCAACTTAACTAATGCAAGATAAGTCAATAATGGATGTACCTGAGATTTTGAGCATTAGGGGCTAGGTAAAGGATTGAATCTCACATGAGATGTGATGGGCAAGGAGTTGCTCACTTATAGTTTATTGTAATTCCAATAATGGATATACCTGAGGATGATCAATAGAATTATAAGAATTCAATCACCCACGAGAAATCCATCCAACTAGGATTTCCGTTTTCTACTTTGGAAGTGTAGGATTCGCTAAGTTAGTGGGAGGACCAATTTGATTAAAAGACCATAATCATTTTGGTTAATTACATGATATATTTACTAATTAATCTGGTTATTTTCTACAGTTAATTTTCTGATAAAAATGAGCACAAAACAACCACCACCATCCAATATTCTTGCAAAGATACTTAATCGCAATAGGTTGACAGGACCTAATCTCTATGATTGGCTAAAAAATTTGAAACTTGTCCTGAAACTTGAACATATAGGATATGTTCTAGACTCAAATGTTCTGTTCCCTTACCTCCGAGGCCACACAAGAGGAACATGAAACTTTGGACAAGTGGAAGGAGCATAATATGAGAGCTAAGTGTTACATGCGTGCTTCCATGAGTAATGAGTTACAGAAGCAGTATGGAAACATACAGAGTGCAAGAGAGATCCTCCTTCACCTACAAGAGTTGTATGGTGAGCACAGCAGAAATGCTAGGTATGAGATATCTAGGCAACTATTCCGCATGAGGATGTCTGAGGGACAGAATATTGGAGATCATGTCTACAAGATGATTCGGCTGATTGAGCAGCTTGGAACATCTTGACTTCCACATGGATTTCCAACTACTAACTGATTTGATCCTTGATCCTTCTGAGTCTTTTGGGAATTTTGTGACAAATTTTCATATGACTAAACAGGAATGCACCTTAGCTGAATTACTCAACATGCTGGTTATTGCCCAAAAGAATATGCCAGGCAATAAAGGAAAAGAGGTAGCTTTGGTTGCATCTTCTTCTACTGGAAAGTCCAACAAGAAGAAGGGCAATAAGAAAAAGAAACCTCGGTTTCTGGTCCTTCCAAGAAAATAGCTAAACAGAAAAGGAAGACTAAAGTCGATAAAGGCAAAGGAAAGTGTTTCCACCGCCACAGAAAGTGTTTCCATTGCCAATAGGAAAGTGTTTCCATTGCCAGTAAGAAAGTGTTTCCACTGGCCAGAGTATAGCAATCTAAAAGATTACAATGCCATGGTGAAAACCAACTCAAGTTCAAAATATATTTGGCACTTAAGGTTATGTCATGTTGCAGAAGATAGGATTGCAAAATTGGAGAAAATGGGGATTCTATCCTCATTGGGCTCTGAGCCTACTCCAACTTGTGAATCTTGCCTTCTAGTCAAAATGACTAGATCACACTTTGTTGGACAAGGGCTTAGATGTGAAATTATTTTTGAACTAATACATAGTGTTGTTTGTGGTCCGATTAAAGAAATGGCTAGAGGGGGCTTTCATTATTTTATTACCTTTACTGATGATAAATCAAGGTTTGGGTATTTGTATTTGATGAAATACAAACATGAATCCTTTGAAAAGTTCAAAGAATTTAAATCTGAAGTAGAAAATCAAACAGGAAAAAATATTAAAGCTCTTCGATCAGATCGTGGAGGTGAATATTTGAGTAATGAATTTGATGAATACTTGAGAGAGCATGGCATTGTTTCTCGGTGACTCCTCCAGGAACGCCACAACTGAATGGTGTATCTGAAAGGAGAAATCGTACCCTATTGGATATGGTACGTAGTATGATGAGCTATACTGATATGCCAATCTCCTTTTGGGGATTTGCATTAGAATCAGCTTTGTATATTCTGAATAGGATTCCATCAAAATCAGTTTCTTCCACACCTTATGAGATATGGCATGGAAGAAAACCAAGTCTTAAGCATGTTAAGATTTGGGGTTGTCCAGCTTATATCAAAAGCTGAACACTGATAAATTGGAGACCAGATCAGAAAAAGGTCGATTTGTTGGATATCCAAAAGATAGTTTTGGATATTATTTTTATTTGCCTACTTCACAAAAGGTTGTGATAAGTAGAGATGCCACATTTCTTGAACAACAGTTTGTTCAAGAAGGAGGCAAAGGAAGGCAAATAGAGTTAGAATTGGAGAATTCTGACCAACCAATAGATCATATGGATATAGATCCATCTAGTAAACCTATACCCATTGATGAAACATCTACAGCTGTTCCTCGTAGAACAACCAGGGTATCTCACCCACCAGTGAGATATGGTTTTCTTCATAAAGAAGAACAAGAGTTGTCTACTCATGAAGAAGTAGATCATGGAGATGATCCACTTACCTATGAAGAAGCTATATCAGATATAGACTCTTCAAAATGGATTGATGCTATGAAATCCGAGATTGATTCCATGTATAAGAATCAAGTTTGGGATCTTGTTGACCCACCTGAAGGTATTGTACCTATAGGGAACAAATGGGTTTTCAAGAAGAAAATTGATTATGATGGAAAGGTAGAGACCTATAAGGCAAGTCTAGTAGCGAAATGGTTTCGCCAAAGGGAAGGAATAGACTATTAGGAGACTTTCTACTTTGTTGCCATGCTTAAATCAATTAGGATTTTATTAGCAATAGCTGCATACTATGATTATGAGATTTGGCAGATGGATGTCAAAACAACTTTTCTCAATGGATACATTGAAGAAAAAATTTTCATGGAACAACCTAAGGGATTTGAATCCCAAGATGGTTCCAAGGTATGCAAGCTAAAGCGATCCATTTATGGGTTGAAACAAACTTCGAGGAGTTGGAACATCCGTTTTGATGAAGCCATTAAATCTTTTGGTTTTATCAAAAATGAGGATGAGCCATGTGTATATAAGAAGGTTAGTGACAGTGCTATCACTTTCCTTGTCTTATATGTGGATGACATACTGTTGATGGGTAATGATACAGGTATGTTGACGACTATAAAGGTATGGTTGTCAAATACATTCTCCATGAAAGACTTAGGGGAGGCAACCTATATTCTTGGGATTCGCATCTATAGAGATAGAGAGAAAAGAATAATTGGTTTATCCCAAAGTCTATACTTGGAAAAGGTGTTAAAGAGGTTTAACATGCTTGATTCCAAGAGAGGATTGTTACCAGTGAGACATGGTATCCACCTTTCTAAAGAGATGTCTCCAAAGACACTTGAAGAAAGAGATAAGATGGCCATGATTCCATATGCTTCGGCTATTGGAAGTTTAATGTATGCAATGTTGTGTACTAGGCCGGATATCGCATATGCTGTTAGTTTGACTAGCAGGTATCAATCCAATCCAGGTTTGGAACACTGGATAGCTGTCAAGAATATCCTTAAGTACTTGAGAATAACTAAGGATTTATTCTTGATTTATGGAGGTGGAGACTTGCAATTGGATGGTTATACTGATTCTGATTTCCAATCAGATATCGATGATAGAAAGTCTACCTCTGGATATGTGTTCATTTGTAATGGAGGTGCAGTCAAATGGAAGAGTTCCAAGCAGCACGCATTGCAGATTCCACTCATCGAGGTGAGTATATTGTTGCATCGGATCTTTGCAAAGGAAGTCGTTTGGATAAAGAAGTTCATGAGAACTTACAGTAGTTCCTTCCATTGAGTCGCCAGTTCCATTACATCGTGACAACAATGGAGCAGTCATATAGGCTAAGGAACTAAGGTCTCACCCAAAATCCAAACACATAGAAAGGCACTACCACATTATCAGAGATATAGTTGGGCAAGGCAATATAGCCATGCAGAAAATAGCATCAGCTGAAAATCCAGCTGATTCATTCACTAAGCCTTTGTCACAAGCTCGATTAGACCGGCATCTTGAGAAGATGGGTCTAAGGTATTGTAATGAATGGCTCTAGTGCTAGTGGGAGATTGTTAGTAGTATGCCCTAGAGCATATCATTTAGTATGTATCTTGTATATATTTTATTAATAAAAGGCATTTCCACTTTTCCGTTTACATAATATATTTATGTGTAATAGAAAAGGTCCATTGATATTTTGTTAGAAATATTATTCTTAAGTTGTTAAGAATATGAGTGACAATATTTCTAGCACAAAGTATCATAAATAGGTTCACAATCGAGGATACTTCATAATAAGGACATGACTTATCCAGAAAGATTGTATTCATGTTTGTTCCCAAGTTATTTATATGAGATATAAATAAGATGGAATGGTGAGTCTCATGCCATATAACAAACATGATAGGCACTTATAAATGATAAGTAGGCCAACCGGTGGCGCTTATGACAAGCACATGGAGTTTACTCTTGTCAATGTTTTGTCATAAATCATATCGATGCATATAATCTTTAGACCTGAGATAGCACGATTATCTTGTATATAGGTAGTTTGAGTTTGATACTGCTTTCATACTTGTACTATGTATGGGTATATGGGCATGTGTTGGCTCCTGCTAGTTATATATGGAGGTAGGTGTTGATCGAGAAGGAATCTGTTCCTCTAAGTAAATAGAGTTAAAATCCTATGTTCATTTAATTGTTCTTGATGTTTCAAGTTCCTGCCAGACAGATAGATTTATTCGTAAAAGAGTTTCGATGAGAAAAATCTTTTAATCAAGAACTGGAATTAAAAGAGAACATAATATTCATAGCAAATGGAGTTTGACATAAACCATGACTCGGCTTGAGTTGGGATTTTGTAACAGAGAGATTCTAGTGCATGGTAACATATGATTATAGGTTCATTTAAGGTAAATCTTATTACTAATTGGGTGGCCATGGCATGCTATGCTAGGTGTTAACCATGGTCTATGAGGTTCATAAAATGATTTAGAGAAATCATTTATGGTAAGAAAGAGTTCTGATGATATTAAGAGTTGATATCATGTCTCATTGCCAATTAGTGATGAGCCTAGTAAGTCACACACATACACAAGTTATCACCTATTTAAATATGATTTAATTAATTAATTAAAGAGTTTAATTGATTAATTAAATAGATTTGGTTTGCAATAAAATTGCAAAGTCCCTAGCATGACTTGAAACCAAATCTAGATTATTGGATGTGTAGTATAAATTAAATTTATATTTAAAGTGTTTAAATATGAATTTAATTGATGAGAAAGTAATTAATAGAGATTAATTAATTAATTTATATTTGATATAAATTAATTAGAAGAAGAAAATAATTATTTTGGGTTAAGAACTCAAAATTAAGACACAGGGGCATTTTGGTCATTTTGCAGTGTGACACGTGGCACCATGAGATGGTGACACATGGCATAACACATAAGCTTGCCAAATGTTTTTTAATCATGTAAGATGATTAAAATCAAGATTAAATATAGGTTTGACACTTGGCACAATGTGATTGGGTCACTTAAACCTAGAGCTAATCAAAGGGTGACATGTGGCAAGGGTTTAATGTGTTAACCTAGCTATTTAAGTGTTGTTATGAAAAGAAAAGCAACCAGCAGCCACTCCTCTCCTTTGTAACGCCACTTTGAGGTTTTTCATCTATTCTTCTTCATCTCTCATCAATTCAAAGAGATTAGCCATCAATCTCTTGAATTAAGAACACTAGAAATTGTTTCTAGTGTCTTGTTTACATCTCTAATCTCTTAAAAGGCAGAACTTGAATTTCTAATTAATAGAAAAAGCTTTAGAGGCTATTCAAGGGCTGCCATAGGTGTTCTTGGTGTGGACAAGCTAGAGGGACAACATCTGGTGTCCTGAAGACGAATTTCAAAGGCGCAGACACGCTGCAGTGCATCAAGAGGTTAGTGTAATTGTTCCTTCAATTGGTATCAGAGCCACTATATTTGCCATTTAGATTGTTGATTATATAATTTAATTGTGTGTTTGACCATGAGATCAAAAGATTATTGCTGGATGCAAAGCAAGGTGGCGGCATACTTGAAAAAAGACCATCAATGGTGCGCATGGTTTGGCTACCATGGGTGGTTCAAGGTTTGGCTTTTAATTCTACAATTGTTGTATGATCTAAGGCCTATTATTTGACTAATTAAAGTGTTTAATTAGTAGTTTTAATCACACAATTAAATTATGATTCAAATCTGAATTTTAAAAGTTGTTTGAATGTGATTCAAATCTGAATTTTTAAAGTTATTTGAATCATATTTAAATCTGATTTTTTAAATTTGATTGAATAAAATTCAGATCTGATTTTTTAAAAAATGTTTGAATGTGATTCAAATCTGATTTTTTAAAAAATGTTTGAATGTGATTCAAATCTGAATTTTTAAAGTTGTTTGAATGTGATTCAAATCTGAATTTTTAAATTTGTTTGAATGAGATTCAAATCTGAATTTTTAAATTTATTTGAATCATATTCAAATCTGGATTTTTAAGTTGAATATGAGATATTCAATTTAATTTAAGTATGTATGTTTTATTTAATTGTTAAATAGTGATATGCATGATGGATGATCATGGACTATAAAAGACCAATGTGATTGGATTTATTTCTTTTATGTTTCTTTGGGATTGTAAATTAATTAATTTATTTTAATTTATTTTGGGCATGTATTATTAAGTTTGTAATAATTTTTGGGTTGTAATTTCATTTATTTAAGTTCTTGTAAATTCGCCTTGGTATGCCAAGGATTACTATGTAATATTGGATTGCAAGAAGTTCAAGGAGGTCAAGAGCATTGGTGGGACCAGTGGTAGGAATTCAAGATCAAGTGTTGATTATGTATTCCTTCAGCAACTCTTGTAAAATGAATGAAATGCACCTAGGAATGCCCTGATTCAATTCTTAGTGGCTCATAATTCAATCTCTTAGAAAGTCCATGATCATACCATATTTATTGCTTATCCATGAATGCATGAGATGTATGGGAATGTATGCTATTATATGATATATGCATGCTAATTGGATAATGTGCAAAGTGAGACCTTAATAGTAATTAGAATGACCATAAAATCTTCCAAACAAATGATTAAGTTGGAAATGCTATAATTAAAGTAATTATAACATAGGCCCTCCGTTGGGGCAATTATTTTAAGAAATTCAAAATAGTTGCATGAGATGCAATTAATTTAAGAGATTTTCTTAAGAATAATTGTTAAGCATGAGATGTTGTAAATATGTAAATGGTTTAGTGGCCAATATTGGATGTACCTGAAGACATTAAAATTATTTGCATAATTACTGGCTCACTGGGATCAACTTAACTAATGCAAGATAAGTCAATAATGGATGTACCTGAGATTTTAAGCATTAGGGGCTAGGTAAAGGATTGAACCTCACATGAGATGTGATGGGCAAGGAGTTGCTCACTTATAGTTTATTGTAATTCCAATAATGGATGTACCTGAGGATGATCAATAGAATTATAAGAATTCAATCACCCACTAGAAATCCATCCAACTAGGATTTCCGTTTTTTATTTTGGAAGTGTAGGATTCGCTAAGTTAGTGGGAGGACCAATTTGATTAAAAGACCTTAATCATTTTGGCTATTTACATGATACATTTACTAATTAATCTGGTTATTTTCTGCAGTTAATTTTCTGATAAAAATGAGCATAAAACAACAACCACCATCCAATATCCTTGCAAGCACACTTGATCACAATAGGTTGACAGGACCTAATCTGTCTGATTGGCTAAGAAATTTGAAACTTGTCCTGAACCTTGAACATATAGGATATGCTCTAGATTGAAATGTTCCTAGTCCCTTACCTCTAGAGGCCACACAAGAGGAACATGAAACTTTGGACAAGTGGAAGGAGCATGATACGAGAGCTAAGTGTTACATGCTTGCTTCCATGAGTAATGAGTTACAGAAGCAAAATGAGAACATGCAGAGTGCGAGTGAGATCCTCCTTCACCTACAAGAGTTGTATGGTGAGCACAGTAGGAATGCTAGGTATGAGATATCTAGACAACTATTCCGTATGAGGATGTCTGAGGGATAGAATGTTGGGGATCATGTCCACAAGATGATTCGGCTGATTGAGCAGTTGGAACATCTTGACTTCAACATGGATTTCCAACTACAGACGGATTTGATCCTTCAGTCCCTTCTTGAGTCTTTTGGGAATTTTGTTACAAATTTCCATATGACTAAACAGGAATGCACCTTAGCTGGTTTACTCAACATGCTGGTTATTGCCCAAAAGAATATGCCAGGCAATAAAGGAAAAGAGGTAGCTTTGGTTGCATCTTCTTCTGCTGGAAAGTCCAACAAGAAGAAGGGCAATAAGAAAAAGAAACCTCAGATTCCTGGTCCTTCCAAGAAAATAGCTAAACAGAAAAGGAAGACTAAAGCTGATGGAGGCAAAGGAAAGTGTTTCCACTGCCAAAAGGATTGGCACTGGAAAAGGAACTGCCCAGAGTATCTTGTTTCTCTGAAGGACAAGAAGGATACACCTTCGGAAGGTATATCCTTATCTTGTTATTTAGATTCTGATGATACTCATAGTTCATCTACAGCTTGGGTTTTAGATATCAGGTGCGCTTCTCACATTTCTAATGATATGCGGAACTAGCAAACAAGAGACTTGCGTTCTCAAGATATTAGAGTCCGGATTGGCAATGGTTCAACTGTTGAAGCTTTAGCCATAGGATCTAAATCTTTTTACATGTTTGGACATGTTTTGTGTTTGGATAATATTTTATATGTACCTAATGCTTTTAAGAACATCATTTCTATATCTAGTTTGACTAGAAATGGCTATGAATTTCAGTTCACAGATGATGTTTGCAATATTTATTTTGGAAATAAATATGTTGGTTCGGGTTATATGAATGATGGTCTTTATTATTTGGATAATAATGACAAACACAAATTGAATGCAAGTGATCTAAAAGAATGCAATGCCATGATGAAAACCAACTCAAGTTCAAAATATATTTGGCACTTAAGGTTATGTCATGTTGCAAAAGATAGGATTGCAAAATTGGAGAAAATGGGGATTCTATACTCATTGGGCTTTGAGCCTACTCCAACTTGTGAATCTTGCCTTCAGGGCAAAATGACTAGATCACCCTTTGTTGGACAAGGGCTAAGAGCTGAAAATATTTTGGAGCTAATACATAGTGATGTATGTAGTCCATTTAAAGAAATGGCTAGAGGGTGTTTTCATTATTTTATTACCTTTACTGATGATAAATCAAGGTTTGGGTATTTGTATTTGATGAAATACAAACATGAATCCTTTAAAAAGTTTAAGGAATTTAAATCTGATGTAGAAAATCAAACAGGAAAGAGTATTAAAGCTCTTCGATTAGATCGTGGAGGTGAATATTTGAGTACTGAATTTGATGAATACTTGAGAGAGCATGGCATTGTTTCTCAGCTGACTCCTCCAGGAACGCCACAGCTAAATGGTGTATCTGAAAGGAGAAATTGTACCCTCTTGGATATGGTACATAGTATGATGAGCTATACTGATATGCCAATCTTCTTTTGGGGATTGGCATTAGAATCAGCTTTGTATATTCTGGATAGGATTCCATCAAAATCAGTTTCTGCCACACCTTATGAGATATGGCATGGAGGAAAACCAAGTCTTAAGCATGTTAAGATTTGGGGTTGTCCAGCTTATATCAAAAAGCTAAACACTGATAAATTGGAGACCAGATCAGAAAAAGGTCGATTTGTTGGATATCCAAAAGATAGTTTTGGATATTATTTTTATTTGCCTACTTCACAAAAGGTTATGATAAGTAGAGATGCCACATTTCTTGAACAACAGTTTGTTCAAGAAGGAGGCAAAGGAAGGCAAATAGAGTTAGAATTGGAGAATTCTGACCAACCAACAGATCAGATGGATATAGATCCATCTAGTCAACCTATACCCGTTGATGAAACATCTACAGCTGTTCCTCGTAGAACAACCAGGGTATCTCACCCACCAGTGAGATATGGTTTTCTTCATGAAGAAGAACAAGAGTTGTCTACTCATAAAGAAGTAGATCATGGAGATGATCCACTTACCTATGAAGAAGCTATATCAGATATAGACTCTTCAAAATGGATTGATGCCATGAAATTCGAAATTGATTCCACGTATAAGAATCAAGTTTGGGATCTTGTTGACCCACCTGAAGGTATTGTACCTATAGGGAACAAATGGGTTTTCAAGAAGAAAATTGGTTCTGATGGAAAGGTAGAGACCTATAAGGCAAGGCAGCAGCGAAAGGGTTTCGCCAAAGGCAAGGAATCGACTATGAGGAGACTTTCTTGCCTGTTGCCATGCTTAAATCAATTAAGATTTTATTAGTAATAGCTGCATACTATGATTATGAGATTTGGCAGATGGATGTCAAAACAGCTTTTCTCAATGGATACATTGAAGAAAACATTTTCATGGAACAACCTAGGGGTTTTGAATCCCAAGATGGTTCCAAGGTATGCAAGCTAAAGCGATCCATTTATGGGTTAAAACAAGCTTCGAGGAGTTGGAACATCCGTTTTGATGAAGCCATTAAATCCTTTGGTTTTATAAAAAATGAGGATGAGCCATGTGTATATAAGAAGGTTAGTGACAGTGCTATCACTTTCCTTGTCTTATATGTGGATGACATATTGTTGATGGGTAATGACACAAGTATGTTGACAACTATAAAGGTATGGTTGTCAAATACATTCTCCATGAAAGACATAGGGGAGGCAACCTACATTCTTGGGATTTGCATCTATAGAGATAGAGCGAAAAGAATAATTGGTTTATCTCAAAGTCTATACTTGGAAAAGGTGTTAAAGAGGTTTAACATGCTTGATTCCAAGAGAGGATTGTTACCAGTGAGACATGGTATCCATCTTTCTAAAGAGATGTCTCCAAAGACACCTGAAGAAAGAGATAAGATGGCCAGGATTCCATATGCTTCGGCTATTGGAAGTTTAACGTATGCAATGTTGTGTACTAGGCTAGATATCGCATATGCTGTTAGTTTGACTAGCAGGTATCAATCCAAACCAGGTTTGGAACACTGGATAGCTGTCAAAAATATCCTTAAGTACTTGAGAAGAACTAAGGATTTATTCTTGATTTATGGAGGTGGAGACTTGCAATTGGATGGTTATACTGATTCTGATTTCCAATAAGATATCGATGATAGAAAGTCTACCTTTGGATATGTGCTCATTTGTAATGGAGGTGCAGTCAGTTGGAAGAGTTCCAAACAGAGTACGACTGCAGATTCCACTACAGAGGCTGAGTATATTGCTGCATCAGATGCTGCAAAGGAAGTTGTTTGGATAAAGAAGTTCGTGACAGAACTTACAGTAGTTCCTTCCATTGAGTCAGCAGTTCTACTACACTGTGACAATAATGGAGCAGTCATACAGGCTAAGGAACCAAGGTCTAACCAGAAATCCAAACACATAGAAAGGCGCTACCACATTATTAGAGAAATAGTTGGGCGAGGCGATGTAGCCATGCAGAAAATAGCATCAGCTGAAAACCCAGCTGATCCATTCACTAAGCCTATGTCACAGACTCAGTTAGACCGACATCTTGAGAAGATAGATCTAAGATATTGTAATGAATGGCTCTAGTGCTAGTGGGAGATTGTTAGTAGTATGCCCTAGAGCATATCATTTAGTATGTATCTTGTACATATTTTTATTAATAAAAGGCATTTCCACTTTTCTGTTTACATAATATATTTATGTGTAATAGAAAAGGTATGTATATTTTGTTAGAAATATTATTCTTAAGTTGTTAAGAATATGAGTGACAATATTTCTAGCACAAAGTATCATAAATAGGTTCACAATCGAGGATACTTCATAATAAGGACATGACTTATCCAGAAAGATTGTATTCATGTTTGTTCCCAAGTTATTTATATGAGATATAAATAAGATGGAATGGTGAGTCTCATTCCATATGAAAAACATGATAGGCACTTATAAATGATAAGTAGGCAGAACCAGTGACACTTATGACAAGCACATGGAGTTTACTCTTGTCAATGTTTTGTCATAAATCATATCAATGCATATAATCTTTAGACCTGAGATAGCACAGTTATCTTGTATATAGGTAGTTTGAGTTTGATACTGCTTTCATACTTGTACTGTGTATGGGTATATGGGCATGTGTTGGCTCCTACTAGTTATATATGGAGGTAGGTGTTGATCAAGATGGAATATGTTCCTCTAAGTAAATAGAGATAAAATCCTATGTTCATTTAATTATTCTTGATGTTTGAAGTTCCTGGCCAGGACAGATAGATATATTGGGAAAAGAGTTTCTGATGAGAAAATCTTTTTAATCAAGAACTGGAATTAAAAGAGAACGTAATATTCATAGCAAATGGAGTTTGACATAAACCATGACTCCAGCTTGAGTTGGGATTTTGTAAGAGAGAGATTCTAGTGCATGGTAACATATGATTATAGGTTCATTTAAGGTAAACCTTATTACTAATTGGGTGGCCATGGCATGCTATGCTAGGTGTTAACCATGGTCTATGAGGTTCATAAAATGATTTAGAGAAATCATTTATGGTAAGAAAGAGTTCTGATGATATTAAGAGTTGATATCATGTCTCATTGCCAATTAGTGATGAGCCTAGTAAGTCACACACATACACAAGTTATCACCTATTTAAATATGATTTAATTAATTAATTAAAGAGTTTAATTGATTAATTAAATAGGTTTGGTTTGCAATTAAATTGCAAAGTCTCTAGCATGACTTGAAACCAAATCTAGATTATTGGATGTATAGTATAAGTTAAATTTATATTTAAAGTATTTAAATATGAATTTAATTAATGAGAAATTAATTAACAGAGATTAATTAATTAATTTATATTTGATATAAATTGATTTGAAGAAGAAAAATAATTATTTTGGGTTAAGAACTCAAAATTAAGACACAGGGGCATTTTGGTCATTTTGCAGTGTGACACGTGGCACCATGAGATGGTGACACATGGCATAACACATAAGCTTGCCAAATGTTTTTTAATCATGTAAGATGATTAAAATCAAGATTAAATATAGGTTTGACACTTGGCACAATGTGATTGGGTCACTTAAACCTAGAGCTAATCAAAGGGTGACATGTGGCAAGGGTTTAATGTGTTAACCTAGCTATTTAAGTGTTGTTATGAAAAGAAAAGCAACCAGCAGCCACTCCTCTCCTTTGTCACGTCACTTTGAGGCTTTTCATCTATTCTTCTTCATCTCTCATCAATTCAAAGAGATTAGCCATCAATCTCTTGAATTAAGAACACTAGAAATTGTTTCTAGTGTCTTGTTTACATCTCTAATCTCTTAAAAGGCAGAACTTGAATTTCTAATTAATAAAAAAAGCTTTAGAAGCTGTTCAAGGGCTGCCATAGGTGTTCTTGGTGTGGACAAGCTAGAGGGACAACATCTGGTGTCCTGAAGACGAATTTCAAAGGCGCAGACACGCTGCAGTGCATCAAGAGGTTAGTGTAATCGTTCTTGATTTAATCTTGGGTTCTAAAATTAATCTGATTAATTTTAAAATCTTAAATGGCAAATACAGATCCAAAAACATATTAAAAGAGTTTTAATATATTGTTATCATTGAAATCAAATAGATAAAAATAAATCTTGCATGATACATGTGACCCTAGGTGAAAAATTTTGAATTCAATGGTATAAACTTGTGTTTTCATGCTTCTGTTCCTTCATAGATAAGGATATATATATATATATAACTGATAACCTTGGTTGGTATGAATTTACATGAGAGTTTATTTCGGAAATTGGAGTTAGGGCTTGAGTTGATTTTGTTACCTTGGTAATATGGCTTAAGATTGATATTGTTGAGGCTATTTGTTGATCATTTGAAGTGTTATGAGTGATAAATTGTAGTTGGGAGTATGGAGGATGGAATATTGGAAGTGATGTTTCATATGCAGGAAATTCGGACCTGTGAGTCTAGGGTCTTGTTTGGCATATAACTAAAGTTGTGTGACTCCAATTTGTATGAGGCCAAATGGAGATGAAACCTAGAACAAACTACCCCATTTTTCATGAAGAAACCATGCCCAAATTCTATCCAAAAATTGACCAATTTACTATCTCAATCCGGAAATCCAAACACTAAATCCAGAAAATTGACCAAATGAATAATATATGTTCATTTGGCCATAACTTCCTCTAGACAGGTCCAAATGACCTAATTTTTGTGTCATTGGAAAGATTATACATAGGACTACAACTTTTATTAAGAACACCAAGCCCAGAAATGCCTCTAACCAAATGAAATTGCTGGCCTAAGTGAGATCACCAAACTGACCAAAACCATTCTGCCCAGAATTTCCTATACTAAAGCTCACCTGACCAGTTTTGGAAAAATGGCCATAACTTGGTCTACAAAAATCCAAATGCAATGAAGCCAATGGAAAATGTTTTACAAGATATAATGGCACAACTTTGGTGAAGAAACCCTGTAACACCTCGAACCTCTGAGTTATGAATAGTACCATTTTTGGTCCGTGACTAATACTATTCGAAGACACCTTGAGGAGCAAAAATAAATAGAAATTAATTGAGATAGATACAATAAAAATTCTAGTGAACAAAAAAAAAAAAAACTAAGGACTCATCGGGTATTATAAAAAGAAGGATTATGACCCGATGAGGGGCATTTTGGTCAATTCACCTCAAGAGTTGACTTTTGACCAAAATATCAATTAAATTAAATAAAATTAATGAATTGAATTATGGGGTAAAAATTGAAGAAAAATTCAAGTAAAAATATGTAAGGGAAAATTTAAGAAATGAAAACTTAAACTTTCATTTCCATTATGACAAAATTAAAATGAAAGACTTATGGGCTTTTGATAGTTAAATTTAATTATTTAATTAAAAGGAAAAATTAAGTAAAAAAAAAAGGGAATAAAAATTTAAGTTTAATTATCCTTATGGCACAATTAAAATTTATAATTTTAATAAGCTAATTTTGGGGATAAATATATATATATATATATATATATATATATATATATATATATATATATATATATATATATATATATATATATATATATATAAATAAGAAGACAAATGTCTTCTTCATTTCTTTTTTTCATAAGAGGCCACCACCCTCTCCTCTCTCTTTCTCTCTCTCTCTTTTTTCTCTTCTTCTTCCACTTCTTCCCCTCATTGATTTCCCCTCTCAAGTTTTAATTCCCTTAAATTCCCTTCATAAATTTCATAGCCCACTAAAAGAAAACATCAAAGAGATCTTTGATTGAGAGATTAAAAGCAAGGAGAACAAGAATTAGAAGAAAAGTGAAGTTGGAAAGAAATCAATAAGAGGTAATTTTATTTTCATTTTAGATTAGTTGTATAAGCTTTGAATGAAGTTAATTTATGATGAAATTTCATAAGAAAATGAAAGAAAACATATATAGAACCTAAACTAGGGTTTTGGCCAAATGCGAGAAAAATTAGGGTTTTGAACATTAGGGTTTAGAGACCAAAAATGTGAAGAAATGCTAAATGATGTCTTTGACATAGTTTAAGGAAAGAAATGGCCATTTGTGAGCTAATTAAGTGTGTGAGAAGTGAAGGAACGGAAGCGTGAAAAACACAAGATTATACCATTGAATTCAAAAATTTTCACCTAGGGCCACATGCACCATGCAAGATTTATTTTTATCTATTTGATTTCAATGATAAACAACATATTAAAACTCTTTTAATATGTTTTTGGATCTGTATTTGCCATTTAAGATTTTAAAATTAATCAGATTAATTTTAGAACCCTAGATTAAATCAAGAACGATTACACTAACCTCTTGATGTGTCCGCGCTTTGAGATTCGTCTTGACACCGGATGTTGTCCCTCTAGCTTGTCCACACCAAGAACACCTAGGGCAGCCCTTGAATAGCTTCTAAAGCTTTTTCTATTAATTAGAAAATCAAGTTCTGCCTTTTAAGAGATTAAAGATGTAAACAGGACACTAGAAACAATTTCTAGTGTTCTTAATTCAAGAGATTGATGGCTAATCTCTTTGAATTGATGAGAGATGAAGAGAAATAGCTGGAGAGGCTCAAAGTGGCGTGACATATGAGAGGAGAGGCTGCTGGTTGTGTTTTCTTTTCATAACCACACTTAAATAGCTAGGTTAACACATTAAACCCTAGCCACATGTCACCTTTTGATTAGCTCTAGGTTTAAGTGACCCAATCACATTGTGCCAAGTGTCAAACCTATATTTAATCTTGATTTTAATCATCTTACATGATTAAAAAAACATTTGGCAAGCTTATGTGTTATGCCATGTGTCACCATCTCATGGTGCCACGTGTCACACTGCAAAATGACCAAAATGCCCCTGTGTCTTAATTTTGAGTTCTTAACCCAAAATAATTATTTTCTTCTTCTAATTAATTTATATCAAATATAATTTAATTAATCTCTATTAATTAATTTCTCATCAATTAAATTCATATTTAAACACTTTAAATATAAATTTAATTTATACTACACATCCAATAATCTAGATTTGGTTTCAAGTCATGCTAGGGACTTTGCAATTTAATTGCAAACCAAACCTATTTAATTAATCAATTAAACTCTTTAATTAATTAATTAAATCATATTTAAATAGGTGATAACTTGTGTATGTGTGTGACTCACTAGGCTCATCACTAATTGGCAATGAGACATGATATCAACTCTTAATATCATCAGAACTCTTTCTTACCATAAATGATTTCTCTAAATCATTCTATGAACCTCATAGACTATGGTTAACACCTAGCATAGCATGCCATGGCCACCCAATTAGTAATAAGATTTACCTTAAATGAACCTATAATCATATGTTACCATGCACTAGAATCTCTCTGTTACAAAATCCCAACTCAAGCTGGAGTCATGGTTTATGTCAAACTCCATTTGCTATGAATATTATGTTCTCTTTTAATTCCAGTTCTTGATTAAAAAGATTTTCTCATCAGAAACTCTTTTCTGAATAAATCTATCTGTCCTGGCCAGGAACTTGAAACATCAAGAATAATTAAATGAACATAGGATTTTATCTCTATTTATTTAGAGGAACAGATTCCATCTTGATCAACACCTACCTCCATATATAACTAGTAGGAGCCAACACATGCCCATATACCCATACACAGTACAAGTATGAAAGCAGTATCAAACTCAAACTACCTATATACAAGATAACTGTGTTATCTCAGGTCTAAAGATTATATGCACTGATATGATTTATGACAAAACATTGACAAGAGTAAACTCCATGTGCTTGTCATAAGTGTCACTGGTTCGGCCTACTTATCATTTATAAGTGCCTATCATGTTTGTTATATGGCATGAGACTCACCATTCCATCTTATTTATATCTCATATAAATAACTTGGGAACAAACATGAATACAATCTTTCTGGATAAGTCATGTCCTTATTATGAAGTATCCTCGATTGTGAACCTATTTATGATACTTTGTGCTAGAAATATTGTCACTCATATTCTTAACAACTTAAGAATAATATTTCTAACAAAATATCAATGGACCTTTTCTATTACACATAAATATATTATGTAAACGGAAAAGTGGAAATGCCTTTTATTAATAAAATATATACAAGATACATACTAAATGATATGCTCTAGGGCATACTACTAACAAGAAGTGTTTAAATCAAAGCCAAATTCGGATTGGGTATGAAGCATGACCAAAAGTCAACTTTGAGGGACCAAAAATGAAATTTTTCAAGTGCAATTGGTATGGGACCAATTGGGACTGAAAATAGGCACTAAATGACACAATTTTCATTTAGTAAGCATGCCCAAAAAGTGACCAAAACCTAGTGAACAAACTGACCAAACTTGAAAAATTGCAGTATGAACAGTACACATGAACAGTAATCATGTTTGGTCATAACTTGAGCTACGCAGGTCAAAATGACCTGAAATTTTACCAGTAGTTAGAAGAGATATAGACCTAAAACTTTCATGAAAAACACAAACCCAAATTATGCCATTAACCCAATCAAATTATTGAGCAAAGTTGAGTTATTGAATCTGCAAAACTGCAGAATTGCCAAATGAACAGTAAACTTTGCAAGGCTATAACTCTCTCTAGAAAACTCCGATTTAGGCAATTCTTAAACCAATGGAAACCTAAGACACATTAGAATATTTCATATGAAGAATGTTAGGCCAAATTATGAACTTAACTCAATCAAATTGCGAAAAGAAATCGGGTCACCGAATCTGCCAGAATCTGGGCACCTAAAATTGACCAAATGAACAGTAAAATTTGCAAGGCTATAACTCTCTCTAGAAAACTCCGATTTAGGCGATTATTAAACCAATGGAAACCTAAGACATAGTAGTACATTTCATATGCAGAACATTAGACCAAATTATGGACTTAACTTGGTCAAATTGCTGAACAAAGTTGGATCGATAAATCTGCCAGAACAAAATCTGCAGCATGAACAGTGACGTGAACAGTAATGGTGTTTTTGGCATAACTTGAGCTACACAACTCCGAATTAGGCGATTCAAAAAGGAAAATAAAGTTAAGACCTAAATGAACAATTTTCATGAAGAACATCTCACCAAATTATGATCGAAACTAGGTAAAAATTGGGTTCAAAGATTGGGGCACCAAGCTGTCCCAAAACCAAAATATTCTAAAATTTTCAAAGCTAACTTGGGATGCATTAGACATGCATATAATGAGTTCTTGGCAGCAATTGAGATTGGTATTGAGGTATTCTATTTGTGTATTTTCAATAGAAAAAGAAGTTGGAACGGACAAGGAGAAGTAGGTAACAATAAAGGAGAGCATTGAAGGTTTGTGCACAACTAACATTTTTCTTTGTTTTAGCTTCGTAAATTGATTTGAATAAGTTTATTTGAATGAGTTTGATTTGAAATGAGTTTATTTTGAATGAGGTATGTTTTTCTCTTGTATTTGAGGAATTTGTGTGTTGCCACCCCTTTTATGGATTTTATGATGATTTGAATATGCTATTGTTTTGCAAACGTGATTATTGATTTAGAAACTCTTGAAAGTTGTTTTGAAACCACAGTTAGCATGACAGTCCCTTCGGAACTCCTCAGTAGTAACGGCTACTTGGGGTTTTATAATTGATATTGATTATGTCTCCCATTAATAATGGTTAGTGGGGTAAGACTACATGAGTACTCATTAGCTAGCTAGCCCTTTCCCTCATTAATAATGGTTAGTAAGGTTGAGATTGCTTTGTCGTGGTGCACAACACGGCACTGATCGTGAAATTTTGTGTCATGGCTTGAACTCTGTGTTGATGTTGGCAACACTAATGCTTTGTGAATTGTGATTTATGAAGTGTGATTTCTCATTTGAAATGTTATTCCAATAAATGGCTCTTATGAACTTAGAACTATTGTGAAGTTTTCATGCATAAGAAAAATGTGATTTATTATGCTTTGACAAATTATGTTTTACTTTAAGTTTTAAAGTTATTAGTTGTGCACCACTGAGTGATACTCTCAGCGATAGCTTCTTTATGCTGTCACAGGTAAGGGAAAGGAGAAAGCTGCCGAGTGAGAGACTTGGAAGCAGCATTTTGGTATTGTTTGTGGGTATATATTACAGTCATACCCCTGTAATTTCCTTTTCATGTATTTTGTACCTATATGCATGGATGTACGGACATTGAGCAGTTTGTATTTAAAAACATTGCATTGCTATCACATTTTGAGTTTGTAATTATTTTGTATTTTACTTTGAGACTTATGAAAATGTAACTTTTGCAATATTTAGTCTATCATTATTTCTAATGAATGTTTGCATGGAATTTTAACTATTCTCATACAGTTTTTCGCAAAAGAATTTATAAGATAAAAAGCTATGGTTTGTTTTAAAATCCTTTGTGGCATAACTAATGGGTTATCGGTAGGTGGAGTTCGGTGATTCATTAGGCATGTTACGGGAACATGTCATGCCTTACAAGGGATAAGGTGTGACAAACCCTGCCTAGAAAACCAAACCAAGTTGACCTAAAAATTACCCTAATCCGGGTGACCAACATGCTGTCCCTAGAAAATGACCAAATGAACAGTATTTGTTCAAATCGTCATAACTCAGTGTAGAAAAGTTCAGTTACTATGAAATTTTACTAGCAAAAATCTGAGACATAGCCCTACAATTTTTATGAAGAACACAAATCCAAATTCTGACCATAACCTAGTCAAATTGTCAACCAAACTTAGGTCACCAAATCTGGCAGAACCAAATTGCCCATAAATTCTGGGTACAGGTCAATCCGGCCAGTTATGGTAAAATGACCATAACTTTAGCTACGAAACTCCAAATGGAGTGATTCAAAAAAAGAAATGTAACTAGACACAATAAGGAACAACTTTCATGAAGATAATGTTGTCAAATTCCTACTGTACAAATGACCAATGGAATAGTAAACTTAGTGCTTGAAATCTAAAAATTGTGAATAACTAACACTAAGCTTTGAAATGGTATTGGCAACCAATACCAACAACTTTAGAATGCAAAATGTGGTATCTTGGTGAATTTAGCTTCAATAAATTTATTATGTATAAAAAAGTCAACAATTTGAGTAAATAGTAAGGTAAATAGTAATACAAAGACACAAAGTATAATAACTAAATTGGTAGAGCAAATTAAGACATGAAATTTGGAATCCATGAAATGTTCATGGATTACTTGGAATAGTTAATTGAGATTTATACTCCCAACACCAGTAGAATTCATAATATATTAGCAAAACAACTTGAAGTATGAAATGTTCTTTACATGAATGGATTGTTGAATGTATAAATGAGATAAAAGTGCCATTTGGGATTTAAGTTCCCATCAAGAGAGAAAGGAAAAATGTTTTGAATATAATGGTACATGTAAACCATTGTTTAAAATTGTGATCAATATGAATAACATAATGAATGAATAAATGAACCATATTAATGTATGAATGAGACATTAGTTCTCATTATTATAGAAAGGAAAAGTACTTTGAGTACAATGGTATAAAAGGATAATTGATGTGAATTGTGATCATATAAATGATCAAATGAATGTATAAATTATAACTGAAATTTATTATGAAATAATGAAGTCATAAAACATAATATATTAATATTTAATGATATTATGTGCCCTTGTATTGCCTAGACATGTGTGTCAGATTGGATAGATTGGCATGCCAATAAGGTATTTTTTTAGCAGTACTGCGAAAGGCTTTATGCCCGTATTCATGGCTTTATGCACGCACTCATGGCTTAATGCCCGATTATGTATTATCATGGCTTTTTAGCCATACTGACTGCATACGTGGTTGACGTTCTGCGTCCCATGGTATGATGGCCCGAGGCACTGCGGTGTCCAGTGCTAACGACCCGTTATCCAGTTTAGTCAGCCTGTCCTTGGTTACCTGGGCAGAAAAATTTATTAAAATAAGTTAAAAATATTAGAAACTAAATAAATCAGTGAGAAAAATCTGAAAGGTATTAAACTAGTATTAAGAATTTAATTATTACGAAATGATCCACAACACATAGAAAATATTAACAGAGTAAATGAAAGACTAGCAAAATAAACATAACGTAAGTAATTATTAGAAATGCATCATCCATAATAATATAAACATAAACTAAATATTTAGATTTATTTGTACATTATATAAATGATTATTGTAAACTTATGATAAAAGAGATTCTAGAGAGCAACATAAATGACGAAAAATATACTGTATGGCAAATTTCATATGAACCCAGTAAAATTATTGAGTATAGAAAATATGCTCAAATTATTTTTATTTGTATACATTATTTCTTATTATATTAATGCACCACTCAGCAGCAATGCTTAGAGCGATGGATTTATTTCCTCGCGCAGGTACTGAAGTTAAAGCCCAGCGAATACTAAACAGAGATTTTTGAGTCTGATCTACAGAGTGTTCAAGGTTGTCACCTCCTCAGCAATGCATGTAGATAGCGCCCATATAGATCATATTATGTATTTTATACATTATAATTAGTTATTATTTGTAATGTAAACTATGAATTGTATGTTGAAATATAGATTATGGAACTGTAATTAATTTGTAGATCATGTAAATTATGAAATTATGTAATTATTTTGTAAGTTATGTAAATTAAGGAAATTTGAAAATTTTGCTTATGTAATTTGAGAATTTTGCAATAAGAATGGAGTATGAATGAATTTGTACAAATGAGTATGGATTTGAATTACCTAATGATTTTTGAAATGATGATTTGAGTATGGATGAGATTATTATTGAAAATTATTGTTGAAATTTTCAAATAGGTGAATAATGAAATACGCCAAATGGTAATAGAAATAGGGGAAACTCCGATGGTTTCTCCTTAGAAAAATAATTGATACTAAATTATAACGAGAAAAAAATTATTAAAAGAATTAAGTAAGATAAGATAGGGTGTTCCGGCACCGAATGTAGCACGCTTGCTCGGCTACACTGTAGTCGGGTGAAGGGTGTTACATTTATTGGTATCAGAGCGCGGTTTAGGCGTTTCTAGACCTAGATAGACTGCATATCATGCATTGCATTCATAAAAGTTGAGGTGACACTATTGCATATCTGTATTTCCCATTTATTTTAGGTTAAGATATGGAATAAGAGAGTGAAGAGACAATGAGATAGCAAATGGAGATGAGAAGGAGATTGTATTTAAGATGAAAAAGAATGAGTACAGAACTATTTGAGGATAGGATTGAGACTAAAGAGAAAGTGAAGTATGATAACACGGAAAGGTGAAGAAATAAGGAGGTAGTAGCTCATTGACTATTTACACCTGGTAAATTTTGAGGACGAAATTTTTGTTAGACTGGAAGAATTATAACACCCTCACTGTCGTAATTTCATATATTCTACTGTTTCGGTGATCAATGTCGATCCGGACAGCTAGAACGTCTGGAAAAATATTTAAACTAAAGTAAGGAACCATAATTAACTCAAATATTAATAAGAAAAATTTAGGAAAAATTTTAGAAATAAAATAAAACTAAGTTAAATGAACCGGTGCCCTAGCGATGGGTAACCCAGTGGGAAGTTGCGGTTTTCGCAACTAGGAGCCCTGAACCCGGGAGAAAATTCATAAAATAATTTTTGAGACTCCAGAGAAGAGTCATTGAGGGTTCTATGGCATTAGAATGCCAAGAAAAGGCTTAGAAAAATGGGTACATATTATTTTAGTCTGTTAAGCCAAACGGAGGGCATTTTGGTCATTTCGACTTCAGAGATGATTTTTGGCCGACTTGTTCAGTTAAGTAAATAATTATTATGATCTAATATATGAATAAATATTGCTAAAAATTAAATTGAAAATGAGTAGAAAAGAAAAGAAAATGAATTAAATGGGACTTATGACATCACCATGATGTCATTAAAATGCCCTCCACCAATCACAACTCAACAAGCCATTATAAATCAAGTAACAAGGGATAAATTGAGACAAAAATGAAAACACAAATCTTCTCCTTCATGCCCAAACCAGCCGGCAACATAGGAAAAGTGAGAGAAAAGAGAAAACCTCCATGGAAGCCTTAATCCCAAGCTTGCTTTCCACCCAAAACCACCATAAAACCTCATCCTCACAACTAGAGCAAGACTTGGACAGCAAAAGGAAAGAGAGAAAGTAGAGTTGGCATGCTTGAGAATTTCTTCAATGGAGGTTAGTGCATATTAACCTTGAAATCTTGTTTATTCCTTCAAAGTTAGCTTACATATGAGCAAATGATTAAGAGATTGAGAGAACCATAAGAGGAGGAATTGATGTGTTTTGTTGAATTAAAACTTGAATACAAGCTTAGATAAGGATATATATATATATATGATTGATAACCTTGGTTGGTATGAATTTACATGAGAGTTGATTTTGGAAATTGGAGTTAGGGCTTGAGTTAATTTTGTTACCTTGGTGATATGGCTTGAGATTGATATTGTTGAGGCTGTTTGTTGATCATTTGAAATATTATGAGTGATAAATTGTAGTTGGGAGTAAGGAGGATGGAATATTGGAAGTGATGTTTCATATGCAGGAAATTCGGACCTGTGAGTCAAGGGTTTTGTTTGGCCTATAACTGAAATTGTGTGACTCCAGTTGGTATGAGGCTAATTGGAGATGAAACCTAGAACAAAATACCCCATTTTTCAAGAAGAAACCATGCCCAAATTCTGTCCAAATCTTGACCAATTTGCTATCTCATTCTGGAAATCCAAACACTAAACCTAGAAAATTGACCAAATGAACAGTATATGTTTATTTGGCCATAACTTCATCTAGACAGGTCCAAATGACCTGATTTTTGTGTCATTGGAAGGATTAGACATAGGATTACAACTTTTATTAAGAACACCAAGCCCATAAATGCCTCTAACCAAATGAAATTGCTGGCCCAAGTGAGATCACCAAACTGACCAAAACCATTCTGCCCAGAATTTCCTGGACAAAAGCTCACCCGACCAGTTTTGGAAAAATGGCCATAACTTGGTTTTAAAAAATCCAAATGCAATGAAACTAATGGAAAAAGTTTTATAAGACATAATGGTACAACTTTGGTGAAGAAACCCTACCCAGAAAACTAAACCAAGCTAACTTAAAAATTATCCTAATCCGGGTGACCAACATGCTGTCCCTAGAAAATGACCAAATGAATAGTATTTATTCAAATGGTTATAACTCAGTGTAGAAAAGTTCAATTGATCTGAAATTTTATCAGACAAAAGCTGAGACATAGCCCTATGACTTTTATGAAGAACACAAATCCAAATTCTGACCATAACCTAGTCAAATTGTCAACCAAACTTAGGTCACCAAATCTGGCAGAACCAAATTGCCCATAAATTCTGGGTACAGGTCAATCCGGCCAGTTATGGTAAAATGACCATAACTTGAGCTACGAAACTCCAAATGGAGTAATTCAAAAAAAGAAATGTAACTAGACACAATAAGGAACAACTTTCATGAAGATAATGTTGTCAAATTCCTACTGTACAAATGACCAATAGAATAGTAAACTTAGTGCTTGAAATCTGAAAATTGTGAATAACTAAAACTAAGCTTTGAAATGGTATTGGCAATCAATACCAATAACTTTAGAATGCAAAATGTGGTATCTTGGTGAATTTAGCTTCAATAAATTTATTATGTATAAAAAAGTCAACAATTTGAGTGAATAGTAAGGTAAATAGTAATACAAATACACAAAATATAAGAACTAAATTGGTAGAGCAAATTAAGACATGAAATTTGGAATCCATGAAATGTTCATGGATTACTTGGAATAGGTAATTGAGATTTATACTCCCAACACCAGTGGAATTCATAATATATTAGCAAAACAACTTGAAGTATGAAATGTTCTTTACATGAATGGATTGTTGAATGTATAAATGAGATAAAAGTGCCATTTGGGATTTAAGTTCCCATCAAGAGAGAAAGGATAAATGTTTTGAATATAATGGTACATGTGAACCATTGTTTAAAATTGTGATCAATATGAATAACATAATGAATGAATAAATGAACCATATTAATGTATGAATGGGACATTAGTTTTCATTATTGTAGAAAAAAAATACTTTGAGTACAATGGTATAAAAGGATAAATGATGTGAATTGTGATCATATAAATGATCAAATGAATGTATAAATTATAATTGAAATTTATTATGAAATAATGAAGTCATAAAACATAATATATTAATATTTAATGATATTAAGTGCCCTTGTATTGCCTAGACATGTGTGTCAGATTGGATAAACTGGCATGCCAATAGGGTATTTTTTTAGCAGTACTGCGAAAGGCTTTATGCCTGTATTCATGGATTTATGCCCGTATTCATGGCTTTATGCAACACCCCTATGTTCGGTAATGCGTTCTACTGTTCCGGTGGCCAGTGTCTGTCTAGACAGCTAGGATGCCTAGAACTACAATTAAATGTTAGTGAGGAGACATAGAATAATGAAATACAAGAAAGGAAAATACAAGAAAAATGAAGAAAAAATAATGGCAATGAAATGAATCTAAGTTAATCGAGCCAGCACCGCAGCGATGGGTGACCCACGGTGTAACATCCTCACTTTAGCTAGTCAATGCAGTCTCATCGTTCCGGTGACGATGTCGATCCGCATACTAGAACGTCCGGAAAAATATTTAAACTAAAGTGAAGAACCATAATTAACTCAAATATTAATAAGAAAAATTTAGAAAAAATTTTAGAAATAAAATACAACCAAGTTAAATGAGCCGGTGCCCTAGCGATGGGTAACCTAGTGAGAAGTTGCGATTCTCGCAACTAGGAGCCCTAGACCCGGGGGAAAAAATTATAAAATAGTTTCTGGGACTCCAGAGAAGGGTTATTGAGATTCTTATGGCATTAGAATGCCAAGAAAATACTTAGAAAACTTTTTCAATCGGTACAGACAATTTTGGTCCGTTAAGCCAAACGGAGGGCATTTTGGTCACTTCGTCTTCAGAGATGATTTTTGACCAACTTGTCCAGTTAAATAAATAATTTATATAACATAAAATATGAATAAATGTTGTTAAAATTTTAATTACAATTAAATAGACAAGAAATGAAGAGAAAATGAAAGAAAAAGGACTTATGACATCATAATGATGTCATTAAAGTTCTCTCACCCAACCCAATGTTGACACATGGTATAACTATATTTAAAAGAGAAAAATGGGCTGAAAAATAAGAGAAAAACCAGATTTCTCATTTTTTCTTTCTTCCTTGCCGTAAGCCTCCACCATAGCCACCATTTTCAAGCTTGATTTCACCAACTTCTACCCAACTAAACCCTAAACTCCCAATACAAAAAAGTGTTCTTGCATCTGTTAGTAGTATGCCCTAGAGTATATCATTTAGTATGTATCTTGTACATATTTTTATTAATAAAAAGGCATTTCCACTTTTCCGTTTACATAATATATTTATGTGTAATAGAAAAGGTCCATTGATATTTTGTTAGAAATATTATTCTTAAGTTGTTAAGAATATGAGTGACAATATTTCTAGCACGAAGTATCATAAATAGGTTCACAATCGAGGATACTTCATAATAAGGACATGACTTATCCAGAAAGATTGTATTCATGTTTGTTCCCAAGTTATTTATATGAGATATAAATAAGATGGAATGGTGAGTCTTATGCCATATAACAAACATGATAGGCACTTATAAATGATAAGTAGGCCGAACCAGTGACACTTATGACAAGCACATGGAGTTTATTCTTGTCAATGTTTTGTCATAAATCATATCAGTGCATATAATCTTTAGACCTGAGACAGCACAATTATCTTGTATATAGGTAGTTTGAGTTTGATACTGCTTTCATACTTATACTGTGTATGGGTATATGGGCATGTGTTGGCTCCTACTAGTTATATATGGAGGTAGGTGTTGATCAAGATGGAATCTGTTCCTCTAAGTAAATAGAGATAAAATCCTATGTTCATTTAATTGTTCTTGATGTTTCAAGTTCTGGCAGACAGATAGATTTATTCGTAAAAGAGTTTCGATGAGAAAATCTTTTAATCAAGAACTGGAATTAAAAGAGAACATAATATTCATAGCAAATGGAGTTTGACATAAACCATGACTCGGCTTGAGTTGGGATTTTGTAAGAGAGAGATTCTAGTGCATGGTAACATATGATTATAGGTTCATTTAAGGTAAACCTTATTACTAATTGGGTGGCTATGGCATGCTATGCTAGGTGTTAACCATGGTCTATGAGGTTCATAAAATGATTTAGAGAAATCATTTATGGTAAGAAAGAGTTCTGATGATATTAAGAGTTGATATCATGTCTCATTGCCAATTAGTGATGAGCCTAGTAAGTCACACACATACACAAGTTATCACCTAATTAAATATGATTTAATTAATTAATTAAAGAGTTTAATTGATTAATTAAATAGGTTTGGTTTGCAATTAGATTGCAAAGTCCCTAGCATGACTTGAAACCAAATCTAGATTATTGGATGTATAATATAAGTTAAATTTATATTTAAAGTGTTTAAATATGAATTTAATTAATGAGAAATTAATTAATAGAGATTAATTAATTAATTTATATTTGATATAAATTAATTAGAAGAAGAAAAATAATTATTTTGGGTTGAGAACTCAAAATTAAGACACAGGGACATTTTAGTCATTTTGCAGTGTGACACGTGGCACCATGAGATGGTGACACATGGCATAACACATAAGCTTGCCAAATGTTTTTTAATCATGTAAGATGATTAAAATCAAGATTAAATATAGGTTTGACACTTGGCACAATGTGATTGGGTCACTTAAACCTAGAGCTAATCAAAGGGTGACATGTGGTAAGGGTTTAATGTGTTAACCTAGCTATTTAAGTGTTGTTCTGAGAAAATAAAAGACAACCAGCAGCCACACTCCTTTGTCACGCCATTTTGCAGCCCTTCCTCTATTCTTCTTCATCTCTCATCAATTCAAAGAGATTAGCCATCAATCTCTTGAATTAAGAACACTAGAAATTGTTTCTAGTGTCCTGTTTACATCTTTAATCTATTAAAAGGCAGAACTTGATTTTCTAATTAATAGAAAAAGCTTTAGAAGCTCTTCAAGGGCTGCCATAGGTGTTCTTGGTGTGGACAAGCTAGAGGGACAACATCTGGTGTCCTGAAGACGAATCTCAAAGGCGCGACATTTGCAGCGCATCAAGAGGTTAGTGTAATCGTTCTTGATTTAATCTAGGGTTCTAAAATTAATCTGATTAATTTTAAAATCTTAAATGGCAAATACAGATCCAAAAACATATTAAAAGAGTTTTAATATGTTGTTTATCATTGAAATCAAATAGATAAAAATAAATCTTGCATGATGCATGTGACCCTAGGTGAAAATTTTTGAATTCAATGGTATAAACTTGTGTTTTTCACGCTTCCGTTCCTTCAGCATCTTGGAGATCTTGTGGAAGCAAAAAGAAAAGGAAAGCAAGAATTTGAGCAAGTGGGAAATTCAAGGATTACTATGTAATATTGGATTGCAAGAAGTTCAAGGAGGTCAAGAGCATTGGTGGGACTAGTGGGAGGAATTCAAGATCAAGTGTTGATTATGTACTCCTTCAGCAACTCTTGTAAAATGAATGAATGAAATGCACCTAGGAATGCCCTGATTAAATTCTTTGTGGCTCAGAATTGAATCCCTTAGAAAGTCCATGATCATACCATATTTACTGCTTATCCATGAATGCATGAGATGTATGGGAATGTATGCAATTATATGATATATGCATGCTAAATGGATAATGTGCAAAGTGATACCTTAATAGTAAATAGAATGACCATAAAATCTTCCAAACAAATGATTAAGTTGGAAATGCTATAATTAAAGTAATTATAACATAGGCCCTCCATTGGGGCAATTATTTTAAGAAATTTTAAATAGTTGCATAAGATGCAATTTATTTAAGAGATTTTCTTAAGAATAATTGTTAAGCATGAGATGTTGTAAATATGTGAATGGTTTAGTGGGCAATATTGGATGTACCTGAGGACATTAAAATTATTTGCATAATTACTGGCTCAATGGGATCAACTTAACAAAGCAAGATAAGTCAATAATGGATGTACCTGAGATTTTGAGCATTAGGGGCTAGGTAAAGGATTGAACCTCACATGAGATGTGATGGGCAAAGAGTTGCTCACTTATAGTTTATTGTAATTCCAATAATGGATGTACCTGAGGATGATCAATAGAATTATAAGAATTCAATCACCCACTAGAAATCCATCCAACTAGGATTTCCGTTTTCTACTTTGGAAGTGTAGGATTCGCTAAGTTAGTGGGAGGACCAATTTGATTAAAAGACCATAATCATTTTGGTTAATTACATGATACATTTACTAATTAATCTGGTTATTTTCTGCAGTTAATTTTCTGATAAAAATGAGCACAAAACAACCACCACCATCCAATATCCTTGCAAGCATACTTGATCACAATAGGCTGACAGGACCTAATCTGTTTGATTGGCTAAGAAATTTGAAACTTGTCCTGAACCTTGAACATATAGCATATGTTCTAGATTCAAATGTTCCTGGTCCCTTACCTCCAGAGGCCACACAAGAGGAACATGAAACTTTGGACAAGTGGAAGGAGCATGATATGAGAGCTAAGTGTTACATGCTTGCTTCCATGAGTAATGAGTTACAAAAGCAACATGAGAACATGCAGAGTGCGAGTGAGATCCTCCTTCACCTACAAGAGTTGTATGGTGAGCACAGCAGGAATGCTAGGTATGAGATATCTAGCCAGCTATTCCGTATGAGGATGTCTGAGGGACAGCATGTTGGGGATCATGTCCACAAGATGATTCGGCTGATTGAGCAGTTGGAACATCTTGACTTTAACATGGATTTCCAACTACAGACGGATTTGATCCTTCAGTCCCTTCCTGAGTCTTTTGGGAATTTTGTGACAAATTTCCATATGACTAAACAGGAATGCACCTTAGTTGGTTTACTCAACATGCTGGTTATTGCCCAAAAGAATATGCCAGGCAATAAAGGAAAAGAGGTAGTTTTGGTTGCATCTTCTTCTACTGGAAAGTCCAACAAGAAGAAGGGCAATAAGAAAAAGAAACCTCAGATCCTGGTCCTTCCAAGAAAATAGCTAAACAGAAAAGGAAGACTAAAGCTGATGGTGGTAAAGGAAAGTGTTTCCACTGCCAAAAGGATGGGCACTGGAAAAGGAACTGCCTAGAGTATCTTGCTTCTCTGAAGGACAAGAAGGATGCACCTTCGGAAGGTATGTCCATATCTTGTTATTTAGATTCTGATGATACTCATAGTTCATCTACACTTGGGTTTTAGATATCGTGCCGCTTCACATTTCTAATGATATGCAGGAACTTGCAAATAGTAGCAGCTTGCGTTCTCAAGATGTTAGATTCCGAATTAGCAATGGCTCAACTATTGAAGCCTTAGCCATAGGATCTAAATCTTTTTACATGTTTGGACATGTTTTGTGTTTGGATAATATTTTATATGTACCTGATGCTTTTAAGAACATCATTTCTATATCTAGTTTGACTAGAAATGGCTATGAATTTCAACATCGATGATGTTTGCAATATTTATTTTGAAAATAAATATATTGGTTCGGGTTATATGAATGATGGTCTTTATTATTTGGATAATAATGACAAACACAAATTGAATGCAAGTGATCTAAAAGAATGCAATGCCATGGTGAAAACCAACTCAAGTTCAAAATATATTTGGCACTTAAGGTTATGTCATGTTGCAGAAGATAGGATTGCAAACCGAGAAAATTGGGATTCTATCCTCTTTGGGCTCTGAGCCTACTACAACTTGTGAATCTTGCCTTCATGGCAAAATGACTAGATCACCCTTTGTTGGACAGGTGATAATAGCTGAAAATATTTTGGAGCTAATACATAGTGATGTATGTGGTCCATTTAAAGAAATGGCTAGATGAGGTTTTCATTATTTTATTACCTTTACTGATGATAAATCAAGGTTTGGGTATTTGTATTTGATGAAATACAAACATGAATCTTTTGAAAAGTTCAAAGATTTTAAATCTGAAGTAGAAAATCAAACAGGAAAGAATATTAAAGCTCTTCGATCAGATCGTGGAGGTGAATATTTGAGTAATTAATTTGATGAATACTTGAGAGAGCATGGCATTGTTTCTCAGCTGACTCCTCCAGGAACGCCACAGCTGAATGGTGTATCTGAAAGGAGAAATCGTACCCTATTGGATATGGTACGTAGTATGATGAGCTATACTGATATGCCAATCTCCTTTTAGGGATTTGCATTAGAATCAGCTTTGTATATTCTGAATAGGATTCCATCAAAATCAGTTTCTTCCACACCTTATGAGATATGGCATGGAAGAAAACCAAGTCTTAAGCATGTTAAGATTTGGGGTTGTCCAGCTTATATCAAAAAGCTGAACACTGATAAATTGGAGACCAGATCAGAAAAAGGTCAATTTGATGGATATCCAAAAGATAGTTTTGGATATTATTTTTATTTGCCTACTTCACAAAATGTTGTGATAAGTAGAGATGCCACATTTCTTGAACAACAGTTTGTTCAAGAAGGAGGCAAAGGAAGGCAAATAGAGTTAGAATTGGAGAATTCTGACCAACCAACAGATCAGATGGATATAGATCCATCTAGTCAACCAATACCCGTTGATGAAACATCTACAGCTGTTCCTCATAGAACAACCAGGGTATCTCACCCACCAGTGAGATATGGTTTTCTTCATGAAGAAGAATAAGAGTTGTCTACTCATGAAGAAGTAGATCATAGAGATGATCCACTTACCTATGAAGAAGCTATATCAGATATAGACTCTTCAAAATGGATTGATGCTATGAAATCCGAGATTGATTCCATGTATAAGAATCAAGTTTGGGATCTTGTTGACCCACCTGAAGGTATTATACCTATAGGGAACAAATGGGTTTTCAAGAAGAAAATTGGTTCTGATGGAAAAGTAGAGACCTATAAGGCAAGGCTAGTAGCGAAAGGGTTTCGCCAAAGGCAAGGAATCGACTATGAGGAGACTTTCTCGCTTGTTGCCATGCTTAAATCAATTAGGATTTTATTAGCAATAGCTGCGTACTATGATTATGAGGTTTGGCAGATGGATGTCAAAACAGCTTTTCTCAATGGATACATTGAAGAAAACATTTTCATGGAACAACCTAAGGGATTTGAATCCCAAGATGGTTCCAAGATATGCAAGCTAAAGCGATCCATTTATGGGTTGAAACAAGCTTCGAGGAGTTGGAACATTCATTTTGATGAAGCCACTAAATCCTTTGGTTTTATCAAAAATGAGGATGAGCCATGTGTATATAAGAAGGTTAGTGACAGTGCTATCACTTTCCTTGTCTTATATGTGGATGACATACTGTTGATGGGTAATGACACAGGTATGTTGACGACTATAAAGGTATGGTTGTCAAATACATTCTCCATGAAAGACTTAGGGGAGGCAACCTATATTCTTGGGATTCGCATCTATAGAGATAGAGCGAAAAGAATAATTGGTTTATCCTAAAGTCTATACTTGGAAAAGGTGTTAAAGAGGTTTAAAATGCTTGATTCCAAGAGAGGATTGTTACCAGTGAGACATGGTATCCATCTTTCTAAAGAGATGTCTCTAAAGACACCTGAAGAAAGAGATAAGATGGCCAGGATTCCATATGCTTCGGCTATTGGAAGTTTAATGTATGCAATGTTGTGTACAAGGCCGGATATCGCATATGTTGTTAGTTTGACTAGCAGGTATCAATCCAATCCAGGTTTGGAACACTGCATAGCTGTCAAGAATATCCTTAAGTACTTGAGAAGAACTAAGGATTTATTCTTGATTTATGGAGGTGGAGACTTGCAATTGGATGGTTATACTGATTCTGATTTCCAATCAGATATCGATGATAGAAAGTCTACCTCTGGATATGTGTTCATTTGTAATAGAGGTGCGATCGGTTGGAAGAGTTCCAAACAGAGCACGATCGCAGATTCCACTACGTAAGCCGAGTATATTGTTGCATCGATGTTGCAAAGGAAGTCGTTTGGATAAAGAAGTTCGTGATGTAACTTACATGAGTTCCTTCCATTGAGTCAGCCTCCACTACACCGTGACAATAATGGAGCGATCATACTGAGCTAAGGAACCAAGGTCTCACCAGAAATCCAAACACATAGAAAGGCGCTACCACATTATCAGAGAAATAGTTGGGCGAGGCAATGTAGCCATGCAGAAAATAGCATCAGCTGAAAATCCAGCTGATCCATTCACTAAGCCTATGTCACAGACTCAGTTAGACCGACATCTTGAGAAGATAGGTCTAAGATATTGTAATGAATGGCTCTAGTGCTAGTGGGAGATTGTTAGTAGTATGCCCTAGAGCATATCATTTAGTATGTATCTTGTACATATTTTTATTAATAAAAGGCATTTCCACTTTTCCGTTTACATAATATATTTATGTGTAATAGAAAAGGTCCATTGATATTTTGTTAGAAATATTATTCTTAAGTTGTTAAGAATATGAGTGACAATATTTCTAGCACGAAGTATCATAAATAGGTTCACAATCGAGGATACTTCATAATAAGGACACGACTTATCCAGAAAGATTGTATTCATGTTTGTTCCCAAGTTATTTATATGAGATATAAATAAGATGGAATGGTGAGTCTCATGCCATATAACAAACATGATAGGCACTTATAAATGATAAGTAGGCCGAACCAGTGACACTTATGACAAGCACATGGAGTTTATTCTTGTCAATGTTTTGTCATAAATCATATCAGTGCATATAATCTTTAGACCTGAGATAGCACAGTTATCTTGTATATAGGTAGTTTGAGTTTGATACTGCTTTCATACTTGTACTGTGTATGGGTATATGGGCATGTGTTGGCTCCTACTAGTTATATATGGAGGTAGGTGTTGATCAAGATGGAATCTGTTCCTCTAAGTAAATAGAGATAAAATCCTATGTTCATTTAATTGTTCTTGATGTTTCAAGTTCCTGGCCAGGACAGATAGATTTATTCAGAAAAGAGTTTCTGATGAGAAAATCTTTTTAATCAAGAACTGGAATTAAAAGAGAACATAATATTCATAGCAAATGGAGTTTGACATAAACCATGACTCCAGCTTGAGTTGGGACTTTGTAACAGAGAGATTCTAGTGCATGGTAACATATGATTATAGGTTCATTTAAGGTAAGCCTTATTACTAATTGGGTGGCTATGGCATGCTATGCTAGGTGTTAACCATGGTCTATGAGGTTCATAAAATGATTTAGAGAAATCATTTATGGTAAGAAAGAGTTCTGATGATATTAAGAGTTGATATCATGTCTCATTGCCATTTAGTTATGAGCCTAGTAAGTCACACACATACACAAGTTATCACCTAATTAAATATGATTTAATTAATTAATTAAAGAGTTTAATTGATTAATTAAATAGGTTTGGTTTGCAATTAGATTGCAAAGTCCCTAGCATGACTTGAAACCAAATCTAGATTATTGGATGTATAATATAAGTTAAAGTTATATTTAAAGTGTTTAAATATGAATTTAATTAATGAGAAATTAATTAATAGAGATTAATTAATTAATTTATATTTGATATAAATTAATTAGAAGAAGAAAAATAATTATTTTGGGTTGAGAACTCAAAATTAAGACACAGGGGCATTTTGGTCATTTTGCAGTGTGACACGTGGCACCATGAGATGGTGACACATGGCATAACACATAAGCTTGCCAAATGTTTTTTAATCATGTAAGATGATTAAAATCAAGATTAAATATAGGTTTGACACTTGGCACAATGTGATTGGGCCACTTAAACCTAGAGCTAATCAAAGGGTGACATGTGGCAAGGGTTTAATGTGTTAACCTAGCTATTTAAGTGTTGTTATGAGAAAATAAAAGACAACCAGCAGCCACACTCCTTTGTCACGCCATTTTGCAGCCCTCCCTCTATTCTTCTTCATCTCTCATCAATTCAAAGAGATTAGCCATCAATTTCTTGAATTAAGAACACTAGAAATTGTTTCTAGTGTCCTGTTTATATCTTTAATCTCTTAAAAGGTAGAACTTCATTTTCTAATTAATAGAAAAAGCTTTAGAAGCTCTTCAAGGGCTGCCATAGGTGTTCTTGGTGTGGACAAGCTAGAGGGACAACATCTGGTGTCCTGAAGATGAATCTCAAAGGCGCAGACACGCTGCAGCGCATCAAGAGGTTAGTGTAATCGTTTTTTATTTAATCTAGGTTTCTAAAATTAATCTGATTAATTTTAAAATCTTAAATGGCAAATACAGATCCAAAAACATATTAAAAGAGTTTTAATATGTTGTTTATCATTGAAATCAAATAGATAAAAATAAATCTTGCATGATGCATGTGACCCTAGGTGAAAATTTTTGAATTCAATGGTATAAACTTGTGTTTTTCACGCTTTCGTTCCTTCAGCATCTTGGAGATCTTGTGGAAGCAAAAAGAAAAGGAAAGCAAGAATTTGAGCAAGTGGGAAATTCACTCCATTAGAGTTTAGTGACTTAAATTAGATTTTCTCTTTAAATTCATGTTGAAGGAGCATGATTGAGTGTAAAAGTGCAAAGAAATTTAATAAATATCATGTGTATGCCCATCCTATAATTTTGGCAGCCATGGATGTGGTAAGGTTTTGATGATTTTCATGGAGCTAAAATGTTAATAGGGTTGCCTTAACAATAGTCTCTCAAGTAAAATGATGAAAGGCTAGTTAAATGCAAGATAGGAGATGATAGGGTTAGGGTTTGAGTATAAAATGAAGACTTTGAACATGTAATGGTGAAAGTGAGTTTTAATGGTCAATTAGTGACTATTTGGTTATTGGTAAACAAGAAATGAAGTGTGTTTAGTGATGGGATTTAGGTTTAGTGTGGCTGCCCCAGGTGACCTGCAGAATTGGACATGAGTCCAGCAGGTTTGGGCAGCCGTAACTTGAATTGTAGAGGATCAATTGGTGTTTGGCTAATGGGACATAAAAATGGACACATAATGGCACAACTTTGGTGAAGAAACCATGCCCATAAGACCAAACCAAGTGGACCAAAAGCTTGCCCCAATCTGGGTGACCTGCAGTCTGTTTCTGCAGAATGATCAAAAGAACAGTATTTGGTCATTTGGCCATAACTCAGTGTAGAATGGTCCAATTGACCTGAAATTTTACCCACAACAAGCTGAGATATAGGCCAACAACTTTCATGAAGAAAGCTAACCCAAATTATGATCAGAACTTTTCCAACAAGTCAGTTGAAGTCACTGTTCACTGCACTGTAGATATGGTCAGTCCAGAAAAATTTCAATCCGGCCAGTTGTGGTTTTTGGACCATAACTTGAGCTACAAAACTCCAAATAGAGTGATTCAAAAAAAAAAAATTCAACTAGACAAAATAAGAAACAACTTTTATGTTTATCATTTTTCCAAATTCCCACTGCAACAGTGACTAATGGAATAGTAATCCCAAAGCTTGAAAATTGAAAATTATGTCCAATTCACATTAAGCTTAGAGATGGTATTGGCAACCAATACCAACAAGTTTAAAATACAAAATGTGGTATGTTGATGATATTTAAACTAATTTTCCTATTGTCAATGCAAAAGTCAACATTTTGGCTGACCAATAAAATGAATAGTAATCATAAAAATTCAATTTCAAAGAATTACATAAATGAAAAGTGTTAAATGCCCTAGCAGGCCTAATGTGATTGGTTTGGATAGGTTGGCATGCCAATAGGGTTATGTTAGCAGTACTGCATATGGCTTCATGCCATTCTGTATTTCATGGCTTTCCATGCCATTCTGTGACATAATAGCCTTTGGCTATGATATTGAGTTGTTATACTCGGATTTAATCCCCGATAATTATTACAGCTTATTAGCTGTTCTGTTACACACCTGGAGACACAATGTGACCGATGGTGTGATGGTCCGAGGTACTTAGTACCCAGTACTGGTTTACCCATTTATCTAGTCTAGTCAACTAGTATAGGTTACTCGGGCAATATTAATAAATCTTACCAAACTTTAATCGAATAATATTGTAATAAATATTTGAAATTAAGTCTATCCAAAAATGTAAACATACATTCTGCATACATATTTTTTTATTTTATTTTATTTTGTATTATCACCACTAAGTAGAAATGCTTAGCGCGTCGCTTTTGCCACGCGCAGGTACTGGAGACATAGCTGGGGAGTCCAGCAGATCTCATACAGGGTGAGTTTTCAGATGTGTACTCAGAGTTCAAAGTCACCTCACAAATTGCAGTGCATTGGTAGGACATTGGGCTACCTAAGTCTTTTGTATTTGTAAACTTTTGTTATGTATATTATAAACTCATGTTGTCATACCCTACCCCTCTGTAAGGCATAACATGATCACATAGTATACCTAATGAATTACCAACTCCGTCTACTGATAACCCATTAAATACACTACAAGGGATTTTAAAAACTTTTCTTACTTCTTTTACAGTGGTGAGCACTATTTACAGGTGTTAAAAACCTTTTTGAACTGAAGTGATAGAACTAACACATTTGAATTATTTGGAATTTCTGTAAAAAATTTATCAGAGTGCCATCTGTATTTTGGATAAAACAGTTCTTCAGAAAACCTGTAAAATGCACTTTAATATTTTTTCAAATCTCAACTCCAACATATTTCTCAACACAACATGTTTCTCAACTCAAATCCACAGTGAATTTTCAAAGACTGCGATACAAGAAATATAATACAATTTTTACAAGCCAAAATAACTCATAATTATTTTACAACTTCAAGGTACAATTTGAATTTACAACTGCTCAAAATCAAAAACAATATATACATACAGTGGTCATACATTACAGTACAAAATGCAAAATGTGGTATACTCGTTATACCCGAAAATCTTTCGCTGGAGGTACTAGCAGCCTAGTCTGCTGCCCTGTCTGTCTGTCTACCTGCGACAGCAATAAAAAGCTATCGCTGAGACAATGTCTCAGTGGTGCACAACATTAACCAAATACAACTTTAAATCACAATTCATAAATCATTTAAATGATGGATATGTAAAATCATAGTTAAATTCAAGACAATGAGTGTCAGAAGGAATTTAACACAATATCACAATAAATCTCAGAGATCAAAACATAGTTAGCTTCAAAAGACAGTGAATGTCAATAAGGATTTAACTCCATTTCACAATCTCATAATACAAATCAATAAATCACACACAGCTTAATCATGTTCCAAAGTTCAATTCGTCCCAAAAGCCAATGGCTAATGAGGTATTCAATTCGTCCCAAAAGTCGATGACTAATGAGGAATAACATAGCTAGCTAGCAAAAATATGAGTACTCATCCAATTCATCCTCAACAGGCACACACCTCAACACTTCAGCCAGAGAGGGAATTCAATTCGTCCCACTAGACAAGCTAGTGAGGAATACAATCAATATACATGATAGCTGTGGTTTCAAACCATTTCCAATGCTTTTCAATCAATAAGTATCCATCAATATCTTTCAAACAATTTTACACAGTTTCAAACCATTTACAATGCTTTTCAAGCAATAAATATCCATTCAAACACATTTCCACAATTTAAAACAATAATGTACAAATAGTCATAATTCATTTCAATTGAAAAATTCTAAAGAAATAGTTGTTGTGCACAAACCTCTAATAATCAAGTTTCTGTCCGACTCAGTGTTTCCTTCCCTTTCCCTGAGTCTTTACTAACTGAGAAACACAATTTGAAGTGTTTCAGTACTAAATTAAACTGTCTCTATCGATAATGCTTGATAAGTAATTCACTGAAAACTATTATTTGCTTAATCACCTAATATATCGACCCTCGATGCGTTTTAGGTAAATTAGGTTTTAGTGTTACTAATATGTCACATTCGTTAGTCTTTTAGGGTTGGTACATGTTACCAATTTCATTTCCTTGTTTAGTGCATTTTATTGCAACTTGCTGGATTCCGGAATACTAGTTTGACCTATCCGGACGACCTAGTTCCCTTTGCTTTCGGGTTTCGATCAAAACTACAAACTTGTAGATCTATGTCTTATGGAACGCGTGGTAAAATTTTAGGTCATTCTGAGTTATGTAGACCAAGTTATGGTCATTTTACTATTGCTGGTCAAATGGCATCAAATTTGGTCATTTTAGGTCAATTTTGGTCAACTTTGGTTCGGCCAGTTTTTGGACCCGAACTTGTGCAAGCTGTTTGACTTGCTTATGGTCATTTCTGGGCTTTGGTGTCTTCATAAGACTTGTAGATATGGGTCTTAACTATCCATGGTTAAAATTGCAGGTCAATTGGACCTGTTTTGAGTGAGTTATGGCCTAGACACTAACTGCTGCCCAAATGGTCAGTTTTCAGGCCTCACTTGCACTTAATCCAGATTTGGTCATTTTTTAAGCTACCTTGCAAGCAGAATTTTGGTATGCTTCCTTTATGAAAGTTGGCACATTTTGTGCCTAGTTTCACCTCCAATTGGTCTCATACCAATTGGAGTTACACATTTAGAGTTATAGGCTAAAATGCATACTGTCCTTAAATACATTGCTTAACATCTATCAATTGCACATTTACTTGCTATAAATCCACTTCTCTTACCAATTCTGATTTGGTACATTACCAAAACCATTTATCACTTCATATTAAATTCACTTTGGGCAGAATAAAAATATCCTCAATACACCAAATAAAACTCTAATTCACAAAGTCCAAATAAAACAATATATATACACATAACCACTCCTAATTATTACATACAATTTCCACAACCAATTTACATACATATTCATCAATCCTCAATATCACAATTCATCCAATATCTTCATGAATTCAAACATTCATCAAGGTGTCTCAAGGCTGCCGAAATGCTCCCCATTGCCAAAGTTTCCCATAATTCGTCAACTTCAATTTCAAATGCACAATCACCACATATACATGGAAATAACTTACTAGGACATTAAATCATCCTACTCAACATAAATTCCCATCAAATATATGTATGAATATTTCATTAAATATACAACTCCATGGCTGTCCAAACTGGATATATCAATAACTCCTCAAAACTTTAAAATTTTCTTCACAAATCAAACACCTATACATGCTTACAAACTTTAACAAAGCAATATTCAAAAACACAAACTTACCTATTGTTGGGACTTGTTAAATCTTCACTAAACTTCCTTGATTTTGCTATCAAACTCTTCCTTGTGATGTGGGGATAATTTTTAATGAAGAAACCTAGATGTTTAGAGGTGAAATGGAGGAGAGGATGAAGCTTGAAGCAAAACGGCTATGGTGGTTCTCAAGTTTTCCATTTTGGCATGGATGAAGGAATTGGAGAAGATGAAGTTGTAGATTGTGTAATGGGTTTACACCTACCCATTTAGTGTTTAGTTTATTCCATAGTGGTCCACTTACACAAATTAAATCATATTATATATTTAACTTTCATTTATCCCACATTAAACCCATAATTTTTGCTATTTACTTTATGTACCACCAATTTAATTTTTCATTATATTTCCTAAGTGTAATATTATTTATTTTTAATGGACATTTAGGTCAAAAGACAATTTGGGATGTCAAATGACCACAATGTCCCTGTTTGGGTTACATTCCCGATTTTTCGGTAACACCGGGTTTTGTCCGTTTTTCGATTTCTCACTTTTCTTTGTACTAATTAATTAATTTTTCTTTGATATTTCTAATGATATTTATACTTCAATAGGGGTCTCTTTAAGTCCTAAAAATATTTTCCAGGGTTCCCCGCAGTCCAGGGCTAGTCAACGGTCCACGCCGTGACTTCCCGGTGCGGTCACCCATCGCTAGGGTTCTCGGCTCGCTTAACTTGGTTACCTTTCTTTGCTATTATTTTTCCTTTGTTTTTCTTGTATTTTCTTTTCTTGTATTTCATTATTTTATGTCTCCTCCCTCATATCAAAGTGTAGTTCTAGGCATCCTAGCTGTCCGAACAACACTGGTCACCGGAACAGTAGAACGCACTACCGAACATAGGGGTGTTACACATGTAATCATATTTTTGCTGTAATTACCTATGAGCTGTGTTCATAAATAAATATGAGTATTTCTCATTGAATTGGGTGTGATATGAGATGAATGTAAATTTTGAGATACTGAATTGATTTGAGAAATTATTGAAAAATGTTAGTGGTTGACTGAGATTGAGATTATAATTATATTGGAAGTATTTTTAAACAGGTTCAGAAGAACTGTTTTCCAATTTATAGTCGGCACTCTGCCGAATTTTCTATAAAATTTGTGGAAAAATTTAGATTCATCAAAAATTATAAATAAATGAATGAAAAGGGATTAATTGAAATTGAAACATGAATTGGTTTTCCGACACACTGAGTGGCATAACTTGCTGGCTACACTGCAGACGGGTAAGGGATGTCACACACGGGAAGTTATGGTGCAGGCAATAGTCGACCCCAGGACTGTAGAAAACCCTCAGAATTTAGTTTCGAGACATAATGAAAGACTTATTGATGTATAAATGTCATTAGAAATATCAAAAAAAAAAATTAATTAGTACAAAGAAAAACGAGAAATCGAGAAAATGACAAAACTCGGTGTTACCGAAAAATCGAGAATGCAACCACAATAGGGGCATTGTGGTCATTTGACACCTAGAGTTGGCTTTTGACCTAAATGTCAATGAAAAATAAATGGTATTACATTTGGGAAAATAAAATGAAAAATGGAATTAAAGATAAAATGTAAATTAAGAGAAATTAAGGTTAAAATTGCAAGTTTTGAAACCTTAGATTATAATATCATTAATCTAGATTTAGTGGAGCACTAAGTGGATACATTAATACTTAAAATGAGGGCAGAATCTTCCACTCACTTCATCATCCTCACCAAGCTCTCCCATGGCCGAAAATGGTGTCCCAACTTTCCTCCATGGAAACCACCCATGCAAGTTTGAGATCACCTTAATTTCAAGATAAATTCTTGAACTTCCTTCATTAATCTTTACCTACACACCTTGGGCAGCAATAAGAGAGCAAGAAAGATAAGTTTTGGTGGAGTTTTGAAGAAGTCCAAAAGAGGTAAGTGGTTATTTTCAATTCTTGTTTCATTAAAATTGTAACTAAGGTTGTGGGTAGTTGAATTATGGAAGAATTTTTGAGGTTTGATGAATTGTTGGTGATGGAGCATTTTGGCAGCCATGGAACTTCATCATGTATAGCTTGTCTTTGCATGTAAATGGTTGTTGAGATGTTAAATTAAGTGTTTAAATGTATTGGAGTTAGTTTTCATGTATAAAGTTTGATTTGTAAGCTTGAAAAATAAAAATGGAAGTTGATGTGTATGTGTAATTTTTGGGCAGCCTCAAAATGGAAATTGGTAAGGTTCAAAATCATAAAATGTTGTTGAAATATTGTACAAAAGAATGGCAGCATATATGTATGTGGAATAGTAGTGATAGGTATGTAATTTGATGATGGAAGTTTGTGTGACAATTAGAAGTATTTATGTGTGTATATTATTGGGATTGAACTTGTGAATTGTGATTGCGTTTGGTGTATTTTGGAAGTGGTTATATTCTATCCAAGTTGACCTATAATGTAGAGAATTGAATGATTTTGGTTAGTTCCAAATGCAGAATGGTATGGAGAAGTGATGAGGTAGTTGGTGAATGTGTGTTGGTTTGGTGTTTGAAAAGCATGTAGAAGGCAGGGTGCAAATGGACCTATAACCCTAAGTGTGTGACTCCAATTGGTATGAGGCCAATTGGAGGTGAAACTAGGCACAAAATGTGCCAACTTTCATGAAGAAAGCTTACCTAAATTCTATCCAGAAAGTAACTTGAAAAATGACCAAATCCAGATTAGTGACTTGAAAGCCTGAAAATTGACCATTTGGGCAGCAGTTAGTTTTTTAATCATAACTTACTAAAAACAGGTCCAAATGACCTGAAATTTTTACCATGAATAGTTTAGACATAGATCTACAATTCTTATGAAGACACCAAAGCCCAGAAATGGCCAGAACCAAGCCAAATAGCTTGCACAATTTCAGATACCAAAACTAGCCGAACCAAAAGTGACCTAAAAATGACCTAAGCCTACCATTTTAGTGCATTTTGTCCAGCACTGGTAAATTGACCATATCTTGGTCTACACAACTCTGAATGACTTGAAATTTTGCCTCGCGTGTAATAAGACATAGACCTACAAGTTTTTACTTTGTATCGAAACTCGAAAACAGAGGGAACTAGGTTGTCCAGCTAGGTCAAAATAGTACATCGAAATCCAGTAAAATTGCAATAAAATGCAATACACTTGAAAATGAATTTGGTAACATATACCAATACTAAAGGGCTATAAAATGTGACATATTAGTAACATTAGAATTGACTCACTTAGAGTGCATTAAGGGTCAACATTATAAGTTGACTAATGAAATGAATTGAAGGGAATAGTACTAAGAAAATTTAGATATTGGATTTTATGGTTGGAAACAAATTCATTGAGTACTAAAACACTTTAAATTGTGTGTTTCAGTTGATAAGGATATTGAGAAGCATAAAGAACATTGAGTCAAGGCCTAGGAGCGACTCAAATAAGGTTTGTGCACAACTAGTTTTTAACTGATTTTGTTATGAATATTTCATATGATTAAATGACATATTTTCCTTATGTATTATGTTTATCAAGTGTTGGATTTAATTCAATGATTATTGAAATGATTATAATATGTATGAATTTAGCTTTGTGAAATGGTATTTCAACAAGTATTAATCATTGTTGTGGATTGAATAAATTATGTTTTGAAAAATTGTGATAAAAAATGTTTTGAATTGTGATGGGCAAATTGTATGGAAAACACAAATTTATGTTTTGAATTGTGATGAGCATAAAAATTATTAGATATTGGAATTGACTTTGAATCGAATTGTTTTGTGATTTATGCTCACAAAAAGGACAAAGAGATTATGATATTGTTTTGTATCTCACTATAGATGCTTGACTAGGTTTTTACCCGTCTCTCATATTTGTTGAGGAGACAATGGAGTTAGCTTTGTTTTGATTACCATGGTACGTGCACAGGCTTAGGTTCTCCTCTTATTAGAGGTTAGATCTAAGTTTATATGTTATGGCCCTTTCGGAAGTTTCATTATTGTGATGTGTACTGTGCACGATGATTCGACCTCTCTGATCATAGGGAGTTAGAATCTGATTTAACCTCCCCGACCATTGGGAGTTAGAATCACCCCAAAGATGGCCCTTTCAGATTAGTCTTGCATAGTTAGTGAGATAAAGAATGGTTTTTGAGATAAAGAATGATTTTTGAGATAAAGAATGATTTTCGAGATAAAGAATGGTTTTTAAATAGTAAAGAATTGTGATTTCAATTATGATTTATGTATAATTGATTTTATTGGAATTACCTTAAATGTTTAGTTGTGATTTGATAAATTGAAATTTGTGATCAAAGTCATTTTATACAAATGATTTATATTATTAGCAATGAATATTTTGAGTTTTGAAATTTGATGAGTATCCAGATTTCCAAATTATTGCTGTAATTTTTGTTAAAGTATATTGTACTATATTTTAAATTATAGTTGTGCACCACTAAGTTCACCACTCAGCGATAGCTTTGTATGCTGTCGCAGGTGAAAAGAGCATAGAGCAATTGAGTAAGCTTCTTTGAAAAGACATTCAGATCAGCTCCAGGTATACCCATGTACACAGGTTTTGATGTATGCATGTAATAATATGTAAGTAAATTATTTGAGCAGTTGTATAAAAACTCTTGTAAAATATTTTGGTATGTAATTAAATGTAAATTATTGTGATATATATATTGAGTCTTGTAATCAATGAAATGTTCCTTATGATGAGATTGGTTTGAAAATGAATTGATTTAATTATTGAGATTTGAATTGTGAGTTGAAATGAAGTTATTGGAGTTGTATTTGAGAAAACATATTGGGAGTGTTTTCCTTTCCAAGTTTGAAGAACTGTTTTCTCAAAACACAGCCGGCACTTTGCCGAAATTAAAAAAAAAAATTTATAACCCCAGATTTTAATAAATGATTTAAATTTCACAAAAATTGTTTTAAAATCCCTTGTAGTATATCTAATGGGTTATCAGTAGGCAAAGTACGGTAATTCATTAGATGTACTATGGGATAATGTTACATCTTATGGGGGAGTAGGGTGTGACATGTTTTAGTGGTATCAGATCAATGGTTTTAAAGTAAATTTTGAACTATGAATTTGAAATCTTTTTGTTGGTAACTACAACTGCTCAAATGTTTGATACATATAGTATATTTACTTCATAAATATGAACTAATGGAGAGAAATCTCCTTGTGTTGGTTGTACAGGAATAGAAAATCCTGTGAAAAGATATGGAAGAGAAGGATGAAACAACAGAACAGTCTGTGACAACGGAAGTACAAGGTGAGGCCCTAGCTCCTTAGAGTGTCGAAGGCCCGACTGTACCAGTTTTACCGGTACAAATTACTGCACAAATGACCCAATAAATGGCCACCTTCTTTCAACAAATGGTTGATACTCTGTCAGCTCAAACTCAAGTACAAACCCAAACCCCATAAGGGCAGTGTGAAATAGAGAAGAGGGAGAGACCTATGGGTCTGAGCTCGAACAGAAATTTGGGGAAAAGAAAAGGATTTGAGGAACCCCGAGCTCAGGGACATGATATAGGCAAATCATCAGGGCCGAGAACATCAAGATCTAGTCGTCGAACAACCAGAAGTTCCTATTCTGCCCGTTTCTGCCATGGTTGTGGTAAGCTACATGGAGGTATTTGTCGTAAGGCCACTGGAGCCTGCTACAATTGTGGTGAATAGGGACATTTTGTTAGAGATTACACTAGAGCACCTCGATCTACTCTCCAAAATTCACAGACAGTCAACAGAGGTCGAGATAGAAATAGAGTTGGTACTCCTCATAATCATAGCACAGCAAATCAACCCGAACATAGTAGCGCATCAGTTAGAGCGTCCACTGTGCGCCAAGGGGAAGAACAGAAACTTTGGATGTCGCTGCTGGTAAGTTATTACTTTTTGAAAGAAACAATTTGTCACGCCCTACTCCCTTGTAAGATGTAACATGATCCCATAGTATACCTAATGAATTACCGTACTTCGCCTACCGATAATCCATTAAATATACTACAAGGGATTTTAAAACAATTTTCATGAAATTTAAATCATCGATTAAAATCTGGTGTTATAAATTTTTTTTTTTTTTTTTAAATTTCGGCAAAGTGCCGGTTGTACTTTGAGAAAACAGTTCTTCAAAACCTGCAAAGAACACACTCCTAATATGTTTTCTCAAATACAACTTCAATAACTTCATTTGCACTCATAATTCAAATCTCAATAATCAAATCAATCTCCTCATAAAAGAAACATTTCATTGATTACAAAACTCAAAATTAATATTACAAAACTATTCAGATAAATGAAATCCCAAACTTACATTTACAATAATTTACATTTAATTACATACCAAAATATTTTACAAGAGTTTTTATACAACTGCTCAAATAATTTACATACATATTATTACATGCATACATCAAAACCTATGTACATGGGTATACCTATGATATACCTGGAGCTGATCTGAATGTGTCTTCAAAGAAACTTACTCATTGCTCTATGCTCTTCTTACCTGTGACAGCATACAAAGCTATCGCTGAGTGGTGAACTCAGTGGTGCACAACTATAATTTAAAACATAATACAATATACATTGACAAAATTTACAATAAATAATTTGGAAATCTGAATACTCATCAAATTCCAAAACTCAAAATATTCATTGCCAATAAGGTAAATCATTTGTATAAAATGACTTTGATAACGAAATTCAATTTATCAAATTCAATTTATCAAATCATGACTAACCATTTAAGGTAGTTCCAACAAAATCAATTATATATAAATCATAACTGAAATCATAATTCTTTACTGTTCAAAAACATTTTGCGTCTCAAAAACCATGTTGTATCTCAAAAATCATGCTGTATCTCAAAAATCATTCTTTATCTCAAAAATCATTCTTTATCTCAAAAATCATTCTTTATCTCAAAAATCATTCTTTATCTCACAAACTATGCAAGACTAATCCGAAAGGGCCATATTCGATGTGATTCTAACTCCCTATGGTCGGGGAGGTCGAATCAGATTCTAACTCCCTATGGTCGGGGAGGTCGAATCTTCGTGCACAGTATACATCACAATAATGAATCTTCCGCAAGGGCCATAACGATAAAAAAAAACTTAGATCTAACCTCAAATCAGAGGAAAATCTAAGCCTGTGCACGTACCATGGTAATCAAAACACAACTAACTCCATTGTCTTCTCAACAAATGAGAGAGACGGGTAATAACCTAGTCAAGCATCTATAGTGAGATATAAAACAATATCACAATCCTTTTAGTGAGCATAAATCATAATATAATTCGATTCAAAGTTAATTCCAATATTCAATAATTTTTATGCTCATCACAATTGTTGACACCATATTTTGGCCGATCCCCGAAATCAATAAACTTTGAAACCGATCCCTAACATTGAGTCTCCCTTTGCCAACCAACCACATTTCCGATCTCTCCTTAAAAGGAATCTAATCAATACTAAGTCCCCATATCATTTAAAGCCTCACCGATCTCTCAAACCAATTGTTAAGTCCCCTGACCAGTCAATTATATTTTCGATCTTTCTTGTCAAACGAGATTGAACCAACATTAGGCCTTCGTGCCACCAGTCTTATTGCCGATCTCTCTTTTAAAAGTTTGGGAATAATAAAGTTAAGGTTCCGATCCGGTTTAATGATGATTCCGATCTTAAGTGTTCAAATCAAATTTCCAATTTTAATCAAGTCCCGTTTAGCGTTTGTTCTCAGCCAATCTCATGCTTATAGTGTTTTTCGACCTCTTACACTTAGATTAATAATCACTTTTAGTTGTTGTGACATGTTCAGACAATCAAGTGCTTAAGCAATTCAGATACTTTCTGATCCCATCCATTCATTAAACAAAAAGGGAATTTCATTTCATTTCAAACTAAAATATATACAAGTCATTCGGCTGGAGGATCACCCCCAGCCTGTCCTACATTTTGTTCGCTTCCTCTCTCACCTTCAGCCTCCTCCTCACTATCCTCACCTTCGTCCTGGGGAGCCAGATCCACCATCCAAGAGAAGTCCTCCTCGGGATATTGCTTCCTGAGCTCAGCCAAGAGATCCCCATGAGCGTTCACATAAGCGCCAGTCTCCCTCATCACTACCTCTTCTTCTTTTGCTTTAAGCTCCTCAGTGAGGCGAGCGACTTCAGCAGCTCGGAGTGCCCGAACCTCTTCAAGAACATGAGCCTGCTCGGCCAGCTTATCCTCGTAAAATTTCATCCACCCCTCAATTTTAGATAAGTAGTTTTGGCCGGACAAAAGTTGAGATCGGAGGGAAGCAACTTCCTGACCCACCTTCTCGACATCCTGCCTCAAGTGGTGAGCCTTCTCCCGGATAATATGTTGGTTCACCAGACTCTCCACGCTTAGGCTCATGGTTTGCGTCAGAATATCGTCGAGGCTGTTCGAGGTTAGCCTATCCCGATCCTCCCGAAGGCAGATGGAGTACCCCAAGACCTTAGCAAAACCCGGGTTCTCTCGAACTGTGCGGTTCTTCTCCAGCAAGTGGATCAAGATTTGGGCGCCGCAGGAAAGGGTCCTCACAGGTGGTTGGGAAGGACCCCCTTCCGCACTCGAAGCAACTGGAGGGGGTGGTGGTGGCTCTTCTTGACGGGGAGGAGATCGAACCACTTCTACATCAGGGATCGGCTGTCACGAGGGTTGAGACGAGCGTCCTTGCATTTCCCCAAGATCATGCTTGGGAGTCTGAAGTAGCTCGACCCGCTTCATCTCCCACACTTTCCGGGAGACCTCTCTTTTCCGCTTCCGTCTCTTTTTAGAAGACTCGCCGCTCGCCATACCTGCACAAAGAAAAGGTCAGTGAGATCGCTGAGGCCCAAAGATCAGAGATGTAGAAAGTATTGAAGCCGAGGTCAGAGAGCTGAAGCCCGCGTTCTTGGCCGGTGACCAGCTGCATAGTCCAATGATGCAGTTCGACTGTTACTACATCTAAACAAGAGAATTTTTGTCTGGCCGCCTGATCTTTCAGTTCCATCACCATTAGGCCCTCCTCTCTATTCAGAGTGATGCGCTTAGGAATTAACGGGCCCTAATGCAGCCAACTACGGGGGAAACCCTCAAAGCCATTTGGAATTTTGCTCCTCAGAATAAAGAAGCGATTCTTCTAATTCTTCAGGGAGGAGGGCAGATCGGTAAAGAGCCCGCAATGTGGCTTTGCCTGAAAGAACTAGTACTCATCGTCCTTTCAGCGAGTTAGCCTATGTAGCTCGGTGAATACCTTCGCCGTTGGACTGAATCCTTTGGCTTGGCAAAGGCCTCTGAAGGCCACTAAGATCCGCCATGAGTTCGGGTGAACTTGGGCTATGCACACCTAGTGAAATTTCAAAACTTGGGCTACAGCTCAATTGGTAAGAGGCGAAGAAAATCCGTGAGGTGATATGGGTTCGAATCCTAGCTCTGCAGGGCGAAGGGATTGAACTCCACCAAAGCGGACAGTACCGATTTGAGTTGCATCGCCGGCCTCTAGAGGGGTACACCGGCAAGATGGCCACCCATAGAAGGGCTTGAGCTGGGGCCCACTAAGCCGGGGTGTGACAGGCTAGTTAGAGATCGGTGAATCGAGATGGATATTTTGAATCGCGGATTGGTTAAGGGCTGTTCAGTTAGGAACTAGATCGGATAAACACATCAGAGATCGGAAAATAATCAATGCAATAATAATAAAAATGATAGTTGTCAAAATAACATTTTATTTCCGAAAGGTCGGATTACATCATTTGGGTGATCTCTAGAGATCGGATTACATTATAAGTCGGATTACATCATTTGGGCGATCTCTAGAGATCGGATTACATTAAAGGTCTGATTACATCATAGGGGCGATCTTTAGAGATCAGTGGAACATCCTATCTAATAATGGCCCATGTCAAAGCCTAGTCTCGTGGCTGAATCAAAAGATTTGTCCGGCCATAGACAGCGGATAGACGTACAGCTCAGATGGGGTGATTATGACTCTCATGAGGATGGAGAGTCATCTCCACTGTCATCGACCAGAACCGAGCTGTAGTTGGGACGCCCAATGTGGTGAGGAGCCAAATGAACTTCAAGGGGCAGTCACCGATGTTAAGGGGAATATTAGCAGTCTTTTCTCCCGAAATCAGTTCGCCCACTATATCGGTCAAATGATTCGAGATCGACACGATCGAGGTCCTTGATCCAGGTCGGCAAATTAGTCCGGTTCTCTCACTGTCATCAAATGAGGTTATCATGATTCTCCGGTTACCGGGATCATAAATTTTCAGTCGAGGAATCAAAAGGACAATCGAAAAAAGATAAAAAACAACTATCATGGCCGGGATTATTGTCGGAGCGGTTAAAAAAGGAAATGTGAGATGGAAAGAAGAGAAAATCAAATGCCGAGGGGTTTCCCGTTGAAGGTATATATATATAGGGAAAATTTGAGCATTTATTGCGAGCAGAAATAAAGCGGATGCCTCGGAAATCGAAGGAATAAATGCTTTGACTGAACCGGACCGGATAAAGGAAAAGACCAGAGTAGGAGTGGTCGGAAGAGGGGAGCCCGGCATGAGAGATCGAAAAAGGATCACGTTAAAAAGATTGGAAGGGAAGGGAGGTCGGAAAACAAAGCGAATAAGACAACTGCCGCTAAATGTCGTCATAATCAGAGCCGAGGTAGTTAAAGCATTGCAGACGAAATCTCCACCGCACGCCTCAGAATCGCCCACATTACTGTTAGGTGCCAGAGTATGTCATGACAGCGCTATGCATCCCAATCTCCACCTTTGATCTTACTTGTAAGGAAAAGCCTGGGGCCCTTGGATCAAAGAAGAAGACGACAAGACCGGCTCCTTTTATTCCCAGCCTTCGGATCGCCCCGGACAAGAAAATTTTAGCCGTCAGATTAGAAGAGAAAAAGGACAAAATTTCTGAAAAGGATCTCAGCCATTCATTCTGATTCTCTTTAATTCCCAAGCGTCAGATCATGTCCTTCAAAATCCAAACCTTCTATCTCCCTCAAAATAAATCCTGACCCTTCATGGGGAGCACCCGGTCCCTATAAATACCTGCATAAAAACTGTTCAAGAGGGAAAAAAGGAAAAAAAGGGTGGTAATTATAGTGGAAAAGCTCTGAAAATTGATTCAGTTTCGCTACTCTGCTATTTTTAAGCTAGAAAAGACTTTAGAAACCAGTTTTCTCAAGTATTTTCTCTGAAGAAGTATTGGACACTGGAACTCCTAATTTCTAGTTTGTTCATTGCTATGTGATACCCTTTTTTTAAGTTTTCAGTTCTATTTTCACCACCTTTATATCCACTTTTGTTTTCTGAGTTCAATCTCATTCATTATCATTCCGGTTCGATCATATGCTGACTAGGCATTCGTCATTTCAAGGCAAGCATTAGTCCTAGACTGTTAGCCCGAAAATCTGCAACATTCGTGACTCCATAGTTAGTTCAATAGGTTCAACTCCCTGCAGGTGAGTGTTTGAACCGTTGCCTTATCCAGTGCTCGTCTTTATTTTCTTGTTATTTATGCACGTAATTTTCATTAAAGTTTGTCTTGTGTCAGAAGGTCCCACGTAGGTGTTTATTCTCATGAGTTTATCTTTTGATGCAACAGTTCATGTCATTTATTTATTTTTGGTCTTTTATTTATCTCCCAATGCGGGTGTTCAGGTTACGGGTAACGTATAGGTAGTTGGATAAAGAGTTTTTTTAATAAACGTTCGGATAATAAATCAAAGAATTATGAAGTCGAAGCACTAGACTAGCTCGAGAAAATGACTAGGTCAGGTAGAGTGTCGGAATAAAATTGAGTTTCAGAATTAACAAATGAAATAAAGCAAATATTGCCTGCCGGAAGGTATTAGTAAGGCGATCACATAGGGGGTCGGTCAAATTCAGTCTGATGTCCCCTATCTAGTCATGAGGTACCAATGAGTTAAAAGAGGCCTAATTTAGGTTTCCAGCATCGTTGGATGCCAGAACCCTTAATCTTAGGCTCTTATGATGTGTAGCTGTAATCAAATTTTAAGAGGTCGGAAAAATCCTTATCCGACTCCCATTCAAGTAAAAGAGATCGGAGGAGAGTTCTTATCCGATTCTCAACCAAAAATTTTAATAAATATTCAAAAGAGATCGGAGGAGAGTTCTTATCCGATTCTCAATCCAAAATTTTAATAAATATTTAAAAGAGATCGGAGGAGAGTTCTTATCCGATTCTCAATCAAAAATTTTAATAAATATTTAAAAGAGATCGGAGGAGAGTTCTTATATCCAAAATTTTAATAAATATTTAAAAGAGATCGGAGGAGGGTTCTTATCCGATTCTCACTAAAAAATTCTCATAAATATCTAAAAGAGATCGGAAGAGAGTTCTTATCCGATCTCCAATCGAAATTTTAATCTAAAAGAGATCGAAGGAGAGTTCTTATCCGATTCTCAAATCAAATTCTAACAAATATGCAAAGTAATCCTACAAACGAAAACCGCAACACAACACCAATTCACTAAGGTTGTCTCATTTACTTATGTATCTGGGTAATCCGAATTAGTGAAAAATCAAATATTCCTTTTTATCAAAAGGATTAACATTTCCATTCGAACCCTTCTAACTATCGATTCTAATTTATAAAGAACGTAAGGTTAAATCTGCTCACCCTCATTGAGGGACGAGGTGGGGTGCCTAACACCTTTCCCACCCATTTACGGACCCCGAACCTAGAATCTCTGTATTTGAAGTGGTTTCATTTTAATTTGCATTTCACAAATGGTTTTCTTTAATTTCCCTCAAAATTAAAGTGGCGACTCCTCACTCTTTCCCACTTCGGTGAGGGTTCATCCAGGCGATCGCAAAACACCTTGCGACAGCTTGGCGACTCCACTGGGGACATTTACTTTTTCCTTCAAGCCCGGCCAGAGGTCTAAAAGCAGATTTAATTTTATACTCCTATAAACTAGAATTATAGTTAGATAGGTTCAATTTACGAAATTCGAAAACCTTAATCTATTGATGTTTGTTATTTCCGCTAACCGCTTTGTTTATTTTTGTTTTATATCCTACAACATTTTTCATCTAAAAAAGGGAAAAGAAAAAACTCCCCCATATTGGTAAGAGGTAAAGGTGTCCCTTCACACACTGAACACTCACACGATGTCCTCACACACTTCAGCCCTATACCCGAGCTTTCTTACCCTTTTAAGAAGTAGGAGGGAGTCATGTAGCGGTACCTGTGGGTTTTACCCCGTTAGTATCAGTGAAGGCTTTTGCTCAAATTGAAACTCGTTCTATTCACTGTGATACCCGTGGAATTCTCCAGTCAGTATCGTGGTGATAGAATGAGGCTTTACTGTTTACAGTAGGGGCAATTTGGGAACCTGTGGCTTTTAGAAAATTAGATCTTGAGCTAAACTGTCACGATAGCTGGAAGCTGTAGCAAGCTACCTTATAAGATAGAACTATCCAATTAGGTAGCACCTAGTCGGTATTAGGACTCTCTTTATTTTAGGACAAAAGGGGCATACTTACTCTTACCCTATTCTGCTTGTGTTTTATTATGTTCTTATTTTTTAGGGTAATCTTGAATCATACTATTAAGAAAACCTACACACTTTCCTACTTTGATAAATGTGTAGGTGTCACTCTGCCAACAGTATAATTCAAAACTACATGAATTTATCCTGCTAACAAGTCTTTCCTACAGGCATCACCAAAATAAGGTCTGTAAAAGGATAAGCATCATTTTTAACATGGCATCCTCGAGTCAGTCGGCAGAAGAAGTTCCTAGACCAGAACAGAATGCTAAACCATGGCCCAAACTGCCTCATAGTTCAGTGCCCCCACAAAGTGATACTAGCTCATTACCTCCATTGGACCTGAGCAAAATTGAGGTCAGAATGAACAGTCTCGAGGCTCTGGCTAATGGTTGGAAGTCATTTCCCGATCAGGTCAAAGCACGATTTGAAAAGAAGTATGGGAGGATTGCAACCTTGATATGAGTCAAAGTCGAAGTCCTAGCTTTAAGGCCATGCTGTCAGTTTGGAATCCTAAGTATGGGGTGTTCTCTTTCAACGATATCGATACTGCTCCCACTATGAAAGAATATCAGGCATTGCTAGAAATTCCTTATGCGGAGCAGAATCGGATTTACTTACACCTCGAGCATAGGCAGACCTGGAAACGGTTCGCACATATGATGGGGATTCCACTAGAAGAAGCAAAGGCGAGGGAAACTGTCAAAGAGAACACGCATGGATGGTATTGGACTTATCTCAAGAAGTGGTTGGATCAATACATCCAAGATGAGCAGTGGGATCAAGCTTCATTGACGCTCGCTTTAGGGATCTACGGCCTAATCTTGTTCCCTAGACCTTCGGGAATTATAACCTGCAACATTATAGAGATGTTCTGGGTAGTAGAAAAACAGAAGGTCAATCCAGTACCAGCAATTCTTACCGAGACTTTCTTAACCCTTACTTACTGCAAACAACAAGTTAAGGGATCCATTAAATGCTGTTCTCAATTATTGCACCTCTGGATCATCAGTCATATGTGTCCTGTGGAGACGAAGGGGTTAACATGGTATCTTGACCAGCCTCTCATCAAGAAGATGACCAGATTAGTAATTAGCCCAAAGGATGAGCCGCAGTGGCAAGAACGGATTTTGAGCTTCAATAGCGATGACTACTGTTTGAGGAAATTGTGGACGTCGGGTCAATCCATTTTGGTCAGCACGGGGGGTAATCAATCAGTGTCCCTAATCGGAGTGATTGGATACACAAATTACACTCCGGCATTAATAATGAGATAGTTCGGCTCAACACAGTTCAGAATTAACATTGAAGAATACCACCAATGTCACACCCTACCCCTCTGTAAGGCATAACATGATCCCATAGTATACCTAATGAATTACCAACTTCGCTTACTGATAACCCATTAAATACACTACAAGGGATTTTCAAAAACTTTTCTTACTTCTTTTACAGTGGTGAGCACTATTTACATGTGTTAAAAACCTTTTTGAACTAAGGTGAATTAACTAACACATTTAGACTATTAGTAATTTCTGTAAAAAAAATTTTGGCAGAGTGCCCTCCGTAATTTGGATAAAATAGTTCTTCAAAAACCTGTAAAAAGCACTTCAATATTTTTCTCAATCTCAAACTCTAGCATAATTCAACACAAATCCACAATAATTTTTCAAAGACTGAGATACAAGAAATATAATACAATTTTTACAAGTCCAAATAACTCATAATTTATTTTACAACTTTAATGTACAATTTTAATTTACAACTGCTCAAAACCAAGAACACTATATACATACAGTGAACATACATTACAATATAAAATGCAGAATATGGTATACTCAATATACCCGATGATTTCTCGCTGAATGTACTAGCAGCCTAGTCTGCTGCCCTGTCAGTCTGTCTACCTGCGACAGCAATGAAAAGCTATCGCTGAGTAAAATTTACTCAGTGGTGCACAATAACAATTTGAAATGCGATATATAAATCTTTTATTCACAGTTCACAAATCAAATGATTCACAATTCCATTTCACAATTTACAAAATTCACCTAACACAAATTTGATCAAGTAATTGAATAATACCATTTTGCAAATCAATAACACAATTAGATCAAATAACTGAATAATATCGTTTTGCAAATCAATAACACAATTCGATCAAATAACTGAATAATACAATGTTGCCAATCGATAACATAATTTAGACCATGACACAATTTTTTCCACACATGCCGTGTTGTACACCAGGACAAGACACACTCACCCCAATAATCGAAATCAATGAGGGAGGAAGCTAGCTGAATAATGAGTACTCATCCACACTCACCTCAAACTGGGAAGTCAAAGAGGGAGGAACATAATCACACTCACCCCAGACTGATAAGTCAAAGAGGGAGGAATATATCAACAGTGTCATGCCAAATGTGAATCAAAACAATTTCAAATCACAATATTTCATACAAACCATAAATCACATTTTATCTCAAAATTTCCATTTGCAAAGTTGGCAATACAATAAGTTCCAAATAATATTCCCAAAACCAAAGAAATCAAAACTTATTCATAACTCATTTCTCTACATAAATTTGCTAGTAAAAGCAGTGAATATAAAAGTATTGTGCACGGACACAATTTTAAACTATAATGTTGAATTAAATTTTTAAGTAGAAAATGAGAAGTCAGACTTATTGTGCACAAACACAATTTAAAATAATAACATAGAAATAATCATAATTTATTTCAATTGAAAAATTCAAAAGAAATACTTAATATGCACAAACCTCTGATAACTTTCTCCTGGCTCTGACTCAGTGTTTCCTTCCCCTCCTTGAGTCTTTGCTAACTGAGAAACACAATTTCAAGTGTTTCAGTACTCATTTAAACTGTCTCTAACGATAATGCTTGATAATTAATTCACTGAATTCATTTATTCGCTTAGTCAACCTACTATGTCGACCCTTGGTACATTCTAGGTAATTTAGGTTTTAATGTCATTAATATGTCACATTCGATAGTCTTTTAGGGTTCGTACATGTTACCAAATTCATTTCCGTGTATACTGTATTTTCTTGCGATTTGCTAGATTCCGGGATACTAGTTTGACCTAGCCAGATGACCTAGTTCCCTCGGTTTTCGGGTTTCGGTCAAAACTACAAACTTGTAGATCTATGTCTTATGGAACGCAGGGCAAAATTTCAGGTCATTCTGAGTTATATAGGCCAAGTTATGGTCATTTTACTATTGCTGGTCAAATTGCACCAAAATTGGTCATTTTAGGTCACTTTAGGTCATTTTAGGTTCGGCCAGTTTTTGGACCCGAACTTGTGCAAGCTGTTTGACTTACTTATGATCATTTATGGTCTTTGGGTTCTTCATAATACTTGTAGATATGGGTCTTAACTATTCATGGTTAAAATTTCAGGTCAATTGAACCTGTTTTGAGTGAGTTATGGCCTAAACACTAACTGCTGCCCAAATGGTCAATTTTCAGGCCTCATTTGCACTTAATCCGGATTTGGTCATTTTTCAAGCTGCCTTGCAAGCAGAATTTTGGCAAGCTTCCTTCATGAAAGTTGGCACATTTTGTGCCTAGTTTCACCTTCAATTGGTCTCATACCAATTGGAGCCACACACTTAAAGTTATAGGCCTAAAATACAAACTGCCTTATTGCAATTCTTGCATACATATCAAACATCACTTTTAACACTCACCAAACTTAATATTCAAACTAATTCTGGTTGTACCATGACCTAAACATAATTCACAACACATTATAGGTCATTTTGGCAGCTTACAATTACATTCAATGTGCACCAACAAGTGCAGAATTTGCCTAACTCAATTTACAACAATTTAACTCCATAACCAAGCTCATTCACATGTCCAACCTTCACACCACTATACATACATTTAAACTACCATAACAACCAACACATTTTAACATCATTATTCCATAAACCAAGCATGAATTCCATCATTCTTCAAGAGTTAACAAACTGCCACAATGGTACACTTACATTCCATTACTTTCCAAGCTTTAAATCTCATTTTACATTTACATATACTAAGTATACATTACCCAAACAATTTCCTACACAATATACATTTAATCAATCATTTAATTCACCATTTACAAGCACAATTAAACTGCCTTCAAGGTGTTTCCATGGCTGCCAAAAGTGCACATTCCCATTCAACATCAAAACTCAAAAATTTCTCCATAAATCAAACACCCATAACACCCTTACAAACTTTAACAAAGCAACAATCAAAAACTCAAACTTACCTATGGATGAGACTTCTTAAATTTCCCATTCAACATCAAAACTCAAAAATTTCTCCATAAATCAAACACCCATAACACCCTTACAAACTTTAACAAAGCAACAATCAAAAACTCAAACTTACCTATGGATGAGACTTCTTAAATTTTCACCAAAACTTGGTCTTATTGCTGCCAATCTACTGCCCAAGTGGTGTAGACTAACTTTGATGAAGGAAGGTAGAAGGAAAGAAGCTTGAATCTCATATGCATGGAGCTTCAACCATGCGTCAATGGAGTTTTTTGGGAGCAAATTTTCTGCTGGTTCTAAGGTTGAAGATGAAGATGTATATTCTGCCCAAATGAAGCTTTAGTGGTCCACTTAAATGAGTTAGTGGACCACTATGTAAGAATTAAATCATTGTTTATTCTAAGGTTTTATTTTTCCACATTTAACTCCCAATTTTTGCTATTTACATTAGGTACAACCAATTTAATTTTTCATGACATTTTCCAAGTGTAATATTATTTATTTTTAATGGACATTTAGGTCAAAAGACAACTCGGGGTGTCAAATGACCACAATGCCCCTGTTCGGGTTGCATTCCTGATTTTTCGGTAACACCGGGTTTTGTCTATTTTTCAATTTCTCGCTTTTCTTTGTACTAATTATTTAATTTTTCTTTGATATTTCTACTTCAATTGATGTCTCTTTAACTCCTAAAAATATATTTTAGGGTTCCCCGAGGTCCAGGGCTAGTCAACGGTCCACGCCGTGACTTCCCGGTGCAATCACCCATCGCTAGGGTTCTCGGCTCGCTTAACTTAGTTGCATTTCTTTACTATTATTTTTCCTTTATTTTTTTTTTGTATTTTCTTTTCTTGTATTTCATTATTTAATGTCTCCTCACTCATATCGAAGTGTAGTTCTAGGTATTCTAGCTGTCCGGACAACACTGATCACCGAAACAGTAGAATGCACTACCGAACTTAGGGGTGTTACAACCAAGGTCATTTCTACCATGAGCTCAACGATGAGGAAGGATTGAAAATCGCTCGCAGATCCTAGGAAAACATCACTATGATGGAAAGGTCGCCTAAAGGTCCGAGTGCCACGGGCGATTATCTTAAATGGAGGGCTGGCAGGGATCAAGGACACTTAACTGCAGATCCAACCAAATTCGAATGCAGCAACCCTCGTCAAAACGTCCTTTCAGAATAAGCTAGTAATCATTTGGTCGATTCCCTACAAAAGGCAAACACCGAAAACTCACAACTACAAGAACAAATAAAACAGTTAGAGGAGCAATAGCAGATCCTCAAAAGAAAAGTAAGAAGGCTTAGGGAAGAGGCAAGGACCGAAAAGATGGGGTTCGAAGAGCAAGAGACACGGTGGGAAAAGGAAAAAAGCTCTCTCCAAGCTATAATAAAAGAAGTGGAAGTACAGAATAGCAAGCTTCAGGAGAAAATGAAATACCAGGAGATACTCGTAGAAGAGTATAAACATGAAAGCAAAAGGAATAAGCTTGAACTGAAGGAACAAGCACTGCTTATCGACGATATTCTGAAGGAATGTGCTAAAGAAAGAAAGGAAAAAGAAAGACAAGCCGCTCTCTATCAGGAGCTGAAAGAGAATGTTGACCAGCTGGAGAGAATGATAGCACAGGGGAAGCAAGAACTCCTACCTGAATCTGAGTATGCCCTGAAAACGTTCGACCCTGCCAGACAAGAAGAAAGGCTCCATGAATATCTCAGGAAATGTCATTACATTATAAAGAACCTTCCTGAGCCTAGGCCAATGTAAAGTATGCCATGTATGAATTATTCAATTAATGGAACAACTTTGGGCCATTGTTCAGCAAAATTGTGAATGAATAGTATGACTCCCGTAGGAACCCCCTCGCTAGGGTTATGCGAAAAAATTGGATGCTCCATATGGACAGGTACCATAAATGCGCATTTAATCCAGTCATTCACCGTCGGACTATCGAACGATGCTATGATAAAAGTGATGCAATTATCCTTCTGTAGATTTCATCTTGGCTCTCAGATGCCACCGTATCCTTTGTCCACACTAGGACCCTTTTAATTTTTTAATTCAAAATTCATTGAAAAATTCCCTTTTTACTCCCTGCAGAAAATCAACATTGCTTCAAACAAAGCAAGCCTGACCAGACACGTAGTTCAACCCAGACGAGTGTACTTAACAAGATCATGAACAAAGAAGATAATGGAAGACCAGGAACAAGTCCAGAACCTACAAGGACAGGTTTCCGAATTGAAAGACCAACTCTCGGAGCTCATGAGACTAATGAGGGAAATGTCCCATAATAAGCCTACTTCAGAGCCTAACTTACCACTACCTCCCCCACCTCCTATAACGGTTGATTCTCACCATGCTTCAACCTCTTTCACCTTCCAACCATCGATCCCGGATCCCACAATCACCGTCAATCCGGCCACACTAAATAATGACCCACCTTTCTCTTATTATCCGGCTGTCTTAAATGCCGAACCATACCCTTCAGTCCTGATCCCTCCAATCATTCCACCCCTCATTTCCCAACTGGGGGAGTACCTCTTGCAGTGGGAGGAGAAAATAAGACGAGAGAAAATGAGAAGCTCTCCGCTCTAGAAGAGAGACTAAGAGCAATAGAGGGACTGAACATGTATGGTTCAGTTGATGTGGCATCACTGAGATTGGTGCCAGATGTGGTGGTGCCGCCTAAGTTCAAGGTCCCGGACTTCGACAAATACACCAGAAACTCAGACCCCCGCATTCACCTAGCCACTTATATTGCCAAAATGTCTGCCTTGACAGAAGACGACAGACTTCTAGTCCACTTCTTCCATGAGAGCCTCTTCAGGGTAGCCTTGAGATGGTGCATTCAGTTGGACAGGAGCAAATTACGCTCCTGGAAAGATTTGGCAGATGCTTTCCTGAAGCAATACAAGTTCAACTGCGACGTGGCCCCCATAAGGAGAGATCTCCAAAACTTGATGCAAAAGGACAAGGAAAGCTTCAAAGAATATGCCCAGAGATGGAGAGAGAAAGCGGCGGAAGTATATCCTCTGGTTACTGATAATGAACTATGATCCTTGTTCATTGAAACATTGAAGGCTCCTTACTTCAATCTGATGATCGAAAATACCTCCAACAGCTTCTCAGACATCATCCATGCTGGCGAGAGGATAGAAGCTAATTTAAGGATGGGACGACTGCAGGAGTTGACTGAGAATCCTACAAAGAAAAATGCCAGCTTTGGCAAAAAGAAGGAGGGTGATGTGCATTCCATCACTCGGCAGGACAATCACTCCCCACTTCCTCAAAGTAACTACCGGCCGTATCCACCTCCTCATGGCCAAACCATTGCAAACATTCCACCCCTTTTTCCAAATTATCCTCACCCATGCCCATAGTATCCATCACCGACAAATTACCAACCCAGACCACCTCAAAATAACCTGAGACCACTAAGAAATCTTGATCCACCTCTTCCCCTGCCACTTAGCGAAATATAAAGCAAATAGTGCCGACTCCCCTTGACCCAATTCAGCCGCTATAACCCAGGTGGTATGATGCCACTACCCGGTGTGAGTATCATGGAGGGGCATAAATGCATTCAACTGATAACTGCAGGGCACTCAGAGGAAGGGTGCACGCCCTAATCAGGAATGGGTGGTTGAAGATTGAAGGGAATGGTTCTCTCCCTAATGTTACCTCAAACCCATTGCCCAATCATGGTATGGGAAATAGTGCAAATATGATAGAGTTGGAAGGATAAGGGTCAACCTTGGAAGTGGATCAACTAATTCCTCACTTTGAGGAAATTTTGACAATGGCAGTAAGGGAAGGTTACCTCCACCCCAAAATAACAGAACCTGAAGATAGGACAGGATGCCCCTATCATGGTAGGGCAGCTAACCACGATCTGCAAAATTATGAAGAGTTCAAACAAGAGATCCAGAACTTACTGTTCCTTAAAGTTCTGAGATGCCAGGCAAAGTAAAAAATGGAGGGCAGAGTAAATACAGCCTGACTCGGCCAAAACGCCTCTACCCCTAATCACAGAATCACTTTCTCACCCCCAGTATCATCACCACCAGTAACAATCATACGAACCCCGCCTCAGCTCCTTGTCACAAACACCCATGCCATACCTTGGAATTATAACTTCTAAGTTTTCACCCAAGGAGCGTCAAGCAGTACATCGGCTCCTAATCTTGCTTCACCTTCGGCACCTCCAAAACCGTGCTTCACTCCTCATGAGCATTTCAAAATGACTTATGCTGGACCTACTAGCAGTACTACTCCCCAAGCTAATCCTCAGCCCGTCGCTGCCACAAAATCTTCCCCGCTTGAGCCAGATGTTGAGTTTATAACCAGAAGTGGGAGGTGTTACGGGAATGAGGAAAAGGAAAAGAAGAGAGGGAAAGTAAAAATGGGAGAGCCAGGAGAAAATATGAAAGAGGAGGCTGAAAAAGCAGAGAGAGAAGAACCTGCCGGGCCTAAGGAAGAGGAGGAGCTGTTGCTTCAAATAATGAAGCAAAGTGAGTACGATGTGGTGGAACAGTTAAGAAAAACACTTGCTCAAATTTCACTGTTGTCGCTAATTCTGAGCTCTGAGGTGCACCGTCAAGCCTTGAAGAAAATTCTTGATCAAGCCTTTGTGAACCCCGACATCACACCGGGGCAGTTCGAGAAGATAGTAGGACAAATCCAGGCATCCAGTTTTGTCACTTTCTCGGAAGAAGAGATAGACCCTGCAAGCTTAACGCACACTAAGGCCCTACATGTAACGGTTAAGTGCAAAGGTTGCATAGTGGCCAAGGTCCTTATTGATAATGGATCCGCACTCAATGTACTGCCTAATGCCACCTTGGCTAGGCTACCGGTTGACCGTTCAAATATACGTCAGAGTGCTATGGTGGTAAGAGCCTTTGACGGTACAAGAAGAGAAGTGCTGGGAGACATTGACTTGCCCCTCCAAATTGGCGCATGCACCTTCAACGTCACATTCCAAGTGATTAACATTGAACCTGCGTACACTATGTTGCTGGGAAGGCCTTGGATCCATTCGGCTAATGCCGTTCCTTCAACTTTGCACCAGAAGATAAAGTACATTATGGACAGCAAAATCATCACTGTGAGAGGGGAAGAAGCCATATTGGTCACCAAGCCACAATCACTTCCTTATGTGGAAGCTGCTGAGGAGTCATTAGAAAGCTCTTTCCAGGCTCTCGAATTACAAGAAACCATCTCAAGAAATGAAGGGGCTATGGCTATGGTAGCCAAAGTGATGATGAGGAATGGGTATGAAAAGGGCAAAGGGTTAGGCGCCGCATTGCAAGGGATTGTCGAATATATACCGGCTATCTAGAAGGTAGGCCGTTGCGGTTTGGGTTATGAGGAAGACGCCCTCATGGATGGGCGATTCTAGATGAGGAATAGGCTTCGGGATCAAAGATTTGATCAGAAAATTGGGAAAATGAAGGTAGTTCCGAGAATCACGGAGGTCTTCAGTAAACCGGTCATTGAAAATCTGGCAGAGATTGAAGAATCACCCGATGAACCATCCATCGATGTCATCCATCTTGATTCCTTGTATGAGGCTCTAGTCTCGCCAATAGCTGAAGGGCAAGAACTGGACAACTGGACAGCAGAGGACATCCCTGTACTTAATTTCGAGTAAAGTACTTTTGATTATCTACACTTGATCATTTTGTCCATGGTGGCAAGTGTAATATTGTAAATGGACCTTTTTCTTATGTCATAAATGTTAATGAATTAATAGCGCATTTTATTCTCAATTCTCTTTTTCTTTCCTTTTGAAATCCATTCTTATAATATATTCCATTTTCGTTTATTCAGGACCATTCATCAATTAACACCTAATAATTCAATAGACTCCAAAATTCCTCTGGTTAATTTTGAAATCCCCATAACTGCCATTACTTCAAGTGATTCTGAGGTGGAACTCACAGAAGAAAGAGATGAACCTTCCCTAGTGCCTTGTGGGGATGAAACGCACACCATAAACTTAGGCACGGAAGAAGTGAAAAGGGAACTTAAGGTTGTGGAGAGTGAAGAATTAGAAGATATGATCAGTTTGCTCAAGGAATTCCCAGACGTATTTTCTTGGAGCTATGATGATATGATTGGTTTGGACCCTCATATAGTGACGCACAAAATTCCCCTAATTCTGGGGACAATCCCGGTAAAACAGAAACTAAGAAGAATGAACCCTGACACACTGCTCAAAGTTAGGGACGAAGTCAAGAAGTAGTATGATGCTGGATTTCTGGAAGTGGTCAAATATCCCTAATGGATAGCTAACGTTGTCCCGGTAATGAAGAAGGACGGGAGAGTCAGGGTATGCGTTGATTACAGGGATCTTAATAAAGCAAGCTTGAAAGATGATTTCCCTCTCCCTCACATTGATGTGTTAGTAGACAATGCTGCGGCATTCGGCAGGTGTTCGTGTATCGATGGGGCATCGGGGTACAACCAAACCCCAATGGATGAGGAAGACAAGGAAAAAACTGTTTTTATTACTCAATGGGGAGTATTTTGCTATCGGGTCATGCCTTTTGGGCTAAAGAATGCTAGCGCCACCTACCAGCGTGCTATGGTCATGTTATTCCACGATATGATGCATAAAGAAGTGGAGGTATACGTGGATGATATGACCATCAAGTCCAGGGGAGGAGAAGGCCATGTGCAGGTACTGAGGAAAGTATTCGAGAGACTCAGGAAATATCGGTGGCCAGACCACCGCCAAATGCATATTCGGAGCTAGATCTGGGAAATTGTTGGGATTCATAGTGTGCGAGAATGGAATAGAAGTTGATCCAGACAAAGTTCGAGCCATTCAAGAGATGCCATCCCCAAAAACAGAAAGGGAGGTGCACCGTTTCCTGGGGAAGTTGAACTACATATCAAGGTTTATTTCCAATCTCACCGCTAAAGCTGAGCCTATTTTTAGATTACTCCAAAAGAACAACACCACTAAATGGGATTCAGTTTATCAAGAGGCTTTCGAGAAAATCAAGCAGTACCTGTCCAACCCACCAGTATTGGTTTCGCCGGTGGTGGGAAGGCCTCTGATTCTGTATATGGCAGTCCAACAAAGCTCAATGGGATGTGTTTTGGGGCAACATGATGATACCGGCTGAAAGGAAAGGGCTATTTATTACCTGAGCAAAAAATTCAATGATTGTGAGTCAAGGTACTCTTTCCTAGAGAAAACTTGCTGTGCATTAGCCTGGACAGCAAATCACCTCAAACACTACATGTTGAATCATAAAACATGGCTCATCTAGAGGATGGATCATATTAAGTATGTATTCGAAAGCCCATTCATGCCAGGAAGGATAGCCAAATGGCAGGTCATACTCTCCCAATATGACATTGTCTATATGACCCGGAAAGCAGTCAAAGGTAGCGTGATCACTGATCTCCTAACTGAAAACCCTATCAAGGATTATGAAGCTCTAGATTTTGAGTTCCCTGATAAGCATATTAACGAAGTAGACTGTGGAGAAGAAGAGCCAGCTGATGTATGGGAAATGTATTTTGACGGAGCTGTCAATTTGTCCGGTAGTGGAATCGGAGCTGTATTGGTATCCCCGGTTGGAAAACACTTTCCGATAGCTATCAAGTTGAGATTTGACTGCACCAACAACGTTGCAGAATATGAAGCTTGTGTGATGGGTTTACAAGCTGCCATTGAAATGAAAGTCAGGAAATTAGAGGTATATGGAGACTCAGCCCTGATCATTTATCAAGTCAAGGGAGAATGGAA